>NC_141768.1:17073977-17386818 GCF_051362555.1 Lingula anatina
ATAGATGAAAACTGAAAGTGACGGAAAGTACGGGCATGTGTTATCTATCCTTAGTGATCACCACAATGTTCAGAGGGTTTATTACTACCAGTCCTATGGAAGTCCGTGATACTCAGATCTCTCACTTAGAGGCCTGGCGTATGTTCATTTTAGACTAAAATCAGTGAAAAATATCTTATATCTGTCCAAGCTAAGATAGTACAGGCCATCCTAGGTGCATCTGCAGCAGACTGTCAACAAAACGGTGAGAGATGACTTACTTGGCAGCATGAGATACAGCATAAATATCCAAAGCGTACGTTATTTTAATTGTTTTTGTTGTAAAGCAAATTACTTACACTTTCACTAATCACAGATAAAAATTAAAGCGGAATCAAATGAGTAAAAGGGACAAAGAGTTAGAGGTAGAGATGTTAGAGAGTTAGAGATGACGAAATAAAATAGCTCGAAATAGATTTTATTCGATAACGTAGAGAAATTTTAAAATGCTTTAAAGAGTATAAATAATTTTAAGAAAGAGATTTTGCTGTTACCACCAACAAAATAGCAAAGTAATCTAAAATAATGAAAATCGCGCAAATTCAGGTCGTAACGATAACTGCATTGCAACTTCATTGCACCATATGAGTTTTAAGCCGATGGTGTAGAAATTGTGTCATATGCGAATTCATTCCTAGAACACGATGGAGTACAAGACCGTTCTTGTAGAGATAATGGTTTCTTTTGCTTCGTAAAGAAAAAAAGTTTGAACACTACATAGAGTAAATTTAGAAGTGATTGTTTATAGTGTTTATTCATATTTATTATTAACATTATTATTGAAAATATTGAAAATAAGAAGCAGAGATAATATAATACAATGTGATACTCGACAAAACATATAAGCAAGTCAAGACTTATCCAATAATAACGGAAATCCTCCAAAAAGTTTGCAACATGTGCTTTTTATATATCCTCATTGACAGTAACAGTAAACGACCTTTTCTAGCTTCTGTGTTGACACTAATGCAAAAAACAAAATGATTTATCTTCAGCTTCTTATAAATTTTCTCTAGAAATAAGCAGGTGGTTTTTCGTGCACCAACACGGCATCTCTACACTCACTGGGCGGTAGAAACACAGTAGGGTCTGGAATGCCTGAAGCTATATCGTAGAAGTTAATTGTGTTGGATTCGGATCTGTTGTTGGGATTGAAAAATGTTTCCACGACTGGGAAGCAATATTTCAGACCATAAACTCCCCTCCATAATACAGCTGGAATCAATCATAAACGAAAGAAAGGGTAAATGTATCACGCATGGTTAAAGTAATGCAAATTGGTCATCATTACTATTTCTTTCTACGTTAATTTCATGTAACAGTTCAATACACCTTCTACGAATAATGCATGTAAGATGATGTCCAATAAGCAAAGACTTATTGTTAAATTAAGAAAAGTCACATTGTAACATTGGGCGCTGGTGGTTTTTCAAGATGCCACCAGTCCTCCCTCTACAATTATCACATGAATGCTTTATTGACTGCGACGGTGCAATTGATACACCACTTACCATCACTATCTTTTTCCTTGAATATCCATTCTTGTGCAGTGAAATCCTCGCCGGGATAACCGATTTCATACTCCGTTTTAAAAGTGGCCATTGGTGGAATTCCGTAGGGTCGCCATGGCCCTGGAAACATTTTCTCACACTTCTTGCTCTGACGGTCGATCCGGTACATTACATTAACATCATTGAGTATGAGGTATTCGTAGCGTCTGAAATAATTGACAAGTTATCCGAATATCCAGTTAAGCGTCAGAACGTTGTCTTTTCATTTAACATCTATTATATAGGCTATCATATATTTTATATATACACGTACGTCAATCTAAATTCCATTAATAACAATTTAATACAAAAAGAATTATTGTTCAGTTTGAAAATAATAATAATCATTATTGTTGTTGTAAAAAGAAAATAGAACTAAAATAAAAAAAGAAAAATGCAATTCATCCTTTTAGATGGTGGTGGTTGAACGTACTTCCTGCCTGGGTGTAAAAGAATGTTGTCGAAGATCACTTTACGCTGCATTACGGCATCATAGACAAATCTATAATGTTCCATTTTCCCATGGTTATGGTCGAAACGAGATGCTTTAGCCTGTATTAAAGATTGTGAGAGAACGATTGATCAAAAAAGATTAACAAAATAAAATAAATAAAACAATTTAGAGAACTTGAAAAATGTTTTAATAGTTAAAATCAAACTATTGAGTGTGATTCTTTCTTTTAAAGCCAATTTCTCACATATGTTTTCATTAATTATCAAAGGCAATTTGCTTGTCTTGAGTGAATCAAACGAGATGGCCAATCTTTTATATCAATATGACAGTCATTTTATTATAAAATCTCATGTGTGAAATAAAGCAAATAATCAAACAAATCCTATTCAAGTGCTTTCCACGTTCAAAAACGCACTTTTGGGCAGTACCGATTTTCTCAGCCCGTGGTAGTGCTTTTAGATGTTTATATTAGCCTGTGTTGTGAAAACAAAATTGCAAAGATAAAGCATGCCTCCCTGATCGTTTACCTGCATACTTAATACTTGAAATGCATTGTTTTCTTTCTGTAACCTTTAAAAAAACTTACCTCCCATCGTGCCGGTGTAAAGCAAGGTTTAGGGATCTGGGAATGTGCAATTCCCACCAACAAAACGAGAGCAAGTACTAATGGCTTCATTACAAGCTGTGCTATGATGTGCAGTGAAATGTTAACTTGTTGTAATAAATATTCGGGCGTAGTCACGTCATTGAAGATAAGAGTTCTGTACCTGGGCCTCGTGCCTCCCCTTCGATATCGTATCATTGTATCTGTATTTATATATGTATCATTCAGTGTCAGTCGAGGTCAAGCGTAGGCGAACGTGTGACTGTGGGTGTTACAAAATTTACAAACACACACATGCCAAACTTCAACAGCATGGAAGACCATCGGACATAATATTTGTATACTCTAGGACTACAATTTCTGTTATATTGGCATAATGCTAAGCGTCGACAAACCGAACAGCAAAAACTTAGTAATGCATATTCGGGAGTTACAACATAATTCTGTTCAGAAAACTTGTAAAATTAAATCCCGAAATCTTAACATTATAACATTTGTCACAAAAGCTGAAGCATGATATATGTTGTAGCGAAGAAATGAGGTTATTGCGTGGTCATAATGTTAATAGTTCTGAAGGGCTAAAATCTAGATTAAAGAAACAAGTATTATCATAATTTTCCTTCTTTAACTGAGTTTTATGCATTATATTTTATAAAATTGTTCTTGAAGCAAAAAAGAATATTAGTATTCAAATTGCGGACATAAGGTCACCAGCAGGTCCAGAGTAAAAGAAGTTATGCTTATACAGGTTGAATTTAGAATATGCTTTCAAATACATCACTTCGCACTGGTCAATCGTAAATGAGAAGTGCAATAAGGTTTATCTGAATGTACGATGTCTGGAGCGCAGACATTCTGACTCCTGCTCCCGCTAAAATGACATTCTGTTATGTATCCATTCTTCACACACGCGTGCACACGGGCTCCCATACAAACGCGCGCGCGAGCACGCACACGAATGCACGCTTCTTTCTGATATCTATTTTTGGAATTTAAAAGTTAGTTTCCAGCAAGGAAAAAAAGCATATTAGTACCAATTATATTGGGATTAACCTCTATTAACTGGAATTTTTAGGACTAGAAATGCGCACTCGACATATACTCAGAATTGCATAATCAAGAATATCGTGACTACATTTTGGGCATGTGTAATGGAGAAGACGAGCACAGACCTTCAGGCTGACGAAAGAACGCCATTTACTTAAATACGTGAAAATGTCGCCGTATGTGATGTCTGGAACGTTATGCATGAAAACGGCTTGGCTGAAGTTGAACCAAAACCCCTATACCGTAACGTTTTATTCAAATATATATGCATCAAGTTTACTTTATCCTTGTATGCCAAAAGTACTCAGTTTTACGTTATTAATATTTTGTGACTTTTTATGCGACAGATGAGATTTTCTCTAGAGTCATTTAATGTGTTGGGTTGAACAACACTGCCATTATCTTAAACAAAACACTTTATTGAGGAGGAACATAAACATATCTTTGATAAGAGGTGCTTTAATTCCAATAAAAGACAATAATCTGTAAATAAAAGAAACAGTTTATAACATTCTTTAGTACAAAGTGTCAGGAGTGCCTCGGAAAATAGGATAGCGTCTATGGCATGAGAGTTTTAGTTTGATTTCACTGGATTCCTTGATTTCTAATAATTCATCAAAATGTTTGAAGGTGAAAAGTTTCTTAGACGTAGGCGGGCAGATCATCGGTTTCATCGACCCATTTGGCGGTTTTGCACTCCGGAGGAGGTATGAACATGTCTGGGTCGGGGATGCCAGCGACGATGTCGTAGAAGTTGACTGTGTTGGATTCGGATATGTTGAGGCGATTGAAGAAGGTCTCGTGAACTGGATAGCAGTATTTCAGGCTGTAAACTCCAATCCATTCCGCAGCTGAAATACAGAGAAACAATCACCAATAAAGGTGAAGAGGACGATTTTATGATATAAAGCTGATGCTCTTTAATACTTGAATAAGAAAAAAGATTTGTTTTAGGGCAAAGTCGCCTTTTTCCATTCACCAATCATACATCATTTTACTTCTATATTATAATTTATCGAAGTAAATAAACTGTGAAGTGATTATAGTTAAAGCATACAAGGCATTACTGGTTGAAAACTGGGGTGATTATGAAAATATTAAGTTTAGGGGTATACCAAATGTATGAACATGTACCTATATGCAGCAGAATTTTTTTAAATATTTTCAATTATTAAGCAAATTTTCACAAACTTTTGAATCCAGGGATTCTATCAGTCCACTGTTGGGCGGTGAAAGCCTCGCCTGGTCCACCAATTTCAAACTCGTTGTCAAAAGTGGAGTTGGGTGGAATTCCAAATGGACGCCAGTGCCTTGGTCTCATCTTCACGCATTCCTTGGTTTTCAAATTGATTTTGAACAACTCGTGTACGTCGTTGAGGCTGAGGTATTCGTAGAATCTGGGAATGAAAACGATTATAGTTTTTCATTGTTAGGATTAAAGCTCTGAGGCACAATAGTAGTGTGCGCAAATGAGCCTTGTTATTTTTAGCGCACTGTAGTTTTTGTTACCATTGCTTTTATACTCAAATATTTGACACGCCTATATTCTTTACTTACAAACTCTCACAAAAAGTAGTACAATTAATTAACTTAAATATTTTTCTTACTTGCAAGTATTTTTCGCTTTACGTTCAGGGTGCAAAAACAATTCAATCAATGTGATTTCCTGTTACAATGAAAAATTATTAAGCAAATACGAAATAGCTTTATAATGTATAATCCAATACCTATCAAGAAGCAATCTATTAAATGACATACCTAAGTGAGGTCTGTCATAAGAATTTGTTATCAAATATGTGATATGAAAATCTTTTAAAGAGATTATAAACTTATTTTGAAAATTTGGTCAAACCTTCTTCCTGGTCTTACGACAACGTCCTCCTCGATGACGATCTTTCGTCGATAGATGGCGTCATAGACGATTCTAATATATTCCATGTTCCCATAGTTATGGTCGAACATAAACGCCCGGGACTGAAGAATGAGTTAAGAAAACACAATATAAACACTTTATAAGTGTCCAAATAATTGAAGTTGAAGACGTAATGAAACTGGTGAATTTTCTGTCCTTTTCCTCATACTACACATTATAAGCTTATGTGTGTTAAAAATTTGGCTCATCGACATACAAATCTTTTTTACATTTCTTTCGGTGTATCTGATATATACAATTTGTGTCAAATATTAATATTTCAAAACATAGAATCTTCTCATTTCAACCTACCGCCCACTGAGGTGGTGTAATGCATGGCTTAGGCTTTTGGGAGTAGGCTATCCCCGCCAACAGCACGACAGCAAGTATAAGGGTCCTCATGTTGGCCGGCACGGTGACAAGTCAGAACAGTAGATACGATATTTTCCATTAAATACCAAGGCGTTATCGGGCTGATAGTCATGCTATTGTCCTAACTCTCTGATAGTGGTAGATATCTTATCATCTGGAAGGTATAGTCAGAACAGTGACATTATCATTGGAATTAATAGAATCAATGTCTGACATTTGTTGCAAATCATGATCCATAGTATTACGGTGTCTATCATGTTATCACAAGCGAGTCATGAGAAAAGTGAAGTCACATATTTTCATGTTAGGGACGAGGTAAACAGAGATACTGGAAGGGGGCATCTCTAAGTATGTTGAATGCTTGCTGTATTAGTTTTGCATAAAATGTTACCCACCCATAAATATTTTGTGAAATGGTCTGTTGAGTAATAAACTGAAGTCCCACTCTCTGCTGGTGTGTCCTGCTGTGGACTCTATTCCAGTGTGGTAGTAGTGCACAAAACTAGTAAATTATGGACTGAGGCTTTGAACAGGCTACAGTTGTGATAGGTGTAATAACACAGTGAAACCTTATATCCGAGAACTATACTTGAAAATGGCACCCATGCTCTCTCTCCCTATTAGGCACGTGAATGCAGCATTATTTTGTACTAGACAATTTCTTGACATTTCTTGGAGGAAGGATGGTGCAGGCCCGTAGCCAGCAATTTCAAAGGGGAGGTTCTTTTTCTGAAAAAGTGGACCTTTTACCATATAATCCCCATGTACCTAGGTCAAATTTTACCCAGAGTGGACCTTTTTCCAGCAAAAAGGGGGGTTCTTTCGAACCCCCCGAACCCCCCCTGGCTACGGGCCTGATGGTGTCTATACTGACGTTATAGTGTCAAGTCAAAGGATTTACAATTTGTTTCACATTCTCAATTTCTAATCAAAATCTTTCAAACGTCGTATCAAGTGTTTGCACGCCTTCTTCAATGTCTCCAATTTTGTTTTCATTTCTTTCAAATCTCCAGTGAGTTTATTGATGTTACTTTCCATTTATTGAAATTCTGTTTTCAGTTACATCTCTTTTTTGTAAGCTGTCTCTCATGAACTCCATTTTTGGCTGTTTTTGACAGACAGGGCTGCCCTACCGTTCATTCCTAAGTGTAGGAAAAGAGGGGATGCCTGCCGTCGGAATTGTACTGCAAGTGGTGGTGTTCCGTATGGGGAATGATGGGTCATCGTGTAAGATGCTTGAGGAGAACCCGTATTATGGGCACTGAAAGCTTAGCTGAGGGTGAAAGCTTAGCAATTAATATCATTAATTAAAAGCAGCCAAATTGACAATTAACGCATGGCACTGGGAATGGGGTGGTGAATAAAGCAAAAGAAAGGAAATATGAGCTCTAAAAGTGTTTACTTCTATTTGCGCTAATAGTATTTTAAATAAGAGCTATTTTGCCAAATATAGGCAATTTTTTAATTTTATTAATTTTATGGGACTTTTATGGGACTTCAAAGCTGTTCCTGAAAATGCCAATAAGTAAAATTTCAAAAAATAAAAGAGAGAAGGAAAGAAAGACATGCATGACTTCAACAATAACAATCCAATCAGATTGCTATTTAAACTTGTCCTGTTTTTATTGCTGTGAATCACTCCACTAGGTTTGAGGATAAAAAGCAACACGGTTTTCTATCTATTACCTTAACAGTTAAAAAATACACGGGTACATAGCCGAAGACTACAGACGCAAATGCATAGTACTAGTTTAAATAGACCGTATATCAATGATTTCACTTTCCTCAGTCATCTGTACTGCTACATGTACAGACTATTTGCAACCGTTAACGTGTGTATGAAGTGGTTATCTATAAACTGCAGTGAAATCCTACCAAATGTCGCCAGTCTGTGACAGCAGGTTGGGCAAGGTAATTAGTATATGCAAATAATGCTGTTATCACATTACATTTAACACTGTAGCATAAACCACTGCTTTTTATGTGAGTATGTGTAATTGGAATTTACGAAGCTTACATGAGAGCAGCCTTCTGCCCTAGTCTGTAGGCGCGTATGCTACAGATGAGGTAATACTGCACTATGCGTTCAGCCACCCTGAGTTTTAGTGTACTCATCACACTAACATGACAACAGAAAGGTAAATTCTATGATGGGTAGAGAGAAGTCACCATCTGAATCTCAGGGTGTTGAGGACGGATTGTATCAGGACAATCTGGATACAAATTATGAGATTAACCTGGGGCAGAGATCGTCTGATGGTTTTCTTTGACATTATTTTCCTTGCATATCACAAATGACTGCCGGTGCGTAACACATTTTGAGTGAATTCCTACGTGACTACAACAGACACACATACAAACTACCCTCTTTTCTCGGCTCAAGATTTCAACCAGAAATATTCAGTGGGCTAATTCTTTGTACATGTATTTTATTGTATTTTTTTAAATATAATCCATCCTGTCTTATATCGCCATTTAAAAGCTTTAACCTTACAATATGATTAATCGTGGAATTAGTTAGGTTGGTGGGGGGGGGGGGGGGAGCAATTAGTATCAAACTGGTGAAAGAGGCTCCTGAGATATGCGCGCACAGTTGTATGGAAATCTAACAAATATGTTCATTTCACTGTAATTGATTTCATTCTTTGGAAGGGACAGGAGACATTCCGAGAGGAGGGGGGCGTGCGACTCTGATAAGACTCTCTCGCCCAGTAGGAATTTCGTTTTAGAAAAAACTTTCTCGTTAAAGTGAAAACACAGGGGAATATAATACCAGCCTGAACATTCGAGTAGTTGACATATACAGTTGATTCCGATGCACTTCATAGGACACTGACGAAGAGAAATTTTTTGAGGCTAATTTCAGTACCAGGTACAGAACTGTGAGATCGGAGGATTTGTAAGAAGAAAGTACAGCATTTGTCTTATATTTCATTAATAAACCTGCAACTGCAGGTATTAAATATCCTTTGCTGCAGGTAAGACTTCACTATTTCATTGAATTATCAACAAAACATGCTTATCAATCGTATCATCGTTTCTTTGGTGGGCAGAAATAGCTTCTTTTTTGATACGTGTATGTCCTGACTGTCACATTCATCGCTGCAGGTCAAACTACTCAAATAACAGAGCTTTATTTTTCTGATATGAAATATTTGCTTTTTACATGGCTGTTCATCATTAAAATCTTGTCCTCTAAGACAATGTCTCCGTACTTTTAACTATGGATGATTCATATCCACAATTGTACTGTATATCATGTGGAATTCCTTAAAAACACATAAATGAATTATGCCTTGTGTGCGGTACGGAGGCCGCAAGCATGTGCGCTAGGGTCACCCAGCTTCACCTTTTACATACCTGTGTCTTGTTCAGGAGAAAAATAATCGCTGACATAAAGGTAAGGTTCTTTTTAAGGTGACCTTTGTCTATTATTATCTATGATAAGGAAATAAATAAAATGAATTTAGGGCAAATAGGAACAAGCTTTGGTGCACCTGCTGATTTAAGCTAAGTGTGAAATGAACGCCACAGTTTAGGGGCACGGTGGATGTTCTCGTTGATCCTACTTTATCTGTTTCACATTTTCTTGATATTCCTCAAACTGCATTATTTGACTGGTTGCAACAATTGATCTCCATCTCGTTATCTTTCCTCGGCACGCACCCGGAAAATAAACATGAATCAGTGACATTTGTCTCTGTTTTTTGGGGGGCAGTTTGCTCTCATATCTAAATCTAGATAAACTTCAAGTATTCTAACCGGGATTTTTCCCGCCAATCCAAATTCTGCCACTGACGTAATATTGCTCGACCCGTTTCTACATCTGGACGTTTTATACCATGTCAAATGAAATAATTTTGACCCAAATTTCTGGCCAATAACCAAGATCACCATGCCTTGCTATGCATTTTTAACAGAAGGAAACATCGGCATCTGGTAATATTATTTGTTTATTTAAAATCTTTTTTAAGTTTTCAAATTCGAAAAGATAATAAACTCAACTAGGAAACGTAAACATAGAAAAAATATAGTTTTGGTTCGTTTTCAAACGTGGCCAGTATACCAAAAGGTGAAGTTCATTTATGAAGCATCAGCAACTTAATGTGATAAGCGATCTGGACAACACCTTAGTCCATTTCCATACTTATTCCAAATACCAATGCGATCTTATCAGGTCTACGGTTCAGGGAGGGGTCGATGTTTCAATAATAAAAACACTAACAACTTCGTATGAGCCCTGCCCCGCTTTAGTGATTCGCAAAAGTGAGACAATTATATTAATAAAAAATGAATAAAAACAAACCAAAGACAGCATATACAAATATATGTGTTACAGGATTAGTCTGGAGAGGAGGGATGGAGTCTCAAGAAATCTTGTCAATATCACAGGTCGCTCAGTGCATCCTTTCCATTCCCGACTCGAAGAAAGCAATCAATATGGAAATTAACGGGTATCTGATTTGCTTTGATTGATTGACATTGCTTTCCTTTTAAATGGTTACATCCTTGTGTACCAAGCCATTTTTTTGTAAATAAGTACTGCAAATGTCAATCGCTTTCAAATACATAAGGCAGGAACACACAAGCGGTAAGAAGGTGATTCGCGTAAAACTCATGAACGCTGTTTAAATTCGTTGGAAATACTGTATATTCCCTTGTTTGGCCAGTCAAATAATTAAAATGTTAATGTAGATAACCTAAGGAACTCACTGACACAGTGAAGGTTAAGCGGTGTCCACATACAGTACAGCATTAATTCAGATCACCAAATATTTGAAAGGCATAGAGGTGAAACACTCCACAAAACGGAAACTGTTTGTGTTTTCGATATTTTCACCCAAAGCTCAATGCAAAATCATTCATTTAAAATTCCAAAAAAAACTTTTTCAGGTTATTTTTCTAGAGGTCTTGTGGTCACGACGTTATCATTACTTATCATTACTCTGGTTATTTTGAGACTTATCGCGTGACACCAAATTTCGATATTTTTTAACGACAGTAATGTTCATTGCAATCCCAAAACTTAATTTTGATACGAGAATTCAGTCTCTTATGCCCAAAAACACATGTTCTTATTTGTGGCTTGTTGAAATTTTTCATTATGAAAGGTATACAACATTGACCTTTAAACTTAATTTCTCATCAATCCCAGAAATGAGAATATTATCTTTTATCAAACATTCTCTCTTAGTGGGAGGAATCCAATTCAGATGTCTGTCGCGGTAGAATGCAGAAGGTCAGAGAAGTCCGTGAGAGCGACACACGTGTGTCTGAACATACTCAGAGACGATCTAGGTTGCCTATCAATTAACAACCTCTGTGCCGGGGATACTTCGTTTTCTTTTATTAGGCCGATTATGTAGTGGTTTTTCTACGTAGAGATCAAGCTTTGAACCGGCTGATATACTTTTTGAAAGATAAAATTTCCCATTCAAAATATCGCCAGCGATCAGGTCTGAGAAGTGACTACAAGTAAAGTTCAATGATCGATTCGGTCAAAGTTGAAAGTATGACATTTCACGGCGAGACTAAGCTAAGGCAGTGTCAAACGCACGCTGTCGCTCCTCACTGGCACTGCGGAAATTTAATAAATGGCAGTTGGCGAAAGAGATCCGACCTTGTCTGCGTAATCTCCACCCATCTCCGTGTCCAGTCACCTAATGGGAACCGATCCTGGTGCGGCGATAAAGTACATGCAAATGAGACGCTGGACTCATTGGACAGGCACGTCAACTACCGCGTCAACTGACCTCCTCTGAGGGATTTTGCACAGGCTATAGTACGCCTGGTCATTAAGAGACATAATTTTCTTTTGCAGATTGTTAAAAACCTAGCGGACGTCAGAGAGCTGTGTATTAACCCCGAGACAAAGATATCGTAAATTTTTTCACATAATGGGAACTACTTTATAGAAAAGGTGAGTGAATTAAGGGAACTCTTGGAAGCGCGTATATTTACATCTTCTAGCACACCAGCTAAAAGAATTGGACGGACGGTGACGTTCTAATAATAGACATATCAGCATTGTGTAGGTTCTCAAAATCTAAGACATGACAATGGTGCGTATCTGGGCGAATAAGGTACAGTAATTCTCACATTTCCAAGTATAAAACATGACAAACGATATGTGGAATGCAAGGCTAATGGTTTTGTCACAGCTTGCTGGAGTAAATGGGAGTAGATGTTTTAAATAGACATTTGGAGGGTATAGAACTGCTAATTTACTAAATTACCCGCGAACCTAGCACATCAGGAAGACAGAGAGTTGCGTAAATTAAAAATGCTAACGGAGTACAAGGCGATACGGTTGGTGGGCATGCTCTAGGTGAAGATCCGCACTGATGTAACATTCTAACTAATCTTGATATCAGTAATTTGAACTACGCACTACTATCGGTGAGAAAGAGCCACATTAAGCCAGTGTCAACGACCATGACCGTGAAAAGTGACAGTGAGAAATACTTCAAGTAGATGAACATTCAGGAAAAAAATCGCTGTAATCATAAGTAAAGCCACAAAGGTACTCAGATTAAAGATAACCTGACCGCGAGAAGCTTGCCTACTTAAAGTGTGGGAGAAAGTATTGGCATTTGCTTTCATGGCATTAATTTAATACCTGTAGCCTCTAAGAGAGATTAATGTAGAATGTAATACGTCTAAGAGCAATATATAAACGCATTAAAGGGACCTAGAACAGAAGAGATCTCTTATATGGTGTCGATGATGACCTATTTCAGTTCACAGATAAATCAAGGCGGCAGATGATAAAAGCTTCCATTTTATTTATCTTGAAAGGAAACTTAAGGGCAGAAGGTGCACTCACGTGAGATAAAAATCTGGTCAAAATTTGTGTCTTTGACATTTCATACGTTCGTCTAACTTTTAAGTTCGATATGTTACCGTAGGCGTTGATGCATATTGAAAGCGATCCGCACGTCACTGTTGATGCCGTCTTGATACAATAAATATGTCAAAGAGAGGGATTTTATAACTGGTAATTACATTTATCATGCAATAATTTTAAAAAATCCTACGATATAGCTAGTGAACAAAAATGAAAATACTTTGAAAATGGTTTAAATTTCCAACAGTGTTCTGGTCAGAAGCACGCAAAACCAAGACTCACTAAATGATATGCTGCATATACCTGGTGCAGACCCCTCACAGCTCAAGTAGAGATTACTCTTAATCCTGTTTTAATGTATACTCACGAATATTATGTAAGAAGACGAAACAGAGAAACATGATAGCTACTCGTAATTGAAAATTAATAGCAGGTAACGCGGCACCAAGACCAAGGCACGAGGTTATTTCACTCGTTTTTCACTCTGGATCTACTTTGTTTTTATGTGTTATTCTGTTGTTCATACTTGATTGGATAGTTTAATTAGTCCAACTTTTATAATGCATTAAGCAGGGTATTTTTTAGACATTTTCAATTTGAACTGGCATCTCTAAGTAAATGACAGTTATTTCATCCTATATCACATGACAATGTCAATTTCCTTAAGGCTCCATTTCCATAGGCACCATCAATCAACGTGGATCGACTCAACTCTCGCTGACTGCAATCAGCTTAACGAAATGACTCGCATCCACCTGGCGTAAAGTAAAATACAGAAATGCTGGTGATTTTATGAACACAGTGGAAACAAGAGGAGGTGTGTCATTGAGTTAAGTTGATTGCAGTCAGCGAGAGTCCCTGCAGAGTTTGTTCGATCCACGTAGGCCGATGGTGTCTATGGGAACAGGGTCTTAGTCGCGGTTCATGCATGACATGGAGCGTAAATAACACACTTCGTGAGGTGTGCGCACACATACCGCCAAACGACTATAACCACTCTGTGGTAACCAAAACTGATCTCCCTGAAAACTTCTGTTATAATTCTATTTCTTATTAGAAAGTATATGTTTAGAATTCATACTATTGAAGATGTATGCACAAAAGATGAGGTTCTGAAAACGTGTTAGAGAATAAAAACCACACTATTTAAACGTATGCAAACTCACGGAACAATGTGGGTTTAGTGACGCCAATTGCAATTTAGAAGAATGCGTAACGAATAAGTATTGTTTAAAGTAGAGGCTTTTTAATTCACCTAAAATCAGTTTCCCTATTTTAGAGCAAGAAAATCTTTATTTAAATCAGGTGACATTCCCCCTAGTACTCCACCTCTCCCAGTAATTATTCAAACTGACCCTAAACAAAGTAGCAAGCAGTCCCACCATCTATCAGTAGGTTGTTAACCTGAAGGCTGAGTAGTGATGTAGGCAAGCCTGGAGTCCTGTCCTGGTATACTTCTGCTGCATACTAATGTGGCGGCTCTGTCACCTTTCCTCTGATGGTCTTTGCCAAGACCAAACGCCCAACAGGTGCGTGTCCCTGTGGCACAAATGTCCAAGGCCGAGTTTAACCTCGCGGATAATTTTTACGTGTTGTTTATAGTCCTTGCTTTTATACATACTTTAAGCTGTGCCGCTGATTTGCTTCACTTTTTTTTTGTTCAAGGCATAAAATCATTAGCATGCTTTTGCCCCTTGCTTCTCCTTGATATAAATGTCCCTTACATGAAGAATGCAGCCAGGTGCTTTTAGGAAAAGTAAAAATGAAACCACGGAGTTTGTTTGGTTTATTACATGGGGTAACGCACCAAACTTGTGATGAGAGAATAGACTCAATGTAGTGTCGAAACGGACGTGTTTGCACACATTACACTGCACTTCGTCCGTGCTAGAAATGTATCTTTGGGTAATACAAACTTGCTGCCATGACCATTTAAAAGCAAAGTTATTTGGACCAGTTGACATGTGCTTCGTGCATGATGTTGCGCTTGAAGATCATGTCAATACAATGGCGTAGGTGACTGGGTGTGTCCTACACTAAACTCTTCACTTTGCGAAGTTCACCGCCTAAAATGAGTATTATGATCATCCCAGATATGATCTAGGGTTAGGGGAAGGGGTGTCCATCTGTCCATAAATTGGTCCTGATGGATATAGGCACGTGTAGATCTGTAAAAGAATCGTCGGCCTTCGCGGATGACGATTTCACGGTCCAAACACAAGACTACTGTAAGGAGTCTGCCTGTGATAGGCATGATGAAGTGACAACCAATGACAATTAATGCATGGGAATTAACGCATTGCATATTTATGTGTTCGGATGTCTTTGTAGGTGACGTTTTGACAGCGACTCATATTACTTGAGGTAAATCGGTACCCCATACATGCTTAATGTCAATTTATTTTTACAGGAGGATACGCCAGTCTATATAGAGCACATCGCCGACTCCGTGTACTCATTGGTACATCTTTCACTTTTGGATGTTCTACGATTTTGGACTCTGTGCAGTGGTAGATTTTGAGGATGTACCGCCATAGGATTTATACCTGTTGCACCCCTGTGGCGCCACCAATGCTTGCTCATTAATGCCCCAACTCAGAGAATAGGGGGATTTGAAATGAACGTGTTGCTTAAAATTTAAAAGAACAACCAATAACATGGATTCTAAAGAAAAGAAGAAGAAGAAAAGTAGCTCCAAGGACAAGAAGCGAAGACACAGCTCAAGTTCCTCGCAGGTAAGCACACAGTGATAGTCACTTACAATCAGAGCTGGCTGTTTCAAATCTACCTAACAAATAGCATTTTATCTTGTTTCGCTTAATCATCCATGCAGAGCTTTATTTTATCAGTACTATATTGAGAACAACGCAATTTTTTTTTTCCAAATTTTTCCAAGCTGATTGCATGCGTGTCATAGACCATTATTCGGTGTTGTCAATCTCTAAAACTTTTATAGATTGCCATGTCTGACATCGACGCGTGTTGTATTAGGACTCGTTAGTGCACCTGTCAACGAGTTGTCTTGGCACAGACTAATTTATATAATTAATGACGAGAAGGTCAACTGTCTTTTCCTCGACGGCAATTTCTGAATGGCGATGAATATAAGATCACACCTAACACATTTCAGCACAATCAAGCACCGCCAATACTCCTTTGGGCAAATGCATTAATTCCATTTTGTATCATGTTGAATACTCGCTTTTCTACATTCTTCAGTGAAATATTCTGTGGAAAACTTTTGTAAAATTCAAGTGCCTACACAGCTATGCAAAACTGGTATGAAAACTGCTTGTGTTCCCAGTGGTCAACTCGTTCTGAAGAATATCCGATTTTGTCAGGCATTGAAAATCGCTTGTAAAATATGAAATTTAAACTTTAACATCTACATGATAAACCACAAAAGCAACAGTAAAGGGTAATACTAGTTGCGCAGAACACAAGAGGTTTGAAAATGTTGCTCAATAGCGATCCTGAAAAATCAATCTTCGATTTTATCGAGTTTAGGTCTGGATCTAATTCCCAATGATTTTCAATTAGTACACGCTATATTATGTTACAGTAAAAACTTAACACTGAGGTGTGCAGCGAATGCCAGGTTATCAATATTTAGCAAAATATTAATCTTTCAAACCCATTATAAAACCATTATAGAAAGTTAATATTTCTTATGTAACATTCAGTAAACTTCTATAGATTATAATATTATTGGCTGTATTCTATCATTATGAGTGTGACCGTCGGCTAGGGTTTGACGGTATTTAAACAAAACCAATGTAATGGCGTGTAACAATCCACGTATAGTAAAGGTTACAAATTGCTGCATATAATAGTAGAGGACTGTATTTATTGAATCAACATTAGCATTGAATGGCCGGAGAAAGGCAGGCATTTGATGTAAGGTAATTACGCACGAGAGTTCCCATGGACAAAGGTGCAATATGTGCCCCTCAATGGCGCTATTGTCACGGTGGGATGATGGAGAACGACATACCTGTACGAGAAGCTGGTTATTATTCGCTGGCGTAAGTAGGGGCAGGCAGAGTGTCAAGGCATCGATCAGACTTTAGAACTTTGGGTTTTATTCATTTTAAATCAACCGGCAACGACGCGGAATAGAAGTGACATTTTACCAAGGATGACCCGGGCCCCAATCGCCATTCTGGCCACTTACTTCGCCCAGTCGGACCACAGGTTGACCAGAACGTGTAAATGATGATTAAAAGTGAGTCAGTCCATTTTGCTGACCACCGGAAGAGCACCAAGGCCCAGGCCCAGTGTTTGTATGCGTAAAGTTTAGCGATCTCAAGAGATGAACAAATATGGCCAGTAAATCACCGAGTAAACCCAGCAAAGGAAAGCGATCCTCAAATACCTCTCCCCCTAAGGTAAGACAATGTCACAGAGTAAATATACTGACAGTAAGAACTGTTGTAATACAATAGTTAAGCCGCCGGCCACCCTTGTATGTAGTTCCTGTGTTGTGCTGCGTTATAATACAGTGAGGGTCGGGGATGAGGAAGGCGGGATAGCCCTAGAATGGACCGTGTCTTACACTGTGATCTGCACTGTTAAGTACATGTCGTGTGAACAGACAGACGGCTGGTTGTAGAGACAAGTGGTCCCTGTGTCTTCAGACGGTAAGATAACATCATCTATGACCATTCCAGGTGTGTAATTAGGTTAACTGGGATGGCCAACGTGCGTGGGATATCACGACGAACACCTTGCGTGTGTGAGCGGAATGATGACAACCTTGATCCTTTTATACCGTTTGTGTACATGTCAATTTAGTGTACACACTGGCATCTGAAAATTGAATGAACGATTAAGTGTTCGAACTGAGCCACCAAGGAATAGCTAGTATACCCAGTGTGTAGGCTAGTGAGGCATAGCATGGTATGCAAACATTTCGATAATACATCACTACGGCGAAGTTTTTTTTCTCATGCCATACATACGTTCATAGGTAAAAGACACCTCGGTTTGTTGTTGTGCTCAGTGTAAAAGAGACCCCCTCCCCCCTCCGCACCCACCCCTTCCTCGGGGGTAACATTTCAGGCTGATGGATAATGCTTGGCTGTGCTGGTAGACACGACCACAGAAAAAGGGGGTTCAGATTTGAAACTCTTACTGTCCTGATCTTGAATTCACAGTCATTCGTATATTTCTTAGCAGTACAATCAAAATGTAGAAAGAAAATCCTGGACAGATACTACAGCGCAGTGCCATGTAGATTGGACTTTGCTGTATTATTTGCACGGTAAATTCAATCTTGCAACAAGCTGTAGACTTGAAATCTAGGCACTTGAGGAGTCGAGACTATTTATTGTCATTGATATTGAGAATTAAGTGAATTATATATTAATAACAGTCATCATCATGGTTTATGATTATATCGGGTTTCTGTCGCGACGAACGCCAGACGAGTGCTAGACCATACTTGACCGTCCCCTCCCCCTCTCTGTTACAGGTCAGTTATTATTGAGACTGGATATAGGCCTATATGAAATATCAATATTCTTGGTTATTGTGAGTTATAATACTGAGTTTAAGATGTTTCTAGCGATTTGTTTAACTAGCACCAAATGAAAATAGATATCTTAATTTTAAGATGAGGTCTAATATAAAACGGGAAAAAGCTTGAAATATACCATTTGACAGACTCCAGTTTCACAGAAAACATCTGTCAGTTTTGTGTTTAAGTATCAGGGGCGGATCTAGGAATATTTTGAGGGGGTGTTCACAAACGCGAAGCCCCCCCCCCCCCCCCCCCCCCCCGGTTGGCGTGGGGTTCGGGGCCCTTTAGCCCGAAAATTTCAAGTATTTAAGAGGACGAACGGTGCCATTTGGTACTGTTTAGTACTATAAATCAGCTGGTCAAAATTCTAATTCCAAGAGGGGATTTTATTCGTCCAAATTTCAGCTGAACATTTAAACAAGTGCACGGCATAACTGTACATCAGTTTATGCACTATATTTCATAAAAAGTGTTTGCAGAATATTTCATATGTCACAAACTAACAATTTCTGCCACTATGATACTAATAGGTAATACAACACCTTAAAAGGTTTTGTTAATCGTTTTGTGTTACATTACTGACCGCGACATGACAATTTCAATTTGTCACGCGCTTTGGATGAATTGTGACAAACTGCACCACTACCACAATCTGGTATATCTCCTCTGTAATACTTGATGTACTGCAGGCGAGCAGCGACCATTGGCATTAGACCGTGGTCAGAGCCCATTGGCTCATTTTAGGAATTCGTTGTATACATTGGTTTCGAGAATTATAAATGTAGGCGAAAAATTGTTGTAAAATAAAACAGCCTAAAATTGTGTAAATAGTTAACAATGTGCATTTCTAATGATACGAATCGTTAACGATATGCATTGCTAATGATAATTTTTAAGTTGAAGGAAAATGATAAACCATTTAAAGAAATGTGAGTCCGTATTTTTGTGTGATATGTATCACAGGTGGATACACATGGTACTTGGGAACATGATGTGATGACAGTGACCTGTACATATATAATACATAACTGGGCGCTGGTCCACACACCTTTCTGTAACGTTGCCGCTCCCAAATTACCTTGCTTTTAGTTATTAATCAAACGGGCTCATTTATAAACCTTTCATCGGCCTGAGATGCGTTCACGTTGGGACTAATTTTGGCCAGAAATCGATCCTGTAAGCGTCATTCGACGACCAGACTGTCAAAAAGCGATGAGATTCCCGTCTTCAAGTCGTCTGGCAGCGCCAGTTGGGTCTTAAAAATAATCCCATTGTGAATGCATCTACATAGGGTATCGGTCTACCACAATGACAGTAGGTTAAAATCTCAACACCTTGAAGATTTGACTGCCTTAAAAGGAGATGCTAGGCACAATAAACGATCGTAGGCTATGGAATCACTTTTACATGTAAATAGCACCATGTTGTGCAAGTGAAGTCACTATAAGTCACAACACAGTCAGGTGGGGGATTAAATGGGCGGGTAGGTCGCGCAATTAACTCTATGCATCCGTCACCGTAACACGTACTGTCACTTGAACTTAATGTAGTATTGTTTTCATAACCTCCGCAACTTTCGAAATAAAGTCAGAAAGCTACGTTCTATTTAAGGCGGTGAGGTAAATTAAAAAACCACAGAAGTGGAAGTCCGATTATCAGACAACATTCCTATTGAGTGAGCTAGTCAAAAGATACTAGCAAAGTTGTCGGACAAGTCGGACTACATTTCAGTCACCCGTCATTCAGAGGTTGACTGACTGTTTTGTTAAACTCTCTAAGCCTTGTGGATTTTTTTCATTGCGTTATTGCCGGAAAATATTCACCAAGTCATCAGTCGGTGTAATTCGGCCTTCAATTACACGCACGAGGTAAGAGCAAATCATTGTATAATATGCAATATTTGTATACCAGTCTAGCATTTTGAATACCATTATCATAGGACTACATCTTTTTTTGCTATATAAAATGAAGAAAATATGCACACCTTGACCTATACGTAATAGTAGCATAAGTAATGTCAGTAAGCGATTTTGCCCTCCTTGTATAAAAGAGGTCGCTGGCAGCTATCTGTCATTAAAGGGCGGTGATACGCAGAACGCTATGCTTGGCTGGTCATAGAATACCAATGAACGCTGCAGTGTCACCTGACATGGCTTAACTGGTGCATCATTTATTTTAAGTCGGACATGTTCGGTCTAAACCGGGTTAACTCTTAAGCAGCGTGGTGTGTGTGTGTCTTACCTGTAGACGTAAGGCTAGGATTTAAAAGATTCTGAACAGTGAGTGATCAAGTACACTCGTAAGTGGAAGCACTGTGGATACATGAGTGGTTGTAAGAGAAATCTCTTCAGGTATAATATAACCCCTGGGACTGAACCGCCGAGATACTTCCATTTCAGGGGTGGGCCTACGTTTTACTACAGGACCGATCTCGCGAGCGACTACACATACAACATCTGTATCAAGGCGAAAACAGATTTGATTTGACTCATTATTGATTCATTTGTATATGCTCCTCGTTTGATCAACTCTGACTCTTCAGTCGGGGGGCCGTGCATTTGACGAACACCACAGAAAAGGATAACACTGGGGTATGTATGTCAAAACAAGGCACGGCACTTAACGCTTAATACTTGCTGGAATGTCACTGACTGAATAGGATTTATTTTAAAGCTACTCGCATGTCGCTGACGTGTACATTATATTCCACAGTCACCTGCATATGGTGTAGGCAACAAGCATTACCTTGATTTATGTCATTTATACCATCCCATTGTGTAATATTATTTGAAAAGGAAGATAGCAAATGGAATTTTAATGCTTCGATTTTATCGTCACGGAACCCTATATTATGTAGACTTCATTATCTTGAACGTGTTGCCAGCCTTTGATATGGGCGATACCTGCATTGTAGCTATTCTTAGCGATGTCATATTGTTAACAATGTGGCGGTGACGTTTACACTATCTATCTATTTATATATATGCAAGGGAAATATCTAAGCCGGAAGACGGCGTTTGTCCGCTGTACGTTCGAGTGGAAATATATAGAGGAGAAAGAAAAAGAGGCGATTGATCATACAGCCAGACACATCACACCTGTCTCTATCTGCCCCTTCTAGGTATCGTCCAAGATTTAGATACACTGTGTGACGAGTTTTTTTTATATATAACAGGCCTATTAGACAGCAATTCTGAGACAAAATGTAGCCTGTTTCAACGTGCTTAAGTTGTATTATCAATAATTACCTGGTATCAGCATGTCACAGGTACAATTTAGGACCTGCTAGGGCCTCAGGTCGTCGACAAAGGTTTAGATCTCTATTGTTTGTCCCGTATCAAGTGTCTTAAAAGTGTCATTTACACCGCGGTTTTCGGCCGGCTGTTGCGCCGTCATTATGGTCACTGTTGTTGTAACTGCAGTATTAGAACCATTGGACGTAACAGACAATAGCGCCTATAAGGACCGCGTCATTACTGAAGCAAAGAGTTCAGTGGTAAAGAATTTCAAGTAGCAAGTGATAGGTGCATTAACAGAACAAATAAATATAATGTTGATAGTACTTTAACTGGCGTAAATTTCAGTTAGGTTTAAGTGCCCAGTGGCTATCGCGTGTCCACCTCTCTCTCTCTCTCTCAGCATTTAAAGGGGGTGGGGACACGTTACTGAACAGCAACAGTCCTTTAACTGTATAAAAATTGGTAGGATAAAAGTCTCAAATTTTAACAGTTATAACTGTTATAATGCTCCAATATCAAAATCCAGTGCAGGAAAAGACGATTGTTGAATTATTGGAAACCTCTTTTATTTTCCCCTCTTTTCTTCATGTGTTTTTTCGTGTTGACCTGAAGCTTTTTTGGATTACGCGTGCCGGCATATTGAAATGAACTCCAAATTTGGCCTTAAGTTTGAATATAATTTTTTATATAGCCAGGTACTCATTGACACGATGCAGTGGCACCAGTTTTTAACATGTGAAATCCTCGCACACAGCGGCAACATGTCGGGTTTTACAGCGGATGAAATTACTCACGATCGCTGGTAATCAACGTATCCACTTTGATATTATTAGCATCATTACACTTGCAGCGGTTTCTCATCGCTGTTATTAGCAGTCAGAATGTAATGGAAAGGTTCGAAATTCTTGATTTATTACACCTCCGTGTTAAATTCTTCACGCCCGAATGATGCACGGTATAAATAATAAGCTTCATAACACTGCCACCCTAACAGACTTCCAGTCCCTCTATTAAAAGCATCCTGTGCCCAATTTGTAAAGTGATCCGGTTACGTTTCGGAACTTATTTTTATGAATCTGAAATAATGACTCGCCATTTAGCGCTTTGTTGCTAAACCCTCGTATTCGTTTATAAGACCAGAGAATATAAGATAAAGTAACCTAAGGACGAAAATGTACACAGACCTTATTGTGTCCTAAGTGAAGGGTTAATGGGGTTATAATTGAGCGCAATAGATTTTTGCAGTTAATTAACTATACTGCAAGGTTTTAGAGATTGATTTTCTACGTCTTTACACTTCTCTGTTCGTAGTGAACGCCATAAGGGAGACAGACAATGCATTGATCTGAGAAACCATGTTGCCACCATCACCTCTAACATTACATATTAATCCATTTAGTATACAGCTTGCTCTCATAATATTGAGAATTGATAAACAACCAATTGTTTATCCCTTGTGCAAAACTTATGTGAAAACCCAATTATGTTTTGGCCCTCTCTGGATGGATCTGGAAATATCAGAGGAAATGCCTCTTTGGGTCTTAAAGTTTTTTAAGAAAACGAGGAAACATGTGCCCTTCTACTTTTGTGTGGCATTTTTCTATAGATAGGGGACTGGAAGTCTAAGTGCATCCTAACGTTTCCAATGCGTCTGGTCTCTATTTTTCTCAGATTGCATAAAAATCACAATATCACAATGCATATAATTGAAAAAAAAAACAAACCAGTCAGAGGTGACCCACTGGACATCAATAGTTGAACTATTTTGAAAGATAAAAATGAATTTGTCAAAAGAGCGACATGGGAGGAGTTTTTACATTGCTCTTGTTTTCATAAATCAAGGTGTAGTCCTATCCTGCGGTGGCAGAGGGTGTGGCTCAGGTAACGTGACGCTTGTCCTGTCCACACCTATCGCCTACCCCTTACTTGTTAGCTGCACTGATATATCTTCGACTTCTGTGTATAGTTGCGTAGTCTGAGGATTTGTTTGTCATGGGCGAATGTTTATTTACCAATGATAACCGATTGTCCAACGGGTAGGTCCTCAGCCATCCACGCAAAAAGAAATAAATTAGACAAGGTGAGCGTCGGGATGACTGTTTTTGAGGACAAGCAATGCCTCACGGGCAGAGAAACCGTTTGATACTTGTTTTGGAATGGATATTTCTAACACCGAGACACTAGCCGCAAGGGTCTTGCTGCTATCAGGAAAGACCAGTCGAAAACCGGTTACTCCTGCCTAGGAATTAGCTAGTTTACTTAATATTGGATTACCACCGATTTCAATTTCATCCTTTTTGGGCACTATAAACACTTTTTATTTCGTCTGAAGTGCCATGATTTAATGTAATTTCAAGCTTCGATGGTTGTCGCTTCCAACAGAGTTCTCAAAGGACGGGGTCGAGCTGCGGCCGGAAAGGTCACACCTCAAAGGTCTCTTTCACCTAACGCAAAATCATCCGCTTACCTTGAAAATGTTTTCGTCTGCTCTTAATTTTTCTCTCCTGGGATTTTCTCGAAGCCTGCTTTGTTTTATCAGTTCCTTAAAAGATGCAACTTATACCCCAATCTTAAACTTTTTGTGATTGCTTTTGGTACCCAACTGCGTCGTGGTGTTTGCTTGAAAGTCAAATGAGCCTTTTTCTTGGTGAATACATTATGCTCTTTGGGAAGGTGTTCTGGAAATTTTAGCATCACGCTGGCAGACATCGCGATTTGACGGATATGATTGAAATAATGATTCTACTGAGAAAGAAAAAAATGGTATCATATGTTAGGGAAAGCCTGCTTTTTTAAAACTTGCACCACTATTTCCTAAAGTGGCCACAGATGGCGTACACACGTCGGTGTTAATTGACGTTGAAAGTAAAATCAATTTGAGATTTACACTACTAGTAAATTAAGACAGATCCAGGTCGTCAGTGAACCTCATTAAGCCTTTGTAAAGATCACAAATATTGCGACGGGTTGAATGTATATTTACGTTCTTTAAAATACGATTTCATGACTGAGTCGTTTTGAACAATAACACAATGGGAAGTCGTAAGCTATCATTTTTCAGAGATTTTAAGGTAAATTCCCGAAGTGTAATGAAGAGCGAAACCTAAAAAAGTGGCTGGATTGTTCACGAAGGTTGTGATATCAGAAAATATGTGACTTAACAAACACTAAAAAGTCAAACATTTCAATGTGTTGTTTTATTTAGTATTGAAGATTAAATGTCAACCAAACTCTTAGATGTGAGTCACTGAGAGGTGACGTTGACACAAGTAAACAAACACTTACTTGGCCCAAGGTAAACGTCGGGTCAAGTGATAAGCAAGATATTAAAATCTGTCAATACTTAATGGCAGTTTAAAACAAACAAATGCAACTTTTACTAGCAATTTTACTTCCTAAATGTAGCAATTAAATAAGCGATCCAACATTAACGCCTGTTTCTTGGTTACCATCGTTCAACAGTAGATGTGTAGGGCTTAGTCAATATCAACTTTTTCTCTACACGACAATTGATTAATGCACCAAGAAAAGAACAAAAACCTCCTTTTGTTCGTTTTATGAGATACGTATATCCCATGCCGTTGTTGATTCTAAGACATTTCAACTCACTATGAGCTATTAACGAAATCGAATCAATTGATTTAATGGCTTTTTATGTGATGATAGATGGGAGAGGATAAATTGATTTTAAAAAGGTTAAATTCATCAGTTTTCACCAGCCGAGTGCCTTTCCGTCAAAACATAGACTTTGTTGACCCAACCTATTTTATCACCAGTTAAACTATTGCATGGGTAGGCACAGAGAAGAGTCGCCGCGCCGTCGGCCTGAATCTCGAAGGATTTCAAATGAAATCATTGGAACAATTTCCTAGTGCAATTTTGTTTATTAATCGATCGTCAGAACCTGACTAGTAGAGTTTCTGTATCTTTTTAGATTTTTCACTTTTTTCCTTATTGGACCATCAGTTCTTTACGCCATATGAAACCCTAATTCAAACGTCAATAGTAATAATAGACAAGTTTGCTCAGTCGTACAAAGAGATGATGTACATTTGTCGGTCGTGTCACCTGCGGGTGTTCAGGTTATTTTGGATGGCTGACAAAATGCCGGGGACATCTCCAAGAGTAATTTGTACGAGAAATACCTGTTCTTGTGCGAAGTCATGTCAATACAAATACAACACTTGTGTGCAGATGGCTTTCTTTAACTGGGCTTGAAGAGAAAGAAAATTAGTTATCACGTTTGTCAGTTTGGATATCCTAACGTGTTTATACGGTCGATTGAGATAACGGTAAATAAGGTAATCAACGTCAAGGGAGATACAGCGATCACGTTTCTCCGATTTAAGTGCCAAAGAAGGTTTCTCTGCTCGTGCGCTTTCCCACCTGTCCCTTCCTGGATCTGTGGCCTGTATTAAGTGAGGCAACACAGGTAGCTTGTAGAAGGACCTGTAGGGGTAGGGGATTCAGAAACAATCAAAATTAGAAACATTTGGTACTTGTTTAAATATTCCTTATTGTATCGTAGGTAGTCTTATATGGATGGAATTAAGAACACCTTTCTAAACAGCGCCGAAGGCTTATTTTCATTAACAACAATTGTGCTAATGAAAACAGAACTGTGTACCTTTAACAGAAACAATACGACCATTCTCATCTCGAATTTTATAAATATAGTTAAGACACCGTTTAGGTACAGCCGAGCTTCCATAGTCAGAAGTTAAAGGGTTTTTTCTTGATATTTCCTTAAAACTTTAAAGCAACGATTAGAATTTTGTGATCATAGAGAGAGAAAGAGATAATACGCATTGGGGTGCGTGCTCGATCAGGATGATAAACTATTGATGACGGCCCTATTGAAGGACGATTTTCACAGTAATATGAAAGCAATAACAGTCAACCATAAAGTCGAGTATGAGACGAAAATTTAATTGCTTTTAATTGACAAAGATAAAGTACACCTTAAAAGGCGAATTGGACGAATAGTAATGCATCAAGATAAGGCGAGTTTTGTGGCTGATTGGTGTAGCAGGACATTTAACGTTCTGGAGGTACAATATTATGGTGGTTTTGAAGAGTAAATAAGGTGAAGTGACATTGGGCGTTACGGGAATAGTTTTGAAAACCTGATAAAAACCTGTATTGATGGAGTATTCCACGCAAATGATCAGCACCAATGCCTTCAATCAGTCACATACTTATCAAGGAAAACCTACCATAGTATAGATATAGCCTTTGCCATATATTATACCGGTAGTTATCCGGGACTCTCGATCTCTGATACCCCTCCTGACCCGTGACACTGAACTCTCTCAATACAAGATTGGACCCACATTATCTATTTACCTGTAAAACTTGGCCATGGTGACTCATCTCGAGCATGTGCCGAGATATAAACACCAGAATCCAGAATCATGAACCGAGGTGGGGCCTTCAGCGGTGATAAAACCAATAAAACTTGATTTAGGGTGAGTCTGGGACAATGGAGATATGTTTTATGGTGTTTAGGGTGAAGTAATTGGAGTCCTAGCTGAAGAGTGAAGATCCCTTCTCTGTATTTTCAAGCACGTATTTGATGTTTACTTATTAGTGACAGTTTGATTTCATGGTTTAAGAAGTGATTTTATTCAGATATGACTCTCTCACTGAATAATGATAATTATCAATCTTAAGTACTTGTATGGAGATAAAATAGATATTAATGCGGCATTTCACGTTTTTAAAAGAAAAGTATCTTGAGTAGAGGCACATATATCAATTAGTGTAATTCTCGGTGGTGATGCACTCATCATTCCGTGTGTGGCAGTAAACCATTTAAAATCGCAGTAAAGATTCTTCATGCTGGTCTAATTTCCTCTGACTTTTCACTACCATCATCGTGCTGACATGTAGCATAGGTCACTGATATGTTATTAATATCAGTATGTAACATCTGTGGACGTTTGTGTATCTGTCTCACCGATGAGCTTTATACCTTTTGTAGGTTAGTCATTGAAAATTAAGTGGGTTCCACGATATGACTAGCCAGAAGGAATCGATAACGTTATCTTTAGCTGAAGTTTGATTACGCTTATTATCATTACGTAAAACACAATGTTCTAGGTTCACACGTTTAACAAGGTCCTTATGGCGGTCTTTCTACTTTTGATATAGCATGACTTAAGAGTATGTATTTATAACATTAAATGTCGTCATTATATAAAGATGGTGAATAATTCATGATCTTCAAAGACACGCAATTCAGCTTGAGGCCATTGGGGTAGGAAAATAGAAAACATCGTCAAATTTTCGCGCTACGATCGTTCATGTAATACATCACTTCTTTCAGGATAAGTCACTTTTCACATTTCTACAGGACGTCGCCTATACACAGACAGCATTGCACATCACCGGCCAGACAGTGATTTATTAATTATCCATTTGTTAGATTCTCCAAAGCGGAAGGAAGAAAGGGTCAGATTATCCTATCTGATTATTGTGCGTCGTACCACAGAGCGCTGTCCGCCCATACAGCAAGGAATTCACTGTTTACATCGACTTTGAATTAAATATTGACAAGTTAACGGATTAAAACATGACTGTTGTGATTTTTACAGGGCAAAATGGGATCTAAGAAAGTGGTCAGCTCGCTGGAAGACTGTATGATATGGATACAGCAGGAACAGGTGAGTACGAGAGAAATCAATGAATGCTCAGGTAACCTGTTAATATGACGGTTACCCCGGTGTTAATGGCGTGCTGGCTATGGACAGGTATGCAGTGCTTATGTTTTCATGGGAAGTTTTCATGAGTGAGCGTTGTGACAGTGTGGTTGTTTGGGGGGGGGGGAGATCTACCCTGGGGCCAGTCGTGAGATGTGAACATGGATGCAGTGTAAATGTTAAGCCGGGCTGTTAGCAGAGAGTACAAAGCATGGAGACGGTGTAAATGTAAATGTAAGCCTGAAGGCGAGCTTTTTGCTGTGCGCGTGACGACAGTGTTGTTTAAACGGATGCTTGCTCAAAGTTATAGTTCTCAGTATTAATAATGAAATATCTTAAAGATGATCTTGATTAAAGTAACCATAGAACATGGTTTTAGTTCATTCGAAAGTCTAAAGGGATTGGGAGTGATTCGTTATGTCAAAGGCGTTGCTATTTGTAACGTGGTGGTCAGTTTTTTTTCATCGTTCAAGTGAATGTGTATGTGCTGGTGAATGTTTGCGTGCATCAGTAACCATCAAAATTACTCCACGGAAGGACCATATTTGGTCACAGCAACTGTGATACAGCATGACTGTTTGCACCCTGGTCACCATGTATGAATGACATAGTTCAGCCATTACCTGTCTTCATTGTTCTTACAATACACTGCATTCCTCACCGTTAAAACGTTATTTTTCCCCAAAAAAACATTTTGTTTGACCTTAAATCAGCTTCAAGCCAAAATCCCACCATATGAACACCTGGCTTAATCACCAGAATGTCATCTTGCACGAACATTTTGACCGAGCTTGTTGCCGCTTTAATACATTCTCCTCGAACCTCCGGGTGTTAAGGGTGGGAATCGTAATAAGTCACCGATAAATAATTCGATAGGAACTAAAATTGAACGTCCAAGATTACCGAATCACTATCAAAACAATGTAGTGACATGAGAATGTGGACGCAGGTATGATATGCCTAGACAGTAAAATATGCGACAGTCCTCCTTTTACGAGGGACATGTGATAGTTATATTATACACAGTGTGTTAAATATTCACCTGGGACTGGCTGTGCTGAGACAGTTGGTCGTGTGAGAGGACTCCTTCTATTCAAGTACACGTCTAATAGGTGTGATAAGGATATCATTTGCTTAAGTTTCAGGTAAGCTTTACATTTTACAGAAACAATTAGATGGTTAGATATACAAGTCAATGGATGTATTTATAATGGTATATGAATACAGTCTAGCCTGCGTATGCCGTACCTGTGCCATGCAGCAGAGCGTTCATATGAGAGGACATTAACAGTGACACCGATGATCTCCCCTTCATATGAAAAGTTTTAATACCAGAGAAAAGTAACATTAAAGTTCTGTAGGTCCATTTACATACCTGGTGCAAAGTATTTTAAGACGGACATTCTAGCTCTTTTTTTTTCTTTGTATTCTCATGTTACCTAAAACGTAAGAGGAGGAGAGGTGTTAGGGGACAGGACCCGTTTACTAACAGGCACAACGAAATCTAACCAATCAATACGACGGAACCCACTGTGTTAAACAACGCGTCGAAAACTGCTGCTTCTTGTGATAAAATCAGACACTCTAGTGAAAGGTGACAGTACCACTGACCCGTTAATGACATTAGTAAAGCATTTTTTTTTGCAGTGACATATGTATGTCTGGAATAATGACCAGTGCACGGTATATTGACAAGATAATACCTGACCGCCAGTAACTTGACAGTTTAAAAAATTGGGGGTATATGAGGGGCATCGTTAAAAAAGGATATATAATAACAATCAGAAGGATGTGGTGACAGGTACTGAAATTTCAATGGTTGCTTGTCAAGTGGGTCTAGAAACGAAAGTGGGAGGGTTTTTTACTTCTTTAAAGATCGTCGTATTCTGACAGAGATGGCTAAGAGCGTGACGAAAATGCACTATTTGATGAAACGATGTGGTAATTATTTCGTCTTAGATAATCTGATGTTTGACTGTTGTTCGACTGATTTGAGTTGCATAAATAATTGACATTGCATACACTCACTGTAGATATTTTATAAAAATCCCTCAGGGCGGTGCTCGTTGGTTTAAAAAGGGAACTGTATTATTTCCTGCATGAAAATGAGGGCATTTTTAAAAAAAGTTATATATACCACTTCAGAGGAATACCGACAGCACCCGGAAACTTAGAAAGAGAATTCTGTATTAATACCGAAATGCGTGGAAAGTAGCCGCGTGTACTTTAACGATAGTTACAAACACCCCGTGGCGTCGTCATATTTCACTAAGTTGAACTGTTGTTTCGGTCAGTTTTTTTTTTTTTTTTTTTTTTTTTTTTTTTTTTTTTTTTTTTGCAGTTATAGATATCTGTATATTTGCAACTGGGTGATTGATGAGATGTTCAACGGACTTTCCTGGTGGACTGCCATTACTGATATCTATATTTCATTTCGTCATTGACAGACTGCTACTACATTAATTGGGTCACATTTCCAGTTTCATTCACAGTTCCCGTATTTGATAACGCATTTAGGGAGCATGCATTGCCTGCGAGGCTTTGACGAGGTCGCGATACAAAGTTAAATGTTCTGTGTATCAGAAAAGATTCCGTTGTCAGTTTTTTTAAACAAATGAACAAATTAATTTGCCTACCATAACTTAGTCTGATATTTACATTGCTGAGCGTGCTCGTGCAGTTCAAATTGATAGACTGATGTCTGTAAAAACAGTTGATGTTAAGCATGATTGCTTTGGACACTGCTTTACACTCCTCAGACCACCGTAGACCACCAGTAGGCATTGACAGTCCATTCATCTCACCAATGACAATAGGGGCACAGTCAGTGGTTACATATTAAAGAGCCTCATCTTTTAATATTAGACAAAGTCCATTTAAAAAGATAGGAAAAATGTTTATGAACAACACATTCAGATATCACAAAGTAACTACACCAAGCTCGCAGCATTCATAACATTGAGAAGTAAAAGAAAATAAAATGAAAACAGAAAACGGTAATCGCACTGTTTGTGACCATGTTCCTTGTAAATGTGACGGGGTTGGTGATAGCGATATGATTATGTGTAGATATAGTATTTATATGAGATAAAGGGGTGGAGTTTAATCAGATTAGGCCTACACAGGATGAATTCTGAAAACTTAAGATTAAATTTAATACCACGTAAACTATCCTGTCTAGCCTTGTGGTAAAATTGTACGATGTAAAACCGACCTCACTCTCAGAGCCTCCAGAGGCTGATGCAAATTATGATTCTTTTTTTTCAAAGATTTTTTTATCAACCAATGTCAAACCATGCTATTGTTATAGTAGAGTCGGAACATTGGATGCAACTAAAGATGTGTGGCTGATCTTTGTGTGTCTTTGGAAATATGATAACTAGCATAAACCGGTGGTGTCACCCAACAGAGTAGAAAACTAGCACCGGAGACCTCCAGGTTCTTTTTACAAAACAAACATATTAGCTAAACGCTAATGCATACAGGTGAATATAAAACCGTTAGGAAAAAACGGGAACAACTGCACATAATAACACAGTTGGTCTCTGAGTCAAATTAGTGATTTCGGGTTACATACGACAGACCTTTTACTGACGGTTGACAGGTTTTCCCACGCTGGGGTAACGTATTACCTCACTTCTAAATGATTTTCTTTGGGTTTTCATCATTATCGCACAGCAGAAAATATAGGTGGTTTTGAGATGACGGGCAATCACCTAGACTTGACACGTAAAACGCCCCCCTTTTGACTCTGTGCTTGCGATACAAATTTATTAGAGGGGACTTTGTTGCTAAGGAGCAAGCGCTTTGGTTGAGATGAAAATATTGCAATCTGAGATGTAACACTACAGCTAGGTTAGGTTCAGAACTGTGTCTGTACAAATGTATTTTTTCTGTTGTTTCTCGCTATATCTTCCTCTTCTGTCAAGCTCGGTGTGATTACTACACTCAGTACATTTTCCATCTTGTTAACGTACATAATATAGTGCGGGCTTTAATCTAACTTGTCGTGAAACACGTGTACACGGTTTACCAATATTCAAGTCAGATGAAGTCCAGAGTCTACACTCTTTAAATAAAGTGCATGTTTTATGTTGGAAACCTTTTTTTTTTTAAACTTTGAACTGTTGCAACCAGAGTCCTATTCTTATTACCATACTTTTCATTATATTTATTCTGTTTTGTTTTGTTTTGTTTTATTTCATTGTATTCCATTTCATATAGGGGAGGGCAGTATCCTGTTATACAAGCTATCTCCATGTCCGTATGTGGTTGTTGCTTAATGAAAAAACTGTGTGTTTGCAGATGAGTGTATTGCCGAGCTCGAGTGTTCTGTGTCAAGTTGTGCGATGCATAGAGCCCTTGTTAAAATGCAGAGCAAAACGTTTTTATGTGATTTGCATCTGGAGTATGATGAATACAAACAATGGATATCAACACATGCGTAGAGAAATGCAATTTACACTGTAGGAGCAACCGGTATCTGTCGTAACTATTCACGATTTTATTACTTCATACCTCACGCCTTGTTCCTGCTTCAGGGTATGATGGCGTGTTCCCGTCGGAAAACTGCACTCATAATATTTAATATAACTTTCAGTTTAATATTGCTCGGTCATTTTATGGCTCTTCCTTTATTATCTGACATATATACGTTATTCTTTTTTAATTACTGGCACGCCCATATCTTTATTTCTGATTTCAGAAAAATTTACGGGAAGCTGCTTTTGGTAATACTTTAGTGGCATTAAAAGAGGAGACAGAGAAGCAGAGGAAGAAACATGCACTGATCACAGAGTTCAAAGGATTTATGGAGAAAATTAGGTCAAAAAAGGTGAGGAAATTGGAAGATGAACACGTTCACAGAAATCCGTTAGTTTGCAATTTATTGGATGATCATGTGACTTCTAATTACGTTAGACATAATCAGTATAGTGGACTGTACTTAGACTTTCAATATCTAAGCAAATATTTCCTCTTGGATATAGGATAAAGTGTAATTATGTTGCCCAAACCTTGTACCACCGATATGCTGACAGAGGTTACCCTGAAATTAAAAGTTCGATTTTTGCCCAGTTATATAGCAGGCGAGTTTCCCGCCAGTTGACGTGAATGTCTGCCAGAATGTGAAACTCAGGGTTACGAAGTTATCACGGCAAATGCCACACATCATCTTTGCTATGCGTTGCACTGTGTCCTGGCTATCAATTTACACAGTCTCAATTTGGTAAAAATGCCTTGTTCATCACAGTTTTTCAAGGTTATGTCTTGTGGTTTAACATTTCATGGAGTTTTAAGCGTGTAGTATTAAACCCATACTGCACATATTGTGGATCTTTCTCATCAGTTAGAGCCGCCTGTTATGTGAAATTTAGTCTATATGAAATCAAGTATTATTAATCAGAAAAGTGATTTAATTACAAAGTGCTACCCGACCAAAAATAGTTGTTTTCGTTCATATCAATGATTTTCTCATTTGTCAAACAAATGCTGTGATATGAGAAAGTGATCATGTTTAATTAAGTCCTTGGACCAGCGTCCGTCGTTGAGGCCCTTATCAATTGCCCACGTTAATCTTATCTGTGAATGTGTGGGCAGGATTAGCATGTTCATGTACAGTTAATTTAATTGTTGTTTGTTCGTTATTAATGCAGGCAAGGAAGGAGGTGAGTATGGTACTTGGCTAATATTGCATGTAATGCAATTACTAATATTTTATGCGTCCAAGTGTGTGTGTGTCAGAGAGAGAGAGAGAGAGAGAGAGAGAGAATGAGGAGAGGTGTGTTTTACTTAGAAACAACTAAGCAATCCTTGTGTGGATATTCATTCATCACAGCATCGCAGCATCGCAGCACAAAGTCAGCATCCACACACGAATGTAATATATCCACATTTAAAATACACAAATATCAGCTAAACATTTTTATCCGCTTACTGAAAAAAATACAAGAAAAACATTCGATATTTGCTGGCAGGTTCATACCGCAGCGAACCCTGTAGGGATGACTGCTGAAGTAAATGAACTGGTAACAATTAATTTCTCCACCGCCGCCACATCACGTAAGTGGCCTAGACAAGTGTTGACTCAGTTTCATGATTCCTGTTTTTATTATTTCAGTACACTGAAGAAGAAGTTGGCAACATGGACACTGCGTATGATTCTCTTCTGGTAAGTTAGATTACCTGGGTTTTGGGGCCTTTAGGCAGGTAGTTAAACTCTTTGATTTTAGTGTATGTGATTTTAATATTTAAGATATACTTGTGGAAACAGAGGACCACTGGGTGCTCTTCGATTTGCAATTGACTTTGTTTGTGGAGAAGAGGAATTGTTTGTTGGGAAGCCACCTACATATCATTGCTGCGATTGCTGTCATGCACTCAAAACCCCTCCTATTTGCCATGTTGATTCTTTTATTGGTTTTGGGAGGCCTTAGAATGATCATAACAGTTTCGTAAAATTATAAAAAGAAACACATACCCTGGACCTAATTTCATTATATTAAAAACTGCGCCATTTGTTTAGCAGATATGTATGATACTTTAAACCCTCACAATTACGTCGCTTCATGTGACGTAACGTTGCGTTACTTGCCGTAACACCACGTCGCTCAACATAACGTAAGGTTTCCGGCACATCTGGCATTTTTGTGCGGTTTTAGGTATTGTTTTACATAGCCGATTCCAATTGTCTATTCAAAAGTGATTGCTGTGGGCGCATGATAGGAGTCTAATTAATTGTATGTCAAGAAAAGTGGTTAGACCAATGCAAGTGAAACTCGTGATTATGAGTCCTATACTGTCCCATTCGGGCCAATTTGTATCCGTTTCCCTCTCGATACATTCTCTCTCTATCTCTCCATGGCTGTATATGTTTTTTTATCATATCATGTGTCTAGTTTTCCAGCTAAGCACATACACTTCAATCATTAACCAACACCAGCATGTGGAAATAACAATGGTCGATAGTCTATCTCTGATATCAGAAGTAAAGGTCGATTTGCGCTACTCCCTCTTCAATGCTGCTAAACCTTCCTGCAAACATGTAGCACGGCATACACAGGCATATATTCTACGGTTATCATATCTGAAACGGGACCTTGAAAATCAAACCCATTAGTAGTTTGCACTATACTAACAGCGGTGTTGGATCTAAGACGCAAGTTTGTGTTCTACAATGACTTAACAAGGTGCTCGATGGAGGGCCGTAAGGCAGAATTTGAAGGCGTGGAGATCCCTGTTTATTTGACGGTGTATCACGTATGGATCGACAATACGGTCTCAACCGGTGACTTACACGTAAGCGTCATACCACATGAGTGACACTAACACCTTGAGACAGCCGTTGTGTGACAGTGTTTTCTGGATACACTGTGAATTTTGGGTTGTTGTTTGTGATTTTTGAGTATGCCTTGTAACGTTTTGGAAGGCCTGAGTGGAGAGGGGTGAGGGGAGGAAATACGGAAAGAAGAAATGACCGATGTTTAAACACTGAAATAAGGATATCATAATAACTATTGTCATTAACTAATATTGTTGTTTATTTTGCATAGAGTCGCTTGTATACACAGCTGTTATGCAGACGTTTTAGAACCAACTTAGTGCAGTGCACTGAAAAAAATAACCCGCCCAAACAGCTAACTATGACTATAACATTAAGTCTGAAATGGCATCATTCTGGGATACCTTTAGTTTGATCGTAAATATTATCTTGTTAGTCATAGACCGCAAGAGATATAAAAAACAAGTTTGTTGATGAAGTGAGTAACTCCCCGCAGAGGACCTTGTGATGCACTTTTTTCCTCTCTGATTGACGTGTACCAGTGTAATTAAGAATCAGTTCTGCTGGATTCTTTCAGTTTTCTTAATCATATGAAAACAAGGCCAGGAGCTGTTGTTTGTGTGTAAGATCATTGAAGTAAATTATACACGCATTCAGTTTGGATACAATTATTATTTTTTTCTGCTTTTGCAGAGGGAATTATTTTTATTATTGATTGTACCTTTATACATTGTTTTAACCTAGAATATGTTCATTATGCGTGTTCAATTATATTTTCAGACTCTTTCACTAGAGAGACAAAAATGTTTGGAGTCCTTGACGAAAATAGTAGAAATAGAAGAATTATTTCAGGTAAACTGTCAGTAGAACAATTGTATAATTGATTTGAAAAATATTCCATTTTAACAGCAGTTAATCAGTGATTATAATACAAGTCAAATCAAGTTGATTTCACACCAGGACAGTTCCGATAAAAAGTTTTATGAATAAAACCTACTCCTTATATTTGATTACGTTTATCTCCCTCTCCCCCCCCCCCCCCCCCCCTCCTCTCCATAAATTTCACTAGGTTTATTTCGCTCTCCAGAAAGTATCAGCAGAAGTGGATACAAGAGCGTTGGAGTTAGTATCACAACAACAGGAGTTAAATGAGCAGATACCTTACGATGCTAATACTGCGAAAACATACCAGGTAAATACACATATCAAAAGTGAATATCACCACCTGCAGGCTCCGTGCAGCTATAAAATAAGGCAAAATACATACGTAAATTAGAAGTATAGATACACGCCCGCAGAGTTCATATTCATAACAAAAAACAGTTGAATTATTTACGTAGTGTAGGAAAAAATGAATATTGCAATTATCCCAGATGAAATTATAGATCACAGAGGGGTATAGTAACCATTTTGGAGCCTGATTATAAAGTAGGCGAGTTTAAGTAGTTTTAGGTTTTCGATAGAATGGACGATAAGGAAAAATATAGTCTGTAGTTATGATTTTTGAGGGCCCTTTAAGACCAAAAATGAATGCTCTTACTTTGTATTTTCCCTCCAGAAATCAAAGCATTTTTGTTTATCATTTTAGTCCTGCATGGGTGCAGTTAAGAAGAGCTGGAGCTGGTTGTCTGATCTTACCTGGTGTATGGAGGTTCATGAGTCACATGCTGCAGAATATCACAAGGTGAGTTCGTTCAAACGACCTGACACGATAATAATATGCCGCGCTACACGACCATGTTTTCAGTGCGTCATGCTACGTGACGTGACGTGACGCTACGTTTCCAATACGAAAAGCATTTTAAGCATAATAAAATCTGTTTGCATTTTCTTTAAGCCTTCTGTGAACTAAGTTTGTAAAAGTAAATTAGGCAACAGTTGGTAAGAAATCCCAGGACAGTGAAATACGTCAAATCAGAATTTGCAATAAAGTGCAAACGACTGAAAAAAAATGGAGAGGCACACGCTTTTATTATCGACTAGATCTTTATTTCACATTTCTGTTTTAACGCCATATATGTCATAATTTCTGTTTAATATCCCTGTATCTTACCTGACACATGCTTTCCGTTGGTTGTTTTTATTTAAATGTACTTCTTTTTCAGTTTTTTCATGAGGTTAAGCACTACGAAGATAGCTTGGCACAATTCATCAGCGAGATGTCAAAATCAACCAGGGAAAAATATGCAAAACAAAACAAGAATGTGCAACAACAAATTCTGGACATACGCGTGAGTATTTTAAGAATGACAGTCAGTCGTGTGTTTTTATTTTCATTAACTTTTTTTGCGCATTGATATTTAAATAATCATCGGGATTAGTTAGCTACTAACGCCGCCAGATGTCTCTTCCGATGCCTGCTTCTGTTTTTTTTTTCTTTTTTGGATCGTGTACGTATTCCAACGGCCATAAACCATGATGTCTGTGTTGTTTTAGTTTTAAGGTGTCTCGCCATCTATATTTGAATAAGACAGCAAATATCGTTTCAAAAATAAAGCTTTTGAAATAGTTAATGTTAGTGAATATAATTGCTCTTTTCACGTATTATTAACTATAATATCCAGGGCATTTTTTTCCGACTGAAGATGGTAATATACACTGCAATGTGACGAAGACCCAGTCATTAACTAGATTTTCAGAAAAATGTCACTGTAATTAATAAAAGAAGGTCAAGATAGTTAACGCACTAATTTGATTATCAGCGATATATCACAAGCTATGCGCGTGATAAGTAAAATTTGATGTTTTATCGAATCACAAGAGGTGACTCTACATGTACGTCGCTTCTCAGTTTTCTGTTTTTCCTACATAAAAAAACTATTTACTTTCATAACCCACTGCACATTCTATCTAAATATCGTTGGTCTATCAAAGTAGGAAACATCTATAAACTGATCTAAGACCTTAAACAGTACTGAGCGTGTTTTAGAACAGCAACTCTTATTTATAGTGAACGTTGCGCCAACCGCTTTGTAGACTTATTGAAAAAATAAACTTGTTATGCTATCACGGGTTTGTATTATTGAAACAGTTCACTGGCCTTGAATTTTTGATCATGTTATTAGAAAGGAGTGAAATAGTGACTTAATATGAATAATTATACCGAAAGGAGTAACCAGTTCAGTAGTATCAAAGAGACTGTAAGGTTACAATTTAATGAAACACGTAGAGGTAGTAGTCACCATTGAAAGCAATTATGAATGGTTTCTGTAATGTGTAATTTGTCATCCATTTCTGAAGGACATGCAACTTGTCATGCTAGTCTATAATAGGAAAACTTTGCCATCTGTGTAAATCTAGCTCTTATACCTTACTCTGTCAGGGAGATTTTGTTGTTGTTTTATTAGTGCTCATCATTTATTGAGTATTCAGTTGTGTGGTTTTCGGAAACCTAATCACGGATAAGCCCAAATAATTTTAATGCATTTTTATAATATCAAAAACAGATTTCAAGGAAAACGACCTGTAAAGTTTTTTTTTTTTAATTCTCAAGATGAAGATTATTTAGATTTGTATTTTCCTTGCTGTTTCTAGGAAACGACAAGACGTCTTTTAGAACTGCAGACGACAGTGGAAACGCTGTTCGAGCGCAGCGGGACGATTGTTCCTTTGAAATGGAGGAAGGAAATGCCGCCAAACCCACTGAAGATGAAAGCGTTGGCAGCATATGAACACAAAGACGTAGGTTTATTGATTCTGTCTAAATGAGAGGAATGTTATTTAAAACAACGTTCTTAGATAACATTAATTATCGTTACTCAATCAATATATCCCTTAGCTTGAGCTTAGGAAATGCAATATTAAATGGTTTATATAAGATCAAATTGTTAAATATATAAATGGCAAAAATTTCTGGTACAAGAATTTTGTATCAGACTACCAGCGCACCGTGTCAAATATAAAAATCTCTGGGTCATTTTTTAAATCATCATACTTGGTCTTTTTTATAATGATTGGGTTTGATAGCAACGAAGAGAAACTATTTTGGAACATTTTGTTACGCATTTTAGTTTGTTGTCGCAGAGGATGATGAAGTAACACTCTTGGATAACACACATGGGACAAAGTGGAAGGTAGGAAATACTTTGATAGTGGTTTTAGTGCGAGGTGACTAGTCTCTATCGCGTAACATAAACATAAGACCTCATCTCAATTACTAAATAAATAAAACCAATCTAGGTAAGAAATAGGAGACCGTATAAACCACGATGCCTTTGATTTTAACTCCAGCTTACACCAGTAACACAAAACGGGAAACAATACTGAAGATTTTCTTGTTAAAACAAGAAACGTATGATAGCAGTTAAAAGTACCACGTTTTGGAATCTTTGTTACAGGTGCGAAGTGCGTCAGGTGTGGAAAGCATTGCTCCGGCCATTCTCTTCTTGATTCCTTCCCCGGACAGCGAGGCCGTGGACAAGGCTAATGGGTAGGTTTATCATGTTAAATTTCAACTGAAAATATACTGATAATAAAAATTCACTTGATATTTTTATTGTTTGCTTGGCTGGTACTAGCGAGTTAGCGGATGCTGAACATATTGTCTCATAAGTATTGTCTCATTTGATTTGTTCCCTGTGTTATCTTTTTGATGTTAAAACAAATGAGGTGTGAAATTATCCACAGCAACTGTGAAGAATAAAACTGACTAGGCAATGCACATAGTTAGGCGTACTGTCAAGTAGACGAATTTCGCACCAAAATGATCAAATACGCACCAGTCTTAGAAAATAAACGGAGTTATTCCATGGGGATATAGAAAAACAATGTTTATTGCTCTTTGCAGTCTTCGCCAAAGGATGGTTAACATTTGGGAGCACAGTCTTAGAACGCTTCGCAGTCAGACGCTACGTCTTCTAACGCGGGTGATCAACGGCGTTGATTCATCAGAGGTATGGTATGAAATTTTCATGATCTTAAAAATAAACAAGTTTTATACTCTCTGCAGAGATCCCTTTTAATTCCTTAACACATTTGGACGGAAATAGCAGAAGGGAATTTGAAACTTAGTAATAAGGGTCGATAAGAGGAATTATTATTAGTCTGCAAAAAGCATGAATATAATATACATATATGTATGTTGAAGTGTGCTGAAGGTAAAACTCGTAATGAAAAAGACTTCCATGACAGCTGTGGTAACGTTGTATAATTTATTTTTCCTGCGTCGGTTGAGGTATCGATTATGAGGAATGTAGACAAGACAATACAACACTTCATAGAACTTCTAGTTTTTTTTTTTTTTTTTTTTTTGATTTAAAGAATGCTGAACACATGGTAGCCCCACACAAATTGAATCGCTGTCTGCTGGAATCAAAACACATTTGGTACATTTGCATTTCGTTTCTGTACCTTCCATATTCATGTTTACGTTACCAGACTGCAAAAATCCCTTAGGAGACAATGAGATGAAATATTTCCCAGAATAGATTACAAAAAACATCAGGCCAATCTCTCTGCTCAGGCACGACGATGCATTAAACGCCCTTTATTTCACATTGGGAAGGCAAGCCGTAGCAGTACTAATGTTGTTATTTGAAATAGCGCAATCCCCAGGAGGTACATCGATCTTGTCTTTAGCAAGGAAAGGGTAGTCTGTCTATTCCAATGATCTACATTTTAGCTCGGCGTGCTGAATCCAGCTCAGACACAAGATGTTATGAAATTGCTGAAAGACTCGCTGAGAAAACTGAGGATTGACGAACCCGGAGGAGCTGACCTCAGAGACTTCCTCCACAGTATTCACTCCTTTGCGAAACTGCTCCAAGACTCAAAAGTCGACCAAGACGAAGGTATGATATCCTCTTTTTATGGACTGCCAATAGTTTGATTGGTTGTGGTATTAAGTAGGTCATTTGGTTCACTTTTCTTTCCTTTGGATTCTTTTCAAATATCTTTCATAAGATCGGGCTTAGGTATTTTTCAAGAAGCGACTGACGAAATATTTAAGTCACGGCTCTATTTTAAATATTAAGTGTTGCAAATGCATCGTTTCCAGCAATATATAAGCTATATCAACAGGTATTGATGAATGTCGCTGATGTATAATTGTCTACGTCATGAGAGCATCGGTTGTCATGGCAACTGTTGTCATATTTTAAATTCTAGTTCTATTATATTTTGTCCTTATGTCATCCATATAGAATAGGCATATACCTTCGTTAAAAGCAGTTTTTAAGATGCAAGACTGTTTAAAAGCAGATTTAGATATATGCTGAATATAGGTCCTTAGAAGTAGAGGTATAGTGACTGAATATATAGGCCTCCAGCGACCAATTACCAACAGTTAATATTTTTTCAGCTGAAGTTTTTAACACTTTGAAAGTGGACGCTGATAAGTGCACAAAAATGTGGTCTTCATTTCTTCTGGAATCAATATGGAGTCGTGAATGATAAGCACAGTTGCTTTGTATCGTATGTTTATTTAATTGTGCCTTATTTTTGCTTTAATTTTTTGACATTTATCTATTGTAGGTAGACGCCATTCTGCCACGAAATTTTTTGTCGAGTGGAAACAAGTCGAGAAAATGGTAGACACGTTTGAGGTACGTTTTGAAGCATAGGCGTGCAGTGCAATCAAACAAAATAATAATTGGCCATTTTTAGATCAAATCTTAACTTTTATTTAGAATTTTTAATTGAGTAATAACCGAGGATTGGAATTGACAGATTTTTCCGTCCACCCTTTGTAAACTTTGAAGCTACAAAATAATAGGGTAATTAAAATGTAATGGTTCAAATGAGTCGGCTATTGTTACTGTGTACATGTTTTCGAGTCATGGGCAAAAGAAAAAAGTCCCTTTGAAAGAACAACATTGGCAACACCCATGATATTTCCTAGGTAGCAAACTTAAAAAGAAAAAACTTCCAACACATCAGCTGTTATTAATTTTTATTGGACGCTTTTGATAGTGCACTAAAATACATCAGTCGTTAAAGGCCCTAAGACACTTAAAAAACACCAGAGAACCCTTCTTGTAAGGTTCTGTATTATGTTAGCCGTAATGCATTTACGTCATACGTATATTTGCGATCCCCAGGAGCTGGCCATATATGCCGATGACTACACCAACACCGTGGACAAGTCTAGCAATACCAAGTATTACCTCTGCTTTGATGACGAGGGCAAATTACGTTGGTGCTCTAATGGGTACATCGAGAGGTGAGTGCGTGTTGTCACTCTTGTCTATTTCCGCGATAATTTGATTTCAAGGAAGTTGAGTTCTACACTTCATCATGCACCGAAACTTCGATTTTGCAAAAATGGAAATAATGAAAATGTTTGAGAAGTCTTATTTTAAAATGTGAGATTTGACGGAATACTATCGAAATTTCAATCAAATAAAAACACTTGGGTAGATAGATTTTATTTAGATATATATTTGTTGTCATTTCACTCGTTTTTAACTTATTATTAGGGTCGTTTTGTGTTCTACGTGCACGCAAACAATTTTCCATGCATATTTATTTGGCATGCGTTTCTTTTTAGGATGAAGCACGTTGAACTCGATACGGATATTCCCCTTACCATAGAACATAATGAGGTACAACTGATGATCATCTTCGAGAAGGCGCAGGATGATGACGAAGAACAGCAATCCGATATGATGACGGTGTCGTCTGCTCTAGAAACGATTGAGGAGGAGATGTTCTCGTCTGACTTCATGCGAGAATCTCAGACCTTCTCTATTACTGGTGTGCTGGACCCAAGGACTGATGAGATTGTAAGCATCTTCAGCGCCGTCGCTGATGGTATTGTGGACCGTAAGGATGGAGTATACCGAAATCCTGTCACCGGAGAGAGCATGCCAATACCAGAGGCAATGAACAGAGGTTTTATCATTGTGGAATATGTAAACCGCACAATACTACAGCAAACGTCTGAATCTGGGGTTATTAAGACAGTTAAAACCCGAAGTGGTAAGACTTATAAAATCTCGGCTGTTGTTGACCCACGGAATAACCAAAAACTGAACGCCAATGACGCTATGGACGCTGGGATACTTGACCCCAAGAAGGGTCGCTACATCAACCCTACAACTGGGGAGTCAATGAGCATAGATGAAGCAGTCCAGCATGGCTTTATCTTACTAGCTGCTGAAAACGGTCACGTTTCAGATGAAGATGATTTATTCATCACCCAAAGCTATCTGATCATGAGTGTTGTTGACCCTCGCACGAAGAAAGATGTTTCATTAAAGGTGGCTCTGGCTTCAGGAATCGTCAATAAAGAGCAAGGGGTGTATAAGAACCTGGACACAGGAATGGAAATTATGATAGCCGAGGCTATAATGCGTGGTTTCATCAAGGCTAAACCTATAGATTCCACCGCTAATCACAACTCGGCCGACACTATCACCATCAAACTACGCAAACCTAAGGAGGGACGAAAACAGCCCATTGAAGACAAAAGCTATCACAAATTGAAAGATGAGATGGACATGACCATAGATGGTATAAAAGAATCCGGGGTGGACGGTTCACGGGACCTTAACCTTGAAGAGGCTTTACGGGCTAAGATAATGGCCCTAGAAGCGTTGGAATACGCCACAAATAACGGCGATCGGTACACTCTTCAAGAGGCGGTGGCGATGGGATACGTTGACCCGAAAACTGCCACCCAGATTCTCCGTGAATGTGAGGCTAGGAGTCTCGATAACCCCCTCTCTAGTGGTGAACTAGATCCTCATACGAGCCTTTTTGTCGATCCAACCACGGGGCTAAAAGTGCGCTTCCGCTCAGCAGTTGCCGACGGGTACCTCGATCCCTACAAAATTTACTATTACGACATCCCTGAGCAAAAAGTCAGCAGTCTCGGTCGCGCTATTAGTGATGGGAAATTTAATGAGGACACGGGTCGGTTTATTGACCCCAGCACCGGGAATGAACTGTCAATTACAGCTGCTGTTGAAAAACAACTGATTGACCCCCGTGTGGACTCGGAGGCTATAATGGACCGCACAGACATACTAAAACACCTCGAACCTCACATGGATACCAACATTACCGGGGTTAAACACCCAATTACTAATCAAGACCTATCCGTTAAGGAGGCGGTGCTATCCGGTCTGTTGGACATCCCGGAAGTCGCCTACGTGAATGCTGATCAAGACGAGAGCTTTGGTGTGGCAATCCCCGAGGCCGTGACCTCTGGAAATATAGCCACCGAGACCGCCAAGGAGATCTTCAAGGCCCTGGATGCCATGTCACTTGGAGCCATGCATGATCAGAAACTCCTCGACGAGGACGGGAATTATGTCGATCCTAAAACGAAACAAAAAATGACAATTGAAGAGGCGGTGGATAATGGTCATTTCGATCCAAATTATGTATTTTTTGTAGATAAAATTGGCAATGAGGTCGTCACGCTGGCTGTGTCTATAGATCAGGGGCAGTTTAATCCCCAAACTGGCAAATTTGTTGACCCCTCCGGTCGTGATATTAGCATTTCTATCGCGGCAAAGAGAGACCTGATCAACCCCAGAATCAATCCAGAGGAGTTCATAGAGGAGAGATTCACGCTGCAGGAACTGCAAGCTAAGGGAAAAGCATACGACGACTCCATCCTGAAAATACCAGGTAGACCAGAAATGACTCTGAGGCAAGCTCTTGACGAGAACCTTTTATCTCCGCAAACTGTGTTGTGCTACGACCCAAAGACTGGGACTCTCTCTTTGCCCGAGGTGAACGAGTCTCTGAAGACACTCATGGATATATCGTATCAACTGAAGTGGGTAGGAGAAAAAGAAGTAGAATTGGGAATGCAGAAACCTCCGTCAGAAGATTCAGATGAGCTTAGAAAACAAGCTGACGATCAAGAGGTAAGGCATTTAACTGAAATACACGACATAGAATGGGCACGTCTTCCTTTGCATTTTAATTTAAATTTCCAATATGTAATATAACTGTAGATTTAATAAGGCTTTAACATTCGATGTACGTTGCATTATTTTGATAACATTATTTGGATAGTGGAGTCGGAAATAATCAGTTATTGTGCATGCATTAACGAGTTCACTATAGCTTTGAGGATGTTTCAGATGGTGACCGTTGACAATATATATATATAATTCTTTATGTGATTGCTCCCTACATAATAGATTATAGGCGCTAATAGGTCTACTGTTATTAAAATCAGTGCACTTTGATGCTTTCTGGGGTTACTCTGTATGTTGTTGTTATTTTTTAAGTACTATTTGTTTGCCAGATGATAATGATTTGTCTGCATCTCTCATTTTCTTTGTCCAAAGCAAAATATCATTTGCATTTGGTAAATGTTTGGTATGCTGTCCCAAGCCTTGTGTACATTGTTCTATTGTGCCATATCTATTATTCATCGTTTTTTTTTCTTTCTCCCTGACACTTTACAAGAATCAATAATGATATTTGTACGTCCACGTTAACCATTTTTTCTCTCACAGGATCTTTTGAAAGACGTCGAAAACCACCAGGACCCTATAGAGCTCCTCCTAGAACAGGCGCAAGAGCTCCTGGAAAATGCAAAGAATTCAAGTCGAGACGAGGCATCAGAACATCAGTACCAGAAACTGCGTTTTGCTACATCGGACCTCAAGCTCCGATTCGAAGCGGTAAGTAAAATTTAGTTTGGGGTTCGGGTAATAACATAAATTGAGAAGTTTTTGTGTTGTGATTTCGGAGTAAGAGTCCTAATCGTAAGTGACTCGTGCAATAAACCACCACGTGCCTTGTAGCTTTTACCTTTCTCAATGTTACTTGTTTTTTGCATGAAGAAACGGAAATGGTCTTGTGGTGGAAAATGTTCAAAAACAACTGATGGAGATGTTGAACATGATATTGTTTTACGTAGAATATTTTAGTGTTACAGTGCTGGATTCTGGAGAATGGCTTATATTGTCACTTTTATTCGCTTTTGTGGGGATCCCACCTTGTTGCAAGTGGTGCGCGTGGCCGCGTAGCATATACGATTATGGAATTCCTTGTATTAGATCATTTCCATACATATATATATATATATATATATATATATATATATATATATATATATGCAAAGAGGATCGGTTTTCAGCATGGTAACGGTTCTCGTTATAGTGATATTTAGAAATTTTAAAGAGATTTGGATTTTTATCAGATTAACTTTTATTCATTCTTTTGGTGTGAAAAATAGTGGACCAGATGTACTGTTCACACAGTGCATTGCTACATTTCGTGCATGGTGCTCGTTGACATAAGCATTATGAGGGATAGGGCCTTGGTACGAGCTGAATTATATGTTAAAACAGCAGTTCGTTAACAGGAAAGTAAGATCCCATCGATTTACAGAATGCATGATAGACGTTTAATTTATTGTCCAAGCGATGAAAACTTTGGCAACATGATAAGAAAACATCATCAAAAATGCATGATAAAAATTGTAACCAATATACTAGGCATATACCTACAGTTTAGGCAGAGGGATTGCAGCAAGGTTCTGCATGGCATGAGAGGAAAGGCTGTAGATTTTGAAAATTGTCTCAAACTAACATTTTACTAATTCTATTTCCGCAGAGTGCCAGAAACTTGCAGCGATCTCTTGTTTCTTTCATTGGCTATATTCTGGTATGTGAGACCCATTGGCTGACAAATTGCACTCAAAACTAATCCAACACAATTCCTTTTGTGTCATAAATGTTTTGGACAGTTTCTCGGCGTACCATCTATCTTCAAGTAAACTTTTCTCGTATACGTATATTTTTGTTTGTTATGTCGAAAAAATACTTTTGTCCAGTCCCTTGAATCTTATTGCGATATATTGTGTTATAGAGGCTTTGAGGTGTTAAGTGAAGGAGGAATGTATGTTCATTGAGTCGTTAGGTTACAACAGTGACAAATCATAGGGATCATTCCATCATTCTGATTTAAATTTATTCCGCCAGATATACGTGTACATGTAATGCTATATACTGAACACAGTTAAAATTATGGCTTAAAATTGGCCTTTCAACGAATAACAGCCATTGTGATTGATAATGTGTAAAAAGAAATTTTAGAAAGTTGTTATAAGTTTCACAATACCTTTATGTTATTGATGTATTTTTGATAACTGAAGGAGTGTCCGCATTTCTTGATTTTTTTGGGTGATATTGCATCAAAATATTTCAAAACCATTTGCCTATGAAGCACTTTTCTTTTGTTTAGGTATACAGTCAGGCGGAGGCTAGAATGAAACTCCTGGAGGCTCTGCTGCACCAGCTTCAAGACTTCTACGAGAACTTAGAAAGTTTTGATGAGTGGCTGACCCAGGGAGAACAGACCATTGGAGAAATGCAGAAAGCTCTGACAGATTTAGATAATCTGCAACAACACTCAGAAGCTTTTAAGGTGAGGCGATCGGTTAATCCTGGTCAATGAAAACTTAGGGGTATTTCTGCGAAAATGAAATTGATTATCCGTTTCGTTATTTTCAATTTCAATAAAATATTTTTCCACAAGATTCTATAACCTCTGTTTTATGTATAATGGACTTTTTGCACTGTGCAGTGTCGTTTTTATTTAAAAAAGGAATCGCAATTTATACTTTCAGAGTTTTGCTGATGAGGCCATGTTGAAAGAGAGCAATTTGTCCGAACTAATGAATGAAGGTTCTCAATTCAAAAATGACAGTCAGGTATGAAAGGCATTTGATAGAAGTGATAAACAAGATTTTATTTCGATCACTACTAAATGTAACTGAACGAGTACTCTGATAACGAAACCATGTCTGAACTTTATAAAGCGACTGCAAAATGTAGCTATTTTTGTTTTCACTATGGCTATTATCAAAAGAACATCGAAGCTCACAAATGGCCACATATTCCCACATGAGTCTATTTTCTGATGATGGCTGTAATGTTGTCAGTCGGCAATCTGTAATTGGTAATGTTGTACTTGCGTTCTTGGAATTTACGTATTGATTGTGCTGTCTGCGAAATTCAAGGCGGTCTGGAGGGATATCAGACAATGCATATTGATTCAGCAGGAATAATGATAGAGAAGAGAAGTGGGATTAAGGATGTAAAATTGACACCAGTGACGCGCTCAGTGTTCAGCCTATTCAGTCAGCTGAGCTCGCTTAAAAGTGTGCGTCCACACACATACACTTCTTTTCCAACACAAAATTGTACATAATGTGAAAATATGAAAAACAGTTCCAAATAACTGCTAACACATCAGTAGAACACACATAAAATTGGAAAACTTCAAATGTCAACCTGGCATTGTAATATTATCTGAAAATATATACGATATTCAAAGTGTGTGCCAGTGAAGTATTTAATCGGATATTTTTTTTCTTTTGCATGTTTTTAGGATTATGAAAAAGGACTTGAAGTATTCCGTGAGGGCATTCACCTGCAGAGAGACAACTCGGGGGCCGAGAACGACGAAGCAGCTCGAGTGATCGACCAAGAATTACAAGCCGTTAATGAAAAGTATAAAGCACTGTTAACAAACTGCATGGGTTTGATGGCTCAGCTCACAGATACCGTCGAAAAATGTAAAGAATTCAAAGAAATCCAAGCTGAGCTACAAGACTGGTTCCCTGAAACAGAGGAACAAATTGCTAATGTCAAGCCAGAGGAAGTAGAGCCTGAGCCGGAGAAGATACAAAAAGAGATAGAGCTTTTGTCAATTTATAACGCGGATGTCGCATCACAAGGAAAACTGGTGGACGATCTTAAAAGTGTTGGCGGTGAATTGGTTGACTTCCTAGAAAGCAACGAGACAAAAGATAAAGCACAGGAGATAGCAACAGTAGTTGCTTTAATGGAGGGAAGATACAACGCTATCCAAGACCAATACGACCAAAAGAATGCCCAGCTCAACGAAATGCTCGTGCAAAGCCAGGACATCTCCCATGGTATTGACGTGATGCTAACATGGCTAGAAGATACAGAGAACCGACTTCAATGTCTGCCACCTGTGAGCCTTAACAAGGAAAACCTGAACCAGCAACTCCAGGAGCACAGAGTTTTGCAGTCTGAAATCAACAATCGTAGGACACACATGGAGACACTTGCCAAACAGGCCGAGGGTGTCCCCGGCACCGAAAGTAAACTAAACGAAGCACACGATCGTTTTGAGAAAATCCAAGAGGCGATGAAAGCGCGGGCAGACGACCAAGATGACGTCATGAGTAAAATGGGTAATATTCAAAGATCGGTGCAGCAGGTTGAAACATGGATTGGAAGCACTGTTGGAGTACTAAAGAAGGCCACTGAAATCGGAACTTTCTCCGCTAAAGACAAAATCGAGGAATTGTATCGTCAAAAGCAAGCAAAGCAAACGGATTTGGACGAAATTAAACACACAGGAAAAGAGCTTGTTGACAGCCCAAAGACAGGTGACAAGAACAGTTTAAGAGAGACCATCGCCGACGTCCATGCAAAATGGCACAGTCTGACAGAAATGTTGGTGCAACTCATTTCTATGGAAGTAAGTTGTCTACCTGTTATTCATATTTTTCTTGCATGTTCATATTTTTTCCTGGTCATATCATTTGCTCAGCAGTTGTGTCATTTGGGATTTAAGTGAATGTTATCTATTTTTTTTTTTTCGTGCACAGGAGGCTGCCTCGGGCGAGGATTAGGAAAGATATGCGTGTCAAATTGAACCACAGTACACCTTGGCCTGGCATTAATATGTAGCTGTATATAAGGATCCCTGTGGCTGATATACTAGAATCGTTGTGCAGTGTAGAATGATATTTCAAATGCCAACTCCATGCTGTTTATTAGCTTTTTGGTTGTTCAAGCAATATAGCACATTGAAGTGTATTATTACATACTAAGAATTGTGATTTTTTTCGGTATTTATTAGGCTCTCCAGGAAATCGACGAAGCTGTCAAGTTCTTGGACAAAGCTGAAGCAGAAATTAACACCTCCGACCCAATCAGTATCGAGCCAGAGACTCTTAGTGTGCAGTTAAGAAACCAACAGGTAGGTCACTATATATTTATACCTGATATTGTTTGCGTAGAGGGTTCCACGAAATTCGATGTTCGAAGCTCCAAGACGCGTTTGTCATTGACTATTGCAGTTTTAGTAATAATACAACTCACCTTCATTAGTGACATTTGTGTATTCTCGGTATTCTCACATTGTTGCTGCACGTTTTCTCACACTCTTGCCAATTCTTCTAGATTTGTTGGTGGGAAAGTCATTATTCAAATCTATCGATTTTCTTTTCTTAGGCGCTACATGCTGAATTGGATCAAAAGAAAAACGGAATCCGAGATCTGGTAAATAAATGCAATGTGATGCTCAGAGACACCACCAGCGAAGAGGCTGATAACGTGAAGAACAGATTGGAACAAATTCGAAGCCAGGCTGACTCAGTTTGTAAGCTGAGCGAAGATAGGTTGCGACTTTTAGAAGATGCGTCACCATTGGTTCGTCACTTTAACGACGTCCAATCGGATTTGCGAGTCTGGCTTACCGATGTTGAATCCGAGATTCAGGGACTAGACGCGGCGGGTCAAAGTGCAGACCAGATAAAGAAACAACAAGAGCAAGTCAAGGTAATAGTCTTATTCCCCTGAAGTCATACATTGAGTTCCTTGAAAATCAATACATTTTTCGTATCATAAAATCGCAATGCCAAACTTTGACTCCTTATCCTATTTGTGCTTCATCGGCCGTCTGACTCATTCTTGTATACAGTGAAATGAATCAATATGCTTAACAGTGCTTTCATAAAGAAAGGAAATTGTAAAACCTTCCGAATCGAAATCTCACTTCTCTTCTTGAATACCCTTAACCCCGTTTAGCGCATTAATTATAATAACTGATGACTTCCCCTGAAGACACAAGTATGCAGTGACACTTTTCTCTAATCAATAAATTGGATTCATACCGGGATCTTTTCAGATTAAGGGTAATAGTAGTATAATTAAATTAATTGTTGTGTATCCAATATTAGACCGCCTGTAGAATAGGATAGGACTTTTCACAGCGCTGAATATATTCAAGAGAAAGATGAGATGGAATTATTTAACAGACAGGTGGAATGTTGCAGCATGAGGTCATAGAATCGATACACAAAGGAAGTGGAATATTTATATGAATGAGATCACGTTTTTAAACTGATAACAATTGATGAATCAGTCGAGAAGGATTTAGAGATGCATGAAGTCATCGTTTTGTCTGATTCCAATTTAAAATGAGGTGTTTCTGTCTATACAATCTTTAGGGTTGTATTTTAATATGTAAAGAAGGAACCTTACCTTTGTGACCTTTTAAGTATTAAGTATCATTAATTGGATAAAATCAAAGTAGGGAGGTTTTTTAAATCCCGGTAGGATCCTAAATTGATCCCTGAATCATTTTACAGACTCACATTATCTGTCTGTATTGAATGCATAGACTGGGAAAACGTTTTTTGCAACTTGCAAAACGTAGAACAATTTAATAGATGTAAAAAATACATCGTTACGGATATACCTGCATTTTACATACTTTCAATCGCTTTCTGAACACTCTTTTTTCATTTGACATTACGTATCAAAATGTCTATATTGAATGTACATAAACAAAACGCGGTTCTTGGTGTATGTTTTGTAATAGATAGATCCTATTAGCTTAAATGCGGGAAGCACGGCTTCACATATGCCCTTTTAATCCGTATAAACGAAACACAAACCCAGCCCGGTAATGTATGTATTCTCTTAATCCATATGATTGAAATAAAGATCTCACTTGATTATGTATATATCTGTCGTTTACACTAGTATTCTCGGCTCAGTTAGGATAAGGCTCCGTGACCTGCGGTATAACCTTACATCTCATTTCTCCCAAGATGTCTATTTATGAGCTCATATTGAAGGATTTCGTTGCGTTGAATCAATTTGACTTTCCATTAGCTTAAGAACGCAACGTTTCCTGATGGCTAAGAGTGGAAGTGACGAGGATCAGTAGGATTTTGCGAACTCAGTCCTAGCTAGGCAGCAGGCCTTACTTATGTATAGATACAGACGAACAAAAAATCGATTGTCAGGCTTAATTCAACCAACCAGCTGAATGTTATTTGCTGGAAAATCACTCGGAATAGCAGAGTGACTCGTCAACATGGTCTACAAGGTGCTACGCCGGTAGGGCTGCTTCTAGGGCGGCTTCTAGCCACGGAATCTTAGGAAATGGGCGAGGGGGAGGGAGGCGTGAGTGAGGGACCGGTATTTCATACTTGATATAAAGCTACTAAAATTAACATGGCACGGGTGGATTCATTCCCCAGTTTTGTGCTCTTCTCTCCGCAGAACACCCAACGGTTGATAGAAGAACGTAAGCCACAGATTGAGAACCTGAATGAAGGGGGGCAGGAGCTTATGGGTGTCTGTAGCGATGAGCACGGATCCCAGGTGCAGGACACCCTTCTCAACATCAACAGCCGTTACGAGGACGTTAAAGCCGCCGTGAGAGAGAAGATTAACGAACTGGATGATGCCTTCCGGCAAGCAACATCAGAGGTAGGTTGTACTAAAGTCAACACACATGGCTGAATATGTTGATATAGATACAGGCATTTTAGACTCATGCTCAGACCCACACCCTGATCGCCAAATATTAGATATAATGTTAACGTATATCATAGTCCAGTTTCCTGCTGGTATTATCCATGTTACAAATATAACGGATGCTTCTTGATGTATTAATGTATGTAGAGTGCCTTTGACAGAGAATTACCCTTAAGTGGGAAATATGGTTGATAGACCCAGCGGTTTTGGACTGCTTCGATGAACGTTTTTAGGTTAAAGATATATAGCACCGAATGTACATGTATACAGGATGTACGCTTGATAATCCGTCTTCTTGATTATCGACAATCTCTCTTTATGATGCTTAATGTATTGAAACTGGATTGAAGAGGTATTCGCGTAATATAGGACAGAGCTATATACTGAATATGATCAACATGGTACTCGCATCATAACATTTGCTTTTTACCTCTAAAATCTATGAACATTTATGTTACCTTAAGCGCTGTTCAAGATTAATGCGTGTACCAGAAGTCACTTCTGATCAATAGAGATTATCGTTGTTAGAGAAATTACTTTCAGACCAGAGAAACTAAAACCAGATACAGAATTACACTGTAAATTATCCTACACACGTATGGCTTTACCAAGAAATTCTGGATGTTAGCCACAGAAATCAGTATCTCCTACTTTCGGGCCTCGGTGGGCTTTCATTAACATATGATTACGAAACAATGACAAGTACAAAACAGCCAGTGTTTTCCTAGTCGACCCCTTGAGAGCTTTTACCATGTTTAATTGAATTTTATGGCAAAGATGTTGCTTACTTTATATCAAAGTGCGATTATAAGATTATAAAACATCCGTTTTTATCCACGGAGGACAAGTAATGTCTCTTACTCAGCCTTTGTTTTCTATGACATTGATGTATATTTAATGTTTATTTTTTCACTTAAAAATACTGCGTGTTGGTACAAGAACATCTTCCTGAAATGTGTGCCAGTTTTTCTTGACTGGTAACACCAACAGTGTTCTACTTGGGGTGTAAATTCTGTACAGGTAGATCAGTTTATTAATGTTGATCACGTAATTACTTAGCAACACAATACCAGGCGTTTTAATAAAACTGCGGAGGGAGTTGAAAAATTCTAACAATTATCGATGTGGTGTGTTGCCTAGGGAATAACACCCCGGCTTTCTTTCTGATGATTGAAAAGCTGCCAAATTTCTTTAGGTTACCGATGCACTAGATAGCCTGTCGGAGGAGTTGCAGGCGCTGAACGACCAGATTGCTCATGCAGACCCCGTCCCAACGCGCCCCGAGCCACTCAAGGAGCAGATCGCGGAGTCGCAGGTAGTGGTTGCGATTACGCGGAATAAGGTCCTCGTACAAATAACGAGAGTCATTACTTCTTAGTGATAATTTAGCATAAAACTAAGACAAGATCTGAAGGTGGTAAACTGTTCAATCTGGTTCTATAAGAACTGAAGAATGAATATGTCATTGACGATGCATGTTTCGCATATTAATTATTAACTTTATCTGATTTGTCTGAAATAGAAAGAATGTATTGTTGTTGTAATATTTAAAAAAAAAACAGATTTTCACAACACGTGATAACTCATCAGCAGATATTTTCATTTGATTTAGAATTGTTTAACAAGTTTTAACTACGTGGTTATAACATCTATGTATTGATGTCTATTTTAGAATGTTCTTGAGGATGTTGATCGTCGCAGGGACGCCCTGGTCAACGCCAAAGATGCAGCAGCTGCCTTTATCGCCCAAGTGCCTGAGGAGGACAGACAAGCAGAGGGTAAGTGCCCCCCCCCCCACACACACACACACCGCCCCTTTACTCCGAATCAGAGCAGTTCTTCGGCAGCCTGCCAGTTGTTATTTTTACTGTGCCAAATGCAATATTTTGTCAGTAGTGAGTTTTCCAAATAACCCAGTAAAAGATCTCCTCTTCCTCGTTTTCTGAAAGGAGATCAATATTTTAAGGGTACATTATGTTGTGTAAAAAGAAATAATTGTATTGATCTTTTTTGCCTGATTTCAGCACAAGAGTTAAAGCACAAAATCACTGAACTCGAGCAGCTTCACGATACCGTGAAAGCCGCCGCTAATGTTCGCTCACGCACATTGGAGGAGGCCCTTAATGTGGGGGAACAGTTTTGGGCTAACTATGGGGGTCTTATGGATACTCTTAAGGAACTGCAAGATAACCTGAACTCACAGGATAGCCCCCATGTGGAGCCCGAAAGTGTGAAGGAACAGCAGAAAGAATTATATGTAAGAAGTATATATATTATAAGGCTGTATTGCAAATCACCTTTTGTGTAACTTGAGTTCTACTAAATTTATGTGCATGACAGTTGTAGAGATAATTGAACGCAGGGAATGCAGAATTATTTCTCCCAGTTCAGTTTTAACCATTTTGATCATGCCTGACAGTTTTCGAAAACTCTTGGCAAAGTGGATAATTTTGAATGCTCAAAGGACGTTAAGGACGTTTTATTAACATTTATAAATCTACTCTTTCTCTTGACATTCTAAATTGCTGCTAAAGCGACAAATCTTTATTGGTTGATATTTAAAAATATTGTCATTTGTATTTAATATTATCATCAATATATTTTACCAGTTATAATATTTATCTTGCCAGGCCATAAAAGAAGAGTTTGAGAAGACGAAGACACCAATCCAAGAATGCCGCCAGACCGCCGACTACTTCAGCTCTCTGGTAGGGGAACCGGGCAAGGTAGAGGTGAAGAAAGCAATGGAGGATATGGACGAGAACATGGAGAACCTGGAGGATGGGATCAAAGAGAGGGAGGAGGAGTTAGACAATGCATTTGAGAAAGGGAAGAGCTTTGAACAAACATTCCAGGTAATAGAATCTCTTTTTTTATGCATAGAAACAGATTTGTGAGTAGGCCTACATTTAGCCGTCGCCTGTGTCTGTCGTCGCTGTCGCCGTCGCAGTACACTTTCAGTGTTATTCTACGTACAATGCAGATCTTAACATTCTTTGTTAGAGTTATCTATCTTGTTCCAGAACAACATACGTCACTATATGGAATACCTGATCGTCCACAAATCTTTTTGACAGATGCAGTATTATATGAATAACAGGGATAATCCTTGTGAAATTAGCTACATTTTATTAAATGTATCCCCTCACTATAGGTATATGTTATAAGATTTTCAGTAGGATGTGCTCTCTGGCCCTTTTAGTAAATGGTGGAATCTATATTCGTTTGCCTGTCTTATAAAAGTATTGGTGATATTTATTCATGATTCTTTTTATTTCACAGGACATTAACTCTTGGCTTCCAAAGTTTGAAGAAAACCTTGCAAGAATGGGACCAGTTGCTGCTGAAAAAAGATCGATCAAAATACAAATAGAAGAACTTAAAGTTCTAAAACTTCAAGCGCATGCTAGAGACGCTGATATTGAAAAACTAAACACCCAGGCGGCAGAGCTGAAGGCAATGTCTCCTCTGGCTGCTGATGGGGTATTGGACACCGTGAAGGAAATGAATGGGAGATGGGCAAATTTGGTGAAAGGAATAGCAGATAGAGAGGTATATATCAGGGCTTTTGGCTTGCTTGTCATGTAATTTTCTGGCATCATGTTGCTGTATCAGATAAGAGTTGGAAGGCACATAGCACAAACTCATTTATAATTTGTGCGATAATTGTGTTAAGAACTATTTAAATTTCAAGAAATTACAAAGGCCCAAAAGGAAAACGAAGTTCACAATTTCCCTAGCAACAAAGTCATTGATTATCAGGAAAACGGAACAGCCATCTTGTTTTAATTCTACTTACCACTAAAGCATAAAGTGCAGATCGTAATTTTTTTGCATTTTTGTTATTTAGACTCGCCTACAGGAGTCGCTAGTATCGCTTGGAGAACTGGACCATGCTTTAGACGATGTGATTGGTTTCCTCACTCACGCGGAACAGGTGCTTACTCAACAAGACGATGTCAACGGGGACCACAAACACATAGAAGCATCCCTTAGAAAACTACAAGTAGGCGCTGATTTTAACTTGAACTATAATTAAAAGTTTGCCTAATAATTTTAAGATATACGTTTCTGTTCTGATGTAGTAGTTGGGCCTATATAGTGATGTAAAAAAGAAACTGTGCATGTATTTGCAGTCAGATGCAGATAAGATTTTTTTCTGTCACAGGGGCGCAAAAATTATATACAAAATACCAATAAACCCCTGCATATAATCAAATATTATGACACTTCACTGTACATGGCAGTTACTCCAAAGAGATATCAACAAACATGGCGCGATGGTCACCACCTTAAGTGAAGCAGTGGAGGCAGTGGCAGCCAGGAATGCTACCGGGGCGCCCGCTCTAAAGGACAAACAAGAAGAAATGAACGAGTTGTGGAAAGCCGTCAACATTTATGCATTGGAAAAACAAAATCAACTACAGGACCTGTTGAAAGCTGTGAGTGGCTTATTATATTTTCGTTTAATTATTCAGAGATGATCTGTTATAACACGCTGTATTATGCATCGTTCAAGATAAGGTAATTGAATAGTCTCCAACTCAGTGGCTTCAGTACATCAATGTGTTAATGATGCGCCTGCTTTGAGGCTTGTGGTGGATCCAATGGGTATATAGATTGACGTACGGTCGTGAGATATGTAAATACTTATTTCTTAAGCACATGCAAGCGTTTTTTTCCCTAAACTGCCGTCATCATCTGTTACGTTTCGCGCATTTCCAAATTTCTCATAGCAAATTCATCAGTGTAGTTGGAAATACATACTCCTTATTTATTCCTAACAATTTGTATTAAATTATGGAAAATCCCAATACAGTATTTAAGGTGTTTACCCGACTTCCTCAGTCGCTGAGTCATCGGGTGCCGTTTATGCGGTATCGATTTCTGTGTCTGAAGCGAAATGTCTTCTTTCCTCTGCAGGCAAAGGCTTTTATTGGAGAAGTGGAGGACGTTCTTCACTGGCTTAGAGATTATAAACTGGGACTGAAACGTGTAAAACCGCTGGGCGCACTGCCCGAAACTGCTAAAAAACAGTATGATAAATTCATGACCGGGTACAACCACCTCCATGGTAAGGAGGACCAAGTTAAGATGATCCTTCTCAATGGAGAAGACATGATCTCACGGTGTAAACGCTCAGACGTGATCATGCTCAGGGAAATGCTAGCAAAACTGAGGTTTAGGTGGGACGACACGACCAAGAGGGCTGAAAAGGAAAAGGTAGTAATCATCAGTTTATTAATTTTATTATTGTTATTATTGCTGTTGAATTTTTTTCGACATAGAATTTGATAATGTATTGTCCCTCACCAACTAACGACGAACGTGCAGTGTTCTGTTCTTCGAGCAACTTTTATCTAGTGAATAATCGCATTCAAAAGTCCGTGACGAAACAGTAGCAGAAAAAAATTTGGTCCCAACCAAAATGAAAACTGTACTACATCAATTTCATTTCATCAACAACAGAAGAAAATTGAGATCCACATGCAAGCAGTGAACGATTTCCACGCCTCTCTGAACACCTTCACGGACTGGCTTGCCAACGCTGAGAATGTCTATGCTAGCTTTACCTACCCGAGCAAGATTGTGGAAAGGGTCACCAAACAGATTAAGGACCATAAGGTAATGGAAAGGGGCCATCGATGCTATATATACATTGTTTATTATATTATAATATAATTAAAATATCTTGGTAACATGAGGTTTCCTTTCTTGTCCTCGTAAAACAGAGTTTAATGCTTTGTCTTGTGTGTTCTGTAATTAAAATTTCCACAGGCCTTCTTTCCTTGTTATTGTTTTCTTTGAGGGTGTATTGGTTTCTTTGATGTTCTCGTACATGCTCAAACACATAAAACACACTGAAATTATAATAAACAACAAACAAATTAACTCTTTTGAACATGGGTCATTGCTGTAACAGATATCAAGCTGGAATTGGTTGTTAAGATTAAGACATTTTCTCACTTCTTCCATAGGATGTGTACGATGACTTGAAGGCTCACGCAGGAATCATGCAGAGCACGGACCGCAATGGGACTTACCTGAAATATTTTGGCCGTAAACACGACACGGTTTACCTCAATAACTTGCTCACCAGCGTTCGGCTGAGGTGGAAAAAGCTCGTGCGGCGGACAGAAGAGAGGGGGCGGTTACTCACACAGGCATACAAGGAGGATAAAAGGGTATGGGTGGTTGTGAAAGTTGATAAAAGTATCGATTATTGAGGAAAAACACAGTTTATGTTTCTGAGATAAGTTCAGTGTCAAAAACATTGACCCTTATATTTGGAGAATATATGTTTATCAAAACAAGGGAATTTTTTAATCGATTCAAGCAGGTTTATTCACGAATCATTTGGTAACAATAACAGAGCACAATGCCTCGATTTGGCGGCCAATGCAGCAGTGCAGATGAACACAATCCCCGAGTGTTCACCGAACAATTTTGTCCAATACATCTCGTCGTGTGTTCGATTGCCACTATGATAAACCAGTCTACAGCAGTCACCAGTAGATGTCCTTTGATTTATTGATTGACAGATGAATGTACATTACAAACCTGCTATTCAAGCTGAAACAATTACGACAGACGGCATAGATCAGATAAAATTTTAGGCCTAATTGATAACTGGTTAGTGTAGCACTGTTTCATAAAATCTTTATATATGTATATGAGCGAAAAAAGGAAAAAATTCAATACAGTATCAAGTCCATGACACCGACAGTGATTTAAAAACCGTTCATGCTAATTGTGTTTAAACCTATCCTATTTGCACAACAATCTGCTGCTGTGTTGTATCCTCTGAAACCATTAGTGTATTAACTCCTTTGAGAATTGCAATGATTACCACTGGGTATGGAAGAACAGATTGCTGGCCATAATGGGACAGAAAAAACATCTGTTGTTGAGTAGACTGATATTGCTGTTTTAGAACTGAATCAGTTTGCATATTTCAGCCGAGATAAAGAGACATTCGTTGCTAGAATTTCACCGAAACACTGCGAAACATTGAGAAACCTAAGCACTCAAACCGGAATCTTAGTTGGTTCATATTCTGAAGTACATATGTAGCCTCATATTTTGAGGATGTCAAAATGGTATTTATCTAAGACTTTTAGGTACTATTTTTTGTGGGTGACTTGTATTGAGAGTTATCCGCCTGGCAGGTAATCAGAGATTCACAGGCACGGTTTTGGATCTGAAGTGCGATATTGAACATCATACCTCTCACGATAAATTGCCGTGTCATTGTGACAGTGATCCATGCACAAATAATGCAATCTTTACAATATCGGTGAGCTCCTTTGTCTTTGTTACAGTTTTACGATTCATGGAAGGACCTGTGTGACTGGTTAGACGACACAGAGAAGAAGCTACTCAATTTCTCAGCTCAGAAATCTCCAGCAGAAGTGAAGCAATTTATGGACGACCTAAAGGTAAGATCTATCGCTTAACTGTGATCCTTGTTTATTCTCTTTGAAAACTATTGTTGTAGCCATGAAAATAAACTAATTTTTAATATTTGAGTCATAAAAGTATTGTGGAGACAGTTATAATATTTTTAAGTGGAAAGTAAAATAAGTTATTAACATAATGAAAATAAGAAATTAATTGAAAAGTGACCGAATGAATCATTCAAAGATTTTTTTGTATTTTCTAATCTGAATGTAAAAATTCTGATCTATTATCTTACGGCGGGATTTCATGGTGGTCGGGAACGCCGTCGCCTAAAGTTTTCCAAATACTAACTTGTCTCCAGGGAATTAGGGTGCACTCTTCTACTTTATCACAATAACATACTCAGCAGTTGGCGTGGGTCGTCTCTTGTAGAGTAGCGTAGAATACGGGCCTGAAACTTTGGGCATTTCTGCTACACACACACATGGCGCACATCTTCTGGTTAGCAGCTGTAGGTTGCTGTGATCAGTCGCTTACTTTGGGTGGCGTGCGGCTCTATATTTAAGCTGCCTCTTTGAAAGTAGCTAACGTGTACCTGAAAACACACTTCCAACAAGACAAGGAATGAGTTGTTTATGATTTACTATTCTCTTCGAAAAGGTTTTAGTAGTCACTTGTCCACCTTGTGGTCCGGGCAGTCTTTAAGTTAAAACTGCAATTTTTGAAAAAAATTACATGTATGGTGTACTTTTGAACGTTTAACACTAGGTACAGAATCCAGTGTTGCCCTTTAGATGGAAGTTCCCGTTTAAATAAAATATATATATATATTTTTTTTTTTAATAATCAACTTGGGCAATTAATCACCCGCTCCTCTTTTCCCTCCACTCGCATCAATTCGCCGCTATGCTTTCGCAGCTTTTACTCATTCACATGCTTCCTAACTTAGCCTACTCATAAACTAAAGAATGGGAGACCAATGTGGAAACAGATTCAGTTGGAACGACTTGTAAGTCCTTATCATAGTTGTAACCGGCAGGAAAAAAACAGGCAGATTGCAGGGAGACTGTCAGGAAATAATGAACACATTTTGATGAGATCGATTTGGAACTCTCTGTGTTATTACTTCGTTAATTGGGGAATGCAATTTGAGCATCGTATCAATCAAATTAGCCCTAAAAGCATTTCAATACTTTGAGAATTAGGGTTTTATTTCCAAATGTCAAGGGAAGTCTCACCTTTAAAAATACCGGGTTTTTTTCCTGCACGTGGACCACAATTTACTTAGCGCACCCATCTTCATGTTCAACACCGTGAAACTGCATGTGCCTCACCTTTGTTCAGGCTTCGTACTTTGCTCTGTACCTATAATACTAACACTCGCCTGTATGTATGTTTGTGAAATTGTATGTTTTCTTGTTGTCATGTTCTAATTGTATTGCCGCATATGATGTTATATTGTGCTCGTGCAAGCTCCCTGTATAACCTTTGCGTTTTCCATTTGCCATCTACTACACCATGATGGAGTGCCTGGACGAAATCCAGAGGATGTAACTCATTTTATATTTTTGGTATGATTATCTTTTATAAATCACTTCATAATAAGGTGTTGGTTGATTTAGAATAATTAAATAATTGAGAACAATATTCACAGTTGTGACATGAATATGCAAAAAGTTTTTGTGTGATTAAGAAAAAAATTCCCAGAATTCAAATACTTAAAACATTAGTGATGAAATTATGAAATCAAGATAAAAAGCTGTCGTCTACCTTTAGAATTTAACCTCAAATGTCGACCCAGATTTAGATTATCATGTATCACTGGGTGGCAGTTAGTTGACGACGACAGCTGTGGATATTGTTGGTGTGATGAATTACCTGTACTGTTGACACAGATATATATAGCCGTTTGAATATGTACAGAATGCCATTTAGCCAATATTTTTTAAATCCGAAGGGCAGTAGAGCCAGCAGGTAAACTTTGTTGTATAACATATATTATTCAGTTATTTCTATTTTGCTTTTATTCCTTACTGCACGTTTTTGTGTGACTTATGCAGTTAGCTTTTGTGCGTCTAATTTGACTTTGCAAAGTTTTGCGATGCCTTTGGTATCTGCATCACTGTTTTTGCCAGCGTTCAACTTTGTTGGTTCTGCATTAAATGTTTGCGGCTATTGCCTCTAGAATAAGTTGTCACGGGTATTGATCATGGTCTTGCGCTCTATAGCATGTTGTTCAGAGAAGACATATTTTTTCATATAAGAAGTAAATATTCACCATGGTTTAATAATAATTGATTTTCCAAATATTTTAACTGTACAGATTTTTATAACTACTACAATTCAACCATGGATGTTCATAGAGTATAAACATCTTAAGAATTTAAGATATGTATATGTTCATGTATATCATAATACGTATATCGATTTAATGATTGGCGTACTGTAGAGCTTTTCAATGAAATCGTTTAAGGTGCAGGTTTAAAGTATGGCAACCTCCATATTTGTCGTGATCAGCTGTGGTCAATAGGTATAATATGGTTTTGTCACACAGACTGTCGCCAGAAATCCCATTTCACTACATCCTCACATATTCACAAAATTATTAATGGCAACGATGTTTAAACATGTCTTTATCTCCATTGTACCACTATCGTCTGCTCCAGCATTATGAACATCAGATTAGTTCCAAGCATCCACAGTACTACACAACAACAAGGTTAGGCAGAAATCTAAAGGACAGGTGTACCAGGAATGATCAGGACAGGGAAACGCTGCAGGAAATGTTAGATGAACTGAAGAACAAGTGGACGATTGTCAGATCTCTGGTTTCTCAAAGGTATGCTGCCGTGAACTGTGAACTCTTGAGTTCATGTAATGTACGCAAAGGGGATACTCCCCCATACAAAGCTTAGATGAAATAAAAATTATACAGTTTTAACTGATTTCAACATTTTAAAAGATTCTTGGGTACTGAAAAACATGACTGCTGAATATTTTCTCATGGTTTCGTATTATATATCTTTATATATGTCTTTTGGGTGAATTGTTAATTTTTCACTATGAATCCTTGTGATTAAAAAGAATCCACTTTTTGAAGAATAATGTACATTTTTACCTAGGCAAAGCAAACTAGACGAGGCTCTCCTGATGTCTGGTCGGTTGTCAGACGCGCTGCAGTCCTTAATGGAGTGGCTGACACGCGCTGAGACCGCTCTCACAGAGGATCAGAATGTAGCCGGAGATATAGACACTGTAAACATTCTTATTGAACAGCACAAAGTAAGTGACTCAATTACTCATTGTAGTTTGTAAATTAATATTTCATTCCATCAAATGACAGAACTTATATTATATTTTTATGTAGTTCATCTGAGGAAATGAATTGTGTAGACATATTTTTCGGGTATAAAAATGGTGTTGTACTAGCCATCTATCGGAGTAATGAAGTCGCCTGTCCCAAGTAACAAAATTGAGTCCCCTTTCTTCAGTCATTCCAACAAGAACTCGATGCCAGACAGTCGACAATAAACACTCTGAAGGATTCGTCCCACGGGGACCCAGCCCTCACCTCGCAACTAGAGCACCTGGACCGCAAGTGGGAAGAAGTGAACCACCTCAGTAATATGAGAGAGTCGAGGCTGCAAGATGCCCTTAAACTAGTACGTTCAGAATCTTTTTTCCTCATAGGTTAATGTGAGGTATGAAGACGTGAAAAGAAATGAGATATGACAGTGTTCATTTGACGAGTAATAATTATTTTAACCTTCACGTATATGTATTCAAACAAGGAAATGCAACAACTTACTTGTTTTTTTACCTATCCTACAAGGCTGAGGAGTTCCAAGAGGTGGTCCATGTGATGCGAGAGTGGCTCCCTCAAGCGGAAGCGGAGCTCAAGGTCCGGGCGCTGCCTGAGGACGAAGTAGAAATCGTAGAATTGATAGAAAGACACGAGGTATGTGTTATAATTCAACTTATTCGAATTGAAGGAAAAGACTTAAAACACAGTGATTAAATGTGTTTAAATTTTAACAAAAATGCAGAGTCAGTCTTTTCATTTGTAAGGTCTATTCATTTGTAAATTTCAGAAAAGGGGATGCTTCAATTTTGTGGACATAATTTGAGTAATACAAGCCATAAATAGTGATCCTATTTTTAATATACGCAGGCTTTTATGGAAGAACTCACTGGCAAAAAACAAATTATAGAAAGAATAAAGGAGCTGTCTGATGAGATTCTACAGAACTGTCACCCGAACGCTGTGCGGTTTGTGAGGTATTACCTGACTATCACCTCCACGAGATGGGAACAGGTGAGCAGACGACATTTCTTTGACCTTTTAGCTCAAACATTTAATGATTTAACATTGGTACTATATATAAAACGAAAAAGTGGATGGAGAAGTAAAACTGATCTGATATTGGGATACTCAAGTACGTGAGACCCCAGTATTCAAACTTGAGTTTCCACGACAGTGAATTTCTAACATCACAACCAGAGGAATGTTAACTGCAATTGAATTTTTAAAAACGAAGGGAGTTTAGGGTACCGTGTCCTATAGTAATCATGCCAAATCTTGTGACCATATTGAACTCCTTGACAAATGTGTATAGATCTAAGTTATGTGCTATTTAGGCCCTTACCCGAGCAGAGAATAGAACTGTTAAGCTACAAGAGGCTCTGAAAAACATCCGTGGTAATGCCGCCCTGCTGGAGGAGCTCTTAGCCTGGGTCACGGAGGCTCAGGCCTTGGTCTCCGCCAAAGAGAAGGACCCTATTCCCGAGGACATGACAGTCGTGGAGGCCCTGCTCAAAGAGCACGTGGTAAGTGTTTTATTTTTCTAGAGGTCTCAAATAGTCTCGCGAGATTTTGTAAATGAATGAAACAAATAGGAAATCGAGTTTGACGACTTTTGCATGGCTAGCAGCCTTTAAAGAAAGAATGATGCACAACGTTTGTCATGTCAATGAAAAACTTTTTTTCATTTATTCGTATCAGAACAAGTCACATTCAGTAATATTTATTTTTTTAGGAATTTCATGAAGACCTAGTGTCAAAGAACACTGATGTAGAGCGTATTGCAAATATGCCGATACGTGGCTACAAGCGAAGGGAGAGCAAAGGGTAGGTTTTGATACCTGAACCATGTGTTCGTTGTATAAAGAAAAAGTGTGTATCTCTGCTGCATGTGATTTATATAAACATACTGTTGGGCCACTTGGTTTTTAGCGCATTTAAACTGCTCACTGCTTTGACCAAATAAAATATTGGAGTAGCTTTCTTCTTTTTCTGCTCACTTTCCAAATTGTCGCATTATTTTCTCTATAACTAAAATTTGATCTTTAACTTTCAAATTTAATAGCCATATCTACCGAGCAGTATTAATCAGCGTATTATTTATTTTGCAGTGCCAAAACCCCAGAGGCGGAGATGATCCAGAATCCTCGGCTGACCACACTACAGAACAAATGGCGGGCAGTATGGAGAATGTCGGTTGAAAGGAAGAAAAAGTTGCAAGATCTCTACGAGCATTTGTTAGAGGTAATATATTTCATTGATTCTGCTTTCTATAAATCCATCAGGATTTTTTTCACTTTTGTTGAACGGTGATCAAGATGAAGATTTGGCGTAACTTGTTAAGTAGCTTCCACTGTGCAAACAGATGATACCATGAAGATAGGATATTTGATGATTGATAAAGTAATAAAGCCAAATGGAAATGTATAAATTTCCCCCTTGTAAAAACAATGCTTTACTATATTTTGCAGTTGGAAAGCTTCAAGAACTTTGATTTTGATCTGTGGAGGCAACGGTATATAAACTGGATCAAAGCCAAAAAGTTCAGGATAACAGATTTCTTCAGACGCCAGGACAAGAAAGGTGATGGATTGCTCCCCCGGGCAGACTTTGTAGATGGCATGATGAATTCAAGTAAGTGGTTGACCTGAGGGTCTTCCCCTTTGTCTGTGTTGAAATTAAAAGCAATATGTCATTTACTAATGCACACGTGCATATCTGACATTTTGGTTAGAATGAAACATTCTCAACCCTTGGAAACTCTTACTTAGGTTATTACTAATTGTTCGAAATACTGATTAACAAATGCAGTAGGGGTGAAACATTTTCGTTTTCTCTTGTTATCATTTAGGCCCACTCCAAATATTAAATTAATCACATTATGTTAACATTTTCAGAATTCCCCACCACCCGCACAGAACTGAATGCAGTATTTGACATATTCGACAGAGATAATAAAGGGGAGATAGACTACAGAGAGTTTATTGAAGCGCTGAATCCAGTAAGTATTCGACCTTAATATATGCGCATATAATCAAGCATCATCTGGGCATTCATTGTATAAGTAGGCCTATATACACATTATTATGTTAAGTCCTTGGTTAAAAACGTTTACTGGTTTATAATGGCAATAAGTTTCAATACAATAAGATATTTTCTACTGAAATAGTCGTATATAAACACCACCGCATTGTGGAATTATCTTGAATTTTCAAAACAAAACTGTGTTTAAATAAAATTCAATGTAAATAACGCACTTCAAGGTAATTGCCATAAACTAATTTTTTCAATCGCAATTACAGCGATCAAAACGTGCCAAACGTCCGGCTACCGACGCAGAGCAAATTCATGATGAAATAGAACGCCAATGTTCCACCTGCACGTGTAGGACGCAGTTCAAATCTGAGAAACTGGGAGAAGGAAAATATCAGGTACAGCGTTGATTTTATCAAATTAAGCGTGTCAGTGTGAAGTTCGTTTTGTGGGCATTTGAAAATGAAACTGGTTGGGTACAAAGTTAGGGGAAAGTTGGGGCTGTTCGAGTTTGGAGCTGAAACCACGATTGAAGTGGCTCTTGTCGTTATAATTTCTCCCTAATTGGCATTTAAGGTGCCCAGTTTCTAGTTTTTTATTGTTTAAATATATGATTATAATTATTTTGACTATTAATGAAATTTGAATGGTTTGCATACATCATCTATATCATAAAAGGCTATTTGATATTTTATTTAATAATCAATTTTGACCATGTTTCCTTTATTCTTCCAGTTAGGGGAGAGTCGCAAGGTTGTATTGGTCCGCTTCCTGAACCACACGGTCATGGTGAGAGTTGGCGGCGGTTGGGTAACTCTTGGAAAGTTTCTGGAAACGCACGACCCATGTAGAGGTGAGTAGAACGCATGTCACGGCTTTATTTATACCGATTATTTTTCTTTTGGATACCACGTTGTCAGATATTAATCTGCTTCCAAAAAGTTGGACTTGAAATCAGCCAACTGAAAGCTACAACTCCAGTTTTAAAGCTGCAGTATGTTTTGATTTATGTTATTTGGTACTTTGAAATTGTCAATTTGGTTAAAGGTCGAGAAATAATTTATCTAATTTTTCCTTTTGAAATGAGAAGGGATAAATTCATTTGCAGTTCTGTTAGTTCAAAAAGCACCGTGGGATATATAAAATGACACAGACAAGCTACAGCAAATGGTGTATTGAAGCAGGCATGTGTGAGATCTGCCTTGGGCTGATTTTGCTGCAGATATGAATATATGTCAATGTGTAAATAGCCATACTGCCATCATGTTGTCGCCAAAGTAGAGAGACCGTATAGGTTGTGGGCTGCTAATGATATATCAGTGCCTCTTATAGTGAAATGAGTTTTTTGTTTTATTTCTCTCTAGAAATTTCATTTTATTTTAAGTTCAGTTTGACTTGTTGTTTGTTGTTAACATGTAACGTATACGTGATATGGGATGTCAGTAGTTGGCTGACGTGATACGACTTTTGCACAGAGCATCCGTTTTTTGGCATGTGAGTTTTTGTTTGTTTTCAGCAAAAGGTAGACTTAATACCGAACTAAGGGAACAGCTTGTTTCCCCAGAAGGGGCGGCGCATACACGCGCCACATTCACATCTAAGCGACCCGGTCAATCCAACGGTCATTTGTTATCTCCTCCCACTCCAGGTACGTGCACGAGGTTCACAGTGTGTTAGTTGAGACAGGTGGTGGAGAAGGAATTGTGTTGGGCGGTGGCGGTCGCTTATTTTAGCAGAACACCTCATTTTCTCTTAGCACTTCACCAAATGGGGTTATTCCATTTCGAAGGCTTGTGGACTGGGGCTAGGGGGTATCAGGGTGGTGAAGTACAGCTGGGTAATTTGCACTAGGGGTGAAGTCGTGTTTATTTTGTGTATTAACAAAATATGCTTGGGAAAGGAACAGTGCATTTTCATTTTGCTTGCAAGAATGGAATAACCCAGTTCTCATGGTATGTCTTGTTTCACTGTATGCCCCTTTTAATAGTTTGTTCTTGTTATAAATGCATGTTTGTCTGTGTATTTTGCAAGGAAGTTGAATTCTTTCAAGCGTGGAAACTAAATGAGCTGAGCTTGACTAACTTTGCCTTCTTTATAGCCTCTAACCCTAGGAGCGGGACAACAGCCAAAGGCCGCAATAGTAGCGGTTGTACTTCTAGTAGTAGCAGCAGTAGTAGCAGGAGTAGCGGTATCCCTGTGCGTTCAGGGCTCCAGCAACCTAGAAATCTTGCTTCAACTAGGCACATATCTTCATCTCTCTCTCGTCTAAGCGGGCACCCTGATCCCTATGGACATTCTTCGTCCTTCCAGCTAAAGCCAACGGGTTTTACACATTCTTCTCTCACCAATATACAGGAGGCAGCTGCAGGTAGAATGCAAAAAGAAAATAAAAAAGCTGTGCAGAAATCTTAAGAAGCATTTTACACAATTGCAGAATAAATGGTTGAAAAAGTACACCTCGTTAATGAAGCTTCTTTACGCTCAAGTTGCAGTGAATGCATGGATTTTTGTTGCTGCTAACGTATCATTAGATGATATCATTTTAATAATCCATTTTATTGTTAAAATAACAATCAGCCATCTAATAAGTAGAATATCAATTTAAATTAGCATTAAACATTTTAAGATTAATTTGGTTGATACTTAACGGGATAAAAACGAGTGATTCGGCATGACTGACTGGTCTTTCACCTGCATGCCCCTACCTGTCTGACTAAATGCCCTCCTCTGACCTTGACAACCAACACCTTTCACTATCTAATCTGTCTATGAATGCCATGTGCACACAATATTGATTCGTTTTTCAGATCTAAAGATGAATGTGATTTTTTATCTCTTACGTTTTTGACTTTGTTTGTATTGTATTTGCATGTTTATCTTTTAATATATTTTAATTCAATATTCTTCGTTCTATTTGTTTGGATATTGCTGTATGTAGTTCATTAATGTGCCTACACGTTAGGACCGATATGGACCTTGGTTGATTGTTTATTTAATTCAGTTTTGATTTAAGAATATTTTCTCCTCTTTTTTCCAAATGTTACCCATGCATGAAGATATTTTTTCATTTTGTATCTTTATAAAATGAACGAATCGATACTTGCAGGGAATTTGAAGAAGAGTAGTTCAAACTCAAGTCTGGCTTCCACTGGTTCTTCCGGAAGTCGCGGAAGTAGAACACCGCGCATGTCGACCGCAAAAACACCCACGAAGAAAAAAGGGTCCACTCCTGGTAACAAATAATACGTTACCTGCGTATGCCCACATATACAAAGGCACTTTAAGAGTGCTGTTTTAGTATTTTCTTAAAGAAGGCAATAGCATATTAATAATGTAATATAACCAAGGGATTTTAAAGAAATAATTGTGCAAAGAAGATCAGAGCAGCTTCGCCCCAAGTCAAGTGCAAAATGCCCAGCCGAAGCTGATTCCCACGCAGTGTACCAAAGCTCAATCAGCTGTGCTTCCCCGCCAGAGGCCGTTTCTTTTAATGATGATAAGAATTGAATGATTTTAATACCAGTTGATAAAGGCCTATTGACTTCGCAGTAGGCGACACTAAAAACGTGATTGCTTTGCGTTCGTTACGTATGTCACAAAGAATTCGATTTTAACAGCATAAAATGTTCCTTGATTTTGTAGATAAAGCATGACATGTATGTAAAAATGTGTATAGAAGTAATATCTGACTCACAGACCATGGCGCAAAAAGCGCTTATCTTAATTCCAACATTTTTGATACTGGAAAAGTCACCAACGTTGTGACCGATATTTTATTGAACGGTTATGTGGAGAAACCGTTTGAAATATAATAATTTAAAGTATAACTTTTATTAAGTGGTACTATTTATTTTAGTATATACATGCATATTTTATAAGGAAAAGGTTATTAGTTTTGGGCTCATTTAACTCATTGTAGATTCAGAATTTTACTTCATTTACTATCAATTAATCAAAGCTTTTATACATACCCAGTTGATCAGGCGCACTACAGTAAGACCACTGGATAAAACGCTGGCTTGATTTTATAAATGGCTGGATAGGCCTGTGTTTATAGATAATTAGAAAATATAGGGGTAAACCACAATTAAAAATCTCATGTGACAAAAAGGAAAATGACTAAGTAGTGATTCATTCCTTTTTCAAAGCATCGCTGTGATGTTATTAAAATCACGAATCTATGTCATGGTCAGTTAGGGCTATAAAATGCCTCCTGAGGACAGTCATATTGAGTTGAGAAACTTTTTTGTCATGTTTTATTATTGAATGTCAAGCAGATGCCGGAGCTATTACATGTATGAGGAACATTGAGAAGAAACGGTTATTGTTATTTTTCCTTGATATTTGTTATAACGTTTGATCTAATGGCAAGAAAGAAATAAAGATACCATATAAATTAATCTAGTTGATTGTTGTTGCCCGTTAAGGCTCGTGTACCACCACTGCTAACTATAGTGTTTTTATTAATTTGTAACATGTGCATGTAAGAGCAAGTCGCTCTGTGGGAAGCAAGAAGAAAAAAGTTTAGGTTCCACCGAGATTTGAACTCAGAGTCCAGAGTGCTAACCATTACACCATGGAACCCTACTTTCGGTAATTTTATGCTAAGCGTTAAAAACTAAATGAAATTACATTTGTCTTCTGATTAATAAGTGTGGAATCAGATTAATTAAAAAACTCGTGTTTTTTTTAGTAATTTTAAAACTTACAGAAAGTTTTGTCATGTGGGTACGTGAACTATGAATTTTGTCTAACACTTGAAAAAATGAAACGGATAGTCACACTGTGGGAAGCAAGAGAAAACATAACTAGGTTCCACCGAGACCGGATTGCTGGATTCAGAGTCCATAGTGCTGACAATTACACCATGGAACCGTATTTGTTCACGTCTAACGTACGCATTAGAAGCTAAATGAAATTAAATGTCTTCTGATTAGTAAGTACGGAATCAGATCAATTTCAAGGTGTTGTATTATTATAACTTACAGAAAGTTGTGATACATGAACCATGATTTTGCCTCGGTGGAACCTATCCATTGTGACTTCCAATTGTCGTGAAAAAAAGTGAAAATGAATAGGTTCCACCGAGATTTGAACTCGGATCGCTGGATTCAGAGTCCAGAGTGCTAACCATTACACCATGGAACCCCTTACATCGTCTTACCTGTCTTCACCTATACAACTTTTCGACAGATAAAGATGTTAATTATAGTTCTGATTCTGACAGGTGCAGATAACGAAGCAAGGTGTTCATATCTATCGAGAGATCTGCTATGATTATCGTGAAGGCTCTAAAAACGGACCCCATGTTTAACCATTAATTAATGGGTTCTTCCCTGCCAGGCTGCGAGTTTCTTAGAACTGCGCGTTAACCTCATAAGTAACAGATCTAAATGCTTACATATTTCCAGGCCTTTATTCCAATATCAACAATTTGATTACGTTACTTTATTCTTATTTTATGTATAGTAAATATATATAAAGAGATACATATTAGTCACCTTAAGCTGTTCAAAATATTTTTATTTGTCTGTTCATTTCTAACTATAGAAAAAATTCTTCAGTGACATTTGTCATTGCGAAGAGCATTTCTTACACATATAGTGTGATGCACCCACAATGTGATCGTATTTTTATGTCTTGTTTACTGTATTTACATATACCATAATATTTAAACAATGTTAAAATGATCAGTCCATATATTAAAAAGTGGAAGTCGTTTACCCCCCCCCCCCCTCGCAAAATGCGCGTGTAAATGATATATAGAGTATCAGAGCTTTTAAACCGTTTGCGACAAGCTATAGTCAAGCGAGAGATAATCGAAAGCCCCATAAAGTTCAGGAAACAGTTTACAAAATAATTTTCAAACTTTTATTTTTCATGGTGATAATATTGAATTTGGCACAGTTTAGGAAAATACATTTTGCGAAGGCGCCTCCCCCTCTTGAAACTACTTAAATTATCAACAGTCAATTTAATAACGAACTGAAGGCTGTAGCCCTTTTATTCTGATTACATTAAACAAGCCCAACGTTTTCCTTTTCACTGTACTATATCAATTGCAATTCTTCGCTCATTTAAAGTTTAAGTTAAAATGAATGGTTTTCAGGGATCAAAGCATGTATGATGTATCTTCTGCGTCCGCGTAATCCTGCGTACATGTAAAACGCGCCGTCTTTAATCCCTTCCCTGCTATATGCTCTGATAAAATAAACTCGGCGAGTTCCGTGTAGCCCTCACTCCTTGCAAACTCCTCTGCGTCCATGTAGAACGTTAACACGGTCCCATCCGGCTGCAACACTCGACACTGAAATAACAAAAAGATTTTATCAGAACTCGACTCATTTCAACCATTTTTCAAATAAAGCCAACTTGTTTAGTTCAAATCCGTTTCTTTTTTTTTTCGTCGAAAAAGAGTGCAATTTTTATAATAAGCTACACGTGGGACACAGTGAACATCATAACGACATCAAAATGCAGCTAGAGATGGTTATTCTTCGTATGATTTTCATACAGACATAAACAGATTTTATGAGACATTTCACTCACCTTCTCTTTCCTCTTTGTATCTGCGGCATTCTGCACCAGCCATTTTACTACGTCTGCTTTACCGTGTTCTATCGCCAAAAAGACTAGGTCTCTGAACCCGCGCAGTAGTTCTACGCCACACGGTTCCAACTAAAGAGAGAAAATGGTTTAGAGGTTAGTCAGTGAATGTTTTTCTGTACCATTCTTTGTCGACGGGATCCGAGAGAGCAGTTATAAAACGCTCATTTTGATAACACCCATCAATAACAATGATTGTTATGATAATCTGCTAAAGGTGTTTCATTATGTCTGGTAAAAAGGTTGGAATTTGCCCTCAGATAAGGAAAGTTATCTGCAGTTTTAACTTACAATTTTTGGAAAATCTGCGACTGAAAATTTGGAATCTTCCATTTCCCTGATGAGATGTTTGAGTTTTTGGGACTGTGAAACGATAACTGAGCGTAGTTCTTCGTACTGAAAAAAAGTGTACAGTTTTCTTATATTTTCACACTCTAACATATGTTTTTTTTCTATACATAATAAAATATATATATAAAAGGCAATGTAATACGACCCCTATATTTTAAACAAAATTATCAAAACAAGGATATACATAATAATTCAGCATTTAGTGTCGACACTGGTAAGACTGGTTCAGATGAAGACAAAAGAGAATTTAATCCAAATTTGTTGATTATTCACCTTATCTACACAACTGATTTCAAGCTCCATCCCACAAGGCGCCTGGAAATAAAATCGACAGTAATAGACACCGGCAAATAATGCTTGTTTGGTTATAACAAGCTAGTGAGGCGAGCTTTTTTATTCAAATGTATGTAGTTTGATGTTTAAAACATAGTATTAATGACAACAATATTAAAAAGTTTGAGCGCTGTTAAAAGGAAATACACACATTTCGTAACTCTTCCAAGAATGTAGTCTTTTCTTTGTCGTCCCAGTTTAGTATTTGTTGACTCGTCACACCTCTCTGCAATGAAATAAAATGTCATCAGTTGTCTTTTGGTCTTTATATGTCATCCCTTGCTTAAATAAGAATCAACATCTATTTCTGTGATTAATTATACGATATTGCAATTAATGTCTCATCAATCCTCAAATTCCTCTTATATCAACTAACACAATGGGATTGACAATGCGGCTATCTTTACCAAAGAAAAAGGTGTTTTTCTTATGTTTAGAATACATTATCACATTAGCATGAAAGAATTATTCTATCATGCTGTACGTTTACCAAGTCTTTTGCCGTTTGGTCAGCACCACACTTGAGAACCATGGAATACATGTTATGCTCTCCCGACAATGTGGCTGCATAGTGTAGAGAAGTTCGCCATAACTGAAATGAAATACCATGTACATGTAATACCCAAACGTTATTCCAAATAAATTAATAGTAAACTGATATTTTTCATAATTTCCATTTAAGTTATAGCATGTTAAATGTTAAGTGCTTTTTAAAAATATTCTGACAAGACAAAAACGCCCAAGCAAGTACTCTTTGAGCTTAGTAATGAAATACTGTTGGCAAAACATAAGAGTCAAAAATAAGTAAAAAGCTCACATTATCTTTGTCCTCCAAGGCCAGCCTTTTGTCACAGTCGTAAAGCAAGTACTGAGCTGTCTCCTCCTGGCCGTGTAACAAGGCCTTCAGTAAAGGGGTGCGTCCACCCTGCAATATGGAGAACGCTATAAAGTATACCTGTACATGCTTTCGAGAGGAGAGAGAGAGAGAGAGAGAGAGAGAGAGAGAGAGAGAGAATAAAATGTTGTTTTGCCTTTATGCCCATTTAAGTAGAGACTGACAATAACTTAGATAGCATTAATTTCAGCCAGTTCTCTATCACAATGTAGGATTATATGTATTTCTGTATTTGTCGTAAGTTTGGCGTGCTATTATTTAATCGCATAAAGAAATAACAAACCTTGTCTTTGGACCTGATAAGCATTTCTCGTTTAAATTCAGTGCAATTCAACAAGTTTCTTAGTGACTCAATGTCTCCTTTCTGAGCTGCCATGTGGATTTGGGCCACGGTCGCTTGGAATTGCTTTAGTTGTTTTAGAAAGTTCATAACGTCCTTTGTCTCGTTCCCCGCTGCGTACAACACAGTGTCCCTGTACTAAAATGATTTTTTTTTTGGTTGAAACAACTTATTTAATTAACAAGTAAAACATTTCATACATTTTCCCAGAAAGAAAATAGGTAATTATGAACCTGAGCAAAACTGAATCAGTCAATGCAACGCCATCAGCATGTATGTCAGGTGACAGGCAAAGGTGATTTCGGATCGTAAAAATAGTCAACTATTTCATTCAATTTCTGTTACTAGTGCTTGAATAATTAATCAATTTATGAAAGTTTAAATACAGAAAAGGTTTCCTGGTTAAAGTAACTAAAAGTTCTCGCGAGTAACCCGCTGTGCTAACGCTACTTACATTATACTCAAAGAAGAAGCCATCGTATCCATTCTGTGCCAGGCGCTCCAGAGAAGGTACATCAGAGCTTCGGATGAGACCGATCATATACTGTAATTGAGAATTTGTTCACTCAGTTTTATTTTTTATATCTGATTTATATATATAATTATCCATTTACTTGTTCTGTATTTCTTTTTAATGCTCCAGTTAGTGCTTATTTTCAAAATTTGTGGCATGTACCAAAACAGAGTCGGAATTTTGAACCAGTATGCGTGTACAGTAAAGTCTGATCTATTAGTGAAATCTTATAAATTCAGGGTAATAAATTTCACACTTCTTTGTCGTCTCGTCGACTTACCTAAATTCACACTACCAAGTCCAATAAAAATCAAGTCATGATCATTGTGTCATTAGAACCTGGGTCTTGTAATGAAATAACTAAATGGCAATGTGTGTCTGGGTTATTGGGAACACGTGTTTTTAAATAGCGTATAATCTATGTAGGAATGGTTTGGACCGGGTATAATGTACATGTATGACCAACCTGGTCGATAATCCCAACAATGTCCTTCCGTCTCGAAAGTTTTGCTATATCTCTTGCAGTAAGGCCAGTCTGAAAAAAAAACAAGTGAAGTTCCGGTGAGCTTGAAGTGTTATCAGCTCTACACACACTGGACAATAGAAGTGTCACCCCTACTGAACCAATACTTTGGGGGAGATAAATGACTGTGGAATGATATGCTCCTGGTATCATTTTATTAACACCAAATTTCACAAAAAGACCAACGATACAATTCCATGGTACAGCGGTTTTATACTCATTAGTCACATCATAAGTAGACCAGGCATTATAACTTTGATTACTCTGATTCAGGGGGTGACACTTCTATGTCCAGTGTGTGTATCAGCAATACATTATATGTTATTGTATTTTTTAAACATATAGACTTTAATAATTGTAGTTTACTCAATTGTGCTAAATTGAACTACCATGCTGTACTGGAGCAATAATGCTATTGGCAATGGTGCTAGTGGTCAGAATGTACCAGAGCTGATAATTATTTCAATAGCAGAATCTTCTGCGCCTGCTTTAAGTTATGTACACCTTTATATGATTCCACGTGGAATTCATACATGTACATGTACTAGTATAGCTACGCATATTTGAAAAGCGTGCCCTCTCAATACTCACTACATCTCGTTCCGCTATATCCACGCCTTGTTCTATGAAGTACTGGATCATTTCCGTGCTGACGTAGCCGTTGGACTTATCCATGGCGTACATGAGTGCCGTCCGTCCACTCTGAATCACACAAAATATGATACATAATACAAACTATTGATTTTTGGCATTATTACACAAGGCATTTTGGATTCATCATCACTTCAGCTGTACGAATAATAAATGGTAGATATTCTTTTAATATTTTAATAGATATTTAGAAATAGATAAGTATTGCGTTATTTTTAAGTGGCCTCGCAGGTTATATGTAGAAATGCACACAAACATCGCGCGCGCGCGCGCGTGTGTACATTTTTATTTTCTATGAGTAAATTTACGTGCGCATGTATGAAAACCATAATCTTGGCTACTGGATAATATTTGGCTACTGGATGTAGCGTAATTATTTTTCCCCCGTTAACATTACCATCTCTGACATATATCATTTTACTAACCTCGTCCTTCAAGGTGTAATCTACGGTGTCTGAGTTCAGCACAGTCATCATTGAAATTGGGTTGGCTTTTTCATTGATAACTTCGAAATAAAGAGGAGCCTTGGATTGATGAAATGGAAATATGTGTAAGCATTATGACATATACTAACGAAGGGATCGATATAAATTAAATCATATAAAAAACAAATCAAACTAAAACTTTAAGTGCTGACTTAGATCCACAACGACTAGAATATCCTTTCCTCAAAAAATCTCTGAATAACAAAACACCACCCAGTCGTTTGAGTAGGTATTAATTATCGCCTCTATTGGTTATTTATGTATATTGTTGAGAGGACAAAAATAAAAATCAAACTCACTCTTATGTACCCATGCACCAACAAGTTTGTGTTAACATCTGCTCCAGCGTCACACAGCAAAGTGATCATCTCTGTATCCCCCAGTGTAAGGGCGTACTGCAAGATGTGCTGCTTAGCCGCTCCCTGGAGCGAAATACGACACAAGTGACATTTATAATTATGAATTTTTTAATTTTTTAAAAAACTTTCGTGCATCAACTGCCTTATGGAAGAATCTACATATCATTCTTACGTAATACATGTGTAAAGAAAATATGGAAAATTTTCATAATATGGAAATCCGAATCCAACCTGTTTTTTTTCTCGACGGTTTGCCACCTAAAAAGATAGGGGGAAAGGCCGGGGCGAGGGGGAATGCAGTTGAGATTTTATGCAAGGGGTTGTTCTAAGAAGGGACCACATTGAGGGACCAGCCATATCCTGAAATTTATTTCATATTTAGACAACGCTGTATGTATACACAAAATATACAGCAATTCCCTGACTTGGGCTGTTGCGGTATTTCAGCATACGTGTTTGTAAAGACTGCACTAAAACGTGCAAAGAGGAACGGGTTCAATTTTGCCCAGGATCCAACATTTGAGTACCAGATTTAGCTAAATATCTACAGTATTTGACTCCCAATCTTTGGTATTAGAAAATTTAAACAGAAGAAGTTAAGTAAGTTCCAGACAATATATGTCGTTTTTTTAGAACACTCAACCAACGACGTCAATTGAACGTCCTTGACTAAACTTACAGATCTTTAAAAATCTGGCAAATGCAAAACATTATTCTATTATTAGACACTTCTCTGAGTATGAGAACCTATAACGAAGGAAAGAGGTGGCATTGATCAGTAAGCCTAGCACTTTCTACAACCCTCTTTCTTGATGGTGTTTTAAATTTATTTTTGTAACTAAAATGCAATTAATTAATTCCATTTAGAATCAAACGTGATTACTGGGTGATTACCTCCCACAACACCGCCTACGCTTCATACTACGGCGTAAGTATCAGCTAATGAACCTGAACATATTGAACTGGCATCATAAGCGACAGCTTATTTGAAACCATGCACTATACCACATAACTGAACAGAGAAACTTCATTTAAATCTATCCCCAAAATAAATAAATAAATAAACAAATAAATAAACAAAAAGACGAAGACATAAATAAAACGGAACTTTTGTTATCAACCTCAAGGGAAATAAGTTGTGTTATTTTCTTTTATTTGGTTCACTGACCAGATTTACTGATTCGCAATACTGATACTTGGAGGGGCTCGATGTTATAGTCACCCACCTTATTAAGAAAATTGACGTCGCACGGTTTCTGGAGAGCCTGTCTTAGTTTTTCCACATCAGCCTCAAGAACCGCATATATGACGGCCTATAAAAACATACTTTACTGACAGTTATGGAAACTCAAATATGATATCAAACAATTTAGGTGAAAGAAAATAATAGAACAACAGACAGAGAGAGAGAGAGAGAGAGAGAGAGAGAGAGAGAGAGAGAGATTTTCATCCTAAATGTCTAGGACAGCTGAGCGATGAAATTAATTCCATGCAAAATTTGTCGCTGGAAAGAATTGTTAAGAATTAGCAAGAGACATCTGTGACTATCTAGTGAAAAATCAGTCTGTGGCCCTGGTAGAATCTGGTCGAGGGTACTGAATTTCCCCTTTCTTAGTAAATTAACTAGTGTCAATACGGCACCACTGCAAAAATATTGTCTATCTTCGCTCCTTACGGATTAAATCGCACTATAAATGACAACCGAATATGAATACTAACCAAAGTTGGTTTCATCTTGTCAATTAACAACACCATGTCTGTGTAGTGTTTGCTGGCAGCATAGCGTATGAGCTGACACCCATTCTAAAACGTCAACAAAATCACCATGTAAAGCAATATACTGCAAACAGCCTCATTCTTTTATGAATGTAACTGGAGACATACTGGTTTTATACAAATGAATGTCAAAAGATGTATCGTAATTGTTCATTTAAATTCATAAGTGTTGTTCATATAATGATATTGCAATTAACTTAATTCTGGCGTCTTTAAAACGTTTCTTACATTGTGCTAGTTTGTTTAGAAGAATCTGATTTGTGTGTTTTATTTTTCTTAAAGACAACAAAAGGCAGAATAGAAAACAAAACACGCTTTTACTAACCCGTTCTACACTGAGCTTACACCAGTTTTGTATCAGTTCGTCTAAGCGCTGGAGATCGTGGTCTTCGATAGTTTGGAAAGGACCTGGCTGTAACAGATATATTCATGCCACTTACAATATGATACAGGTAGCTGGGGATATGATTCGTAAATGTGGTCATTTCTTAAACAGGCCTACCCAACTACCAGACTCGTTTTCAAGCTGTGTATCAGTACGCATTTCACAGTATCAGACGCAACACCGCTCTTGATAGATGTGATAGTGACGATTCTCAGCGGGGTTGAAAAGCATTGCATCACCACTCAAAATTTGTTCAGGGTATGATACTGTGTAATGCGTACTGACTCACACCTTGAAAACGGGTAGTGTGGTCTGATCTACCGATGAATTCAGGATCATTCGGTGCCGAGTCTGGTAGTTGGGTAGGCCTGTTAAAAGGTAACACGTCACCGATATTTAGCTATGCAGCGACCCCCTGCGAATAAGATTACTTTCCTCCACATAAACCCAGTAAGTCCGTCAAAGGCGATGATACATGTATCTTATAAAAAGACTGAAACTCGACGAACCCTATACCAAACGAACCCTATACTAGTATACATACTCGGAAAAGGATATATATATTTATGTATAATATGATATAATGCGATAAAGATTTGCACAATTTGATGTGTATTGAAATTTAAGTCAAATTTGTTTCAGTTGTCCCCCCTCATTGCTATGATCCTCAACGTCCCTTCTTTCATGTCATGCTCACAAAAGTAACAAATTTAAACAAAATATTGAACACTTTCCCACTTACGCTATATTTCTTGTAAAAATCGTGCCAGTATTTACAGTGTTGAGGTATCTCCTCGGCCAATTTATTAGCCTGAAAAAATGATAAATGAATAAAATACACTCGAATCGTAACGTAAATATAAACAAGGATTACGAGATTAAGATTAGAGCGCTGACAAAAAGGGGGGTAGACACTTTGAGGGAAACAAATTTACTTCTAAATTTACACCCTGAAAAGAAAGAATTATTTCCTACGTGATTTTAAGGCTTTTGCTAATGTTTTATATTGACTTACTTTATTTCTAATAAAGGGGTCCACCCCGCATGCCATAAGATCAGCCACGTGGCCGGGTTCGTTGTGAAGTGCTGTCACGTGGAGAGCCGTGCTTCCGTCCTAGAACGAGCATTAAGATGCTACGGAGTTGCCGACATATTTTTCTAGCTATTGATTCTACGACAACGACACCAAATAAATCTTATTATAAATATTATTAATAGAAAATAGAGAATGGAATAAACTGTAACCCGAGAATAAATACAATCGAGAGTCAAGCTTGATTACAAGGGCAGAGTTGGTAATACGTTTTTTTCTTTGAAATGAACACCATATTAATATCCACTCCCTTTATATAAGAATTTTAGACATATTGCAAATAGCACTGAAGAGTAATGAGGAGCAGCGTAGGAGTAGACGTTATTTTTACACAGAAGCCTTTGATGTATTCAATCATTTTGAATAAAGTTAGAGTAGGAGGTCGGCTCACTGCTGATGTAAGGGCAAGCTCTTCATTGTCCCCTCATGTTTTACTTTCAATTTTTCTTTACTTGATTTATTTTTAAACCATCGGTGAGGCATAATTAGTGCGAACATTGCGTGCATGCTACTTTTCCCAGCCGCACATTGTTCTTGACACACAACGCCCTCCAGTGTCAACAAGGGTGAAAAAAAGGTGACGCGTGACGTTATTACAACAACGCTGGTCTTGCGTATTTCGATTTGATATGCTGAGAGGGCAATCAGGGGCTGGGGGCGCTCTGGAGAAACCAGGAGATGCAGGTGTCGATGTTCCAATCCAAATCATTTTCAACACAACCTCCAAGAGTAATTCGAAAGCACAAAAAGAGGAGACAAGAAACATTCGTTTGTTCATATCTAAAAAAACTTGTTTCTTTTAACGCGTGTGTGTGTGTGTGTGTGTGTGTGTGTGTGCGGTTAATTTGTTTCATTACTCACCTTATTTTGAGCGTTGATGTCGATATCTGCTGCAACCAGTGTGTGGAAAATGAACGGGCGGTGCATGGTGCACACATAATGTAAGTAAGTGTTGCCTTTCTGCAATGCAATGCGTTATCTTTATTTTTCTCACTATCGTCTATTCATTTATTTTTATTTATTGTTGATTACATATTCCAAATTATTGCCATGCTGAAACTATGAAAATTATCTTATCCACAAAATAGATCAATCCATTCATTTAAGCATTTTATATCAAGCTGATATCTACCAGACTGAGGACCACGCGTAATAATATGATTTAGTACACATACCGTATGTGTACTTGATGTTATTTTTGTCACACGCATACACACACGTGTGACAAAAATATTTAAAAAGTCATTAATCATAGTAGTTTAAGAGCGACTCACTTTATCCTTATAAAGCACGTCATCCACATCGACTTCACGTAAATATCTCTTCCTGTTGACATCTGACTTGGTGGCAATCAATCTCTTTAACAGATACAAGTCTTCACTGTAAATCGCCTTGCCTATGGCAGTCTTAAAGAAAGAAGCAAGTTAGAGTAGATGGCAAATATATCAGAAGCTTCATATATCGCATTGGCATTTGGGTCACTGTAGCTTTATTTAAATCAATCTTTAATCATCGGACACACATTCAGAGAGAAAGAGAGAGAGAGCGGATTCAAGAATTATATGTATACTTGAATACACTGATTTTGCACGCTTTTACGCACACACCAACGCGCACACGTGTGATAAGCAAGTTAAATAGCAACAGCAACGACATGCAGCCATAATGGAGCGTTCCAAGCCTACCTGTTCAAGCTCAGACATCTCCCCTGCCATGTTGAGCTACAGTAATGCCTTCACATGATCGATATGAAAACAGAGATCCTGCAAGGAAAGAATAAACAATACTATAATCACCCGATGAACCTGAACAGAAATAATTGTAAAATTTAAATGGTTCGAATGAGTTCAACTAGTACCGGGTAGGTGTACATCATGAGGACAAACAGGCATGCATGGAGACTGCTCGCGATGTTGTCATGTAAATAAAAGTTTTGTTGACATAAAAGGTCAAATGTACTACTATCTGTCAAATTATTCGTTTAACCGTCGTTATTTAATTTGTTAACTCTTAATTCATGACCATACTTGATACTATAGTCTACATACCGTATGTTACGTGTAACCATTACATGTAGTTCACTGTAAAATTGGCTACAAATACAACATTGTTTGTGAGACGCCAGCCATCGAACTTTTAGAAGTGTTGTGATTCTAAAATACTACCAACCACCATTGAGAAAAAACAAAATGTGAAATCGCTGGTATAGGCCATATTCATATTGCAGATTTGTTACAAGTGCATACATGTACGTAGTTATTACAGCGTATATGCGATATGCCCTTCTCTTCAGCAAGCTGTATGTTTAATCACACATCTCTCTCAAGGTGACTTAACATTCAGCAGAGAATCACAAGATGTTTGTCGATCACACGAGCAGAAAATCGCACTTACTTTGAGCCCGATTTCCTCGCGAAGGTATAAGTCTTGACTTCTTTCTCTCCCAGCTCCACTGCAGGTCGCCATCTTGTATCCATTGTAAACAATGTATTGAATATCGACCATGGTGTGCTGTGTAAACTGTGGACCCAGCACTTGAAAGGCGCAGTTCTTGTGAAAAGATTTGGAAGATCAATTGTTATTTAAAACGCTTAATCCTAAGTGACGAACATTTAAAGTTGCACACTGATTTAAACGCGTCGACGAGACCATGAAATATGTCTTTCATGCAATATGTGTCGAGTTTTTTCTTAATTTCTTTTCTTGAAGTCCATGCTCTCTCTCTCTCTCTCTCTCTCTCTCTCTCTCTCTCTCTCTCTCTCTCTCTCACACACACACACACATTTTTTTCAAGCGCTCGCTTCCTTTCTTACGTGCGTGGTTTTATTGAAAAGGGTTACCATGTCTAAATTTGGGGGGGGGGGGGGGGCAAACACAACTTGTAGATAGATAACTGAAAAAAACATATGTGCAACACAAATACTTTAAAAATGAATATTTTAAATGTCTCCAGTATTTAACAGAAAGTTTCAATGATCGAAGATCGATGATGAACTCAAATATTTTTTTCAGATCCATTTCCCGCCGCATTTATTTGCAAAGAAAACGACTATTAGATTAGTCAGTTGGGAAATGTGGGCTTTTTGTCCAACCAATTCCCATAGTGATAAATCGGCTTTAAAAAGGTAAAATTCTCCGAAATTCAATATCTAGATTTTTTTCGTTTTCGTCGAATTTGCGTGACACACCGAACAGTCAGATTTCATCGCGAGGACGGTGCAACTGCGCCATATTTATTCAGTCATCTATCTATTGATGAGTTCAGACATAAAATATATGTACATAAAATTCAAATTGTAAACCCGTAAACTCTCGTCCCTGACATTGGGAGACGTGACGTCGTGAAGACAACGGACAGCGCAATGTGACTTACGTCATAACCAGGATGACGTCATGGTAGAAAAAACCTGGGTAATCCAACAAGCAACATGTTTGCCGGGGACTAAAATAATATGAGCGAACAGCGTAAAAAATCGCATAACTATCAGAATCCTGGAAATTGGTACAAGGGGCGGCGCAATGCAATAAGTAAGGATGTGGCACGGAAAAGGAAACAATCACAAAGCAAAAAGAACCACCATTTTCACCTGTCAGTGGTGAATTACGATAGCAACGCAACAAGCAAAGGCGAAGGTTTAAAAAATTTGCCGAGATCATCTACTCACAGCGAGAAATCAAATGCAGAATTGACGTCCTCTCAAATTGCAGGTAGTAATTTAAAATTATTTTGAATTTATTTTGTCAAAATGGTTAGAGACAAACTCATCTAAGGCGCCCATGCCGCACACGTTATAGAGATTATAGTCGCTACACGACACTAAGAAGTGACGTGCGCTAAGAAAGAAATTAACGTCTGTCACTGATAGACATTCAAATAAACAGATTATGTCACATTAAAAAAGACTGAGTAGAGCTGAATTCTTCTCGTAGAATGATTGTTACACGTACCCTGTATTACTATTTACATGTATCAAAGTCGAACGATTTTTCTTTAGCATCTTTCATTCTCGTTGTAGTTATAACACACATTGAAATGACAGTTGTTGAATTAACAATGAAGTAAACTTATTCCACGCTTCAGCGTTCCGAGAGATATTTGATCTATTTGACAGCAATGGAGGAGGAACCATCGATGCCGAGGAGTTCGACAAGACCCTGCGTTCTGTTGGGGTTACCCTGTCTCACGATGAGATCAGAGAAATTATGTGCAAAATAGACAAGGACCGTACGTAATAAAGCCATGTTAATTTGGCAATACTATACCACTGTAAAAGAAGCAAAGTTTTGTTAATAAAAGTAAAGAAATAGTCTTCAGATAACATTGTTAATACTCTCTCTCTCTCTCTCTCTCTCTCTCTCTCTCTCTCTCTCTTTTGTCACATTTTATTTCGTTTCACTGCTTCTTTCCTGATTCCTTGTAGAGAGCGGTGAAATAGACTTTGAAGAGTTCCTAGAAATCATGACAAGCACGGAACAATTTTTGGAGGCCTTTGGTAAACTTTATATCTTTTATGACATTTTGTAGTGTTAAAACATCACATGCATTCAGATCAAAGTAATTCGTAATGGAACATAGTGCGCAATTTATTGTTAAGGAAAACAGGTACATGTAATGTGTTGGATGACTTTATATACATTGTGCATATCATTTATATACATTGTGCATATCAAATGGAGGTGTTGCTTTGGAATTTTCACTCCAATTAGAAAAGAACATCATTGTTATTAAAATGTTTTAGCAATATTATTTTTATACTATAGCAAATAACCACGCAGACGAAAAGGAGAGTCGAGGGTCTGACGTCCTGTACGATGCGCTGACAAGATTTCTTAAATCTTGTGCTTTGGCAAATATGGATGAAATTGTGGGGTATGACTCTCTCTCTCTCTCTCTCTCTCATTAACAATATCTCTCTCATAACACAACATGTTGCAATTGAAACAAATTCTGAATATGCAAAATAAAAGTATTTGAGAGTATGCTTACAAATGCAGCTGCCTACATCTAATGATACACGGTGTTTTTCCTGACAATAGATTTGACGTGTATTGTTTTATTGTCCGTCAGTTTCTACCACACGACATACAAGCACATCCAGGCTCCCCATGTGGTCGGATATTATGCTGCAGGCGCCAGAGTGATTGGGCTTAACGAGAAGGAACTGGTCCAGCATTTCGAGAACATTAGGGCTCACAATGCAGGTTAACAGTAATATGTATTTAGATTATATTTGCCCCCCCCCCCCCCCCCCAACACGTCTCTCTTAATTTTTACTCTAATCCTCACAATCAAAGTTGTCCCAAAAATTGTTGCTGTATAAAATTGAATGTTTTCATCTACAAATAAAGTTGCAACTGAATGAGTCATGACATATTCTTACAGAACACTTTTAAATTCACAGCATATGGTGAGAAGTACGAGAAGAGCCCGTATGCCCAACAACCCCACGTGATACCTTCAGGCAGAACAAGCCTAAAGCATAACATGGCACGCAACACCAAGAAGAACAGGAAAAGAGGGAAAATCAAGATAAAGGTTTTACTGAAGCATCCTGAGGCGGAACAGAGCCCTGACATGGGGAGACTCTCCGACTCCTTCCCAAGGGTGTCTTGCATAGGCCAGAGACAGGAAAATATGCCACACGAAAGAGATGTAATTTTGTATCTTTCTATTCTTTTTTTTTTTTTTTTTCAATTTAACTTTACATTCTGATATTTTGACAGAACAAAATGTAAAACACTAATTACCATCCACCCGTCACATATCCACTTTTCTCACCAATTCTCTTTTTTTCGTTCAATTTTTTTTTAAATAATTCGTGCATGAATAACAGAAACCATGTATACAGTAACTTTTATTTTGTTGGTCACATTGTAGTACCTTCGGCCACTGGACCCCCGGAACCGTCGCAATGGGTGGATGACACATCGCTTGAAGCACACATGGGTTCGTCTACCAGGGATCCATCTGAAAGATGCCAGACGATTTGATACCCTCACAGCCGAAGATTTACCAAGTATCAGAACAAGCGTAAGTTTTAAAATGGATATTGATACTGGTGTAAAGGGAAGTTTAAGACAACTATCTACGTCTCTTATTGTTTCTATTATATATCCTCTATATTCAGTAGCTGAACCTGTGGAGTCTAATTAAAGAAAAAAAAAACTTCGGTCATTGAATGTGGTGCCGAAGCAATCGAGATGAAAAAGCATCTCTGTTTTGTATCTGAATTAGATATAAACAACATAAGTGAAGTTAAAATCAGTTGTTTAACCGTCAATTGAAACAAGGAGGTAAAACAAAAACGAAGAGAAATATTGTGAAGGGTAGTTTTGAGTAAAGTCAGGGGAAATATGCGACAGAAAGTCGGAAAGTGCGTTGGTGTATGTAGCATAAGTAACGGTTTTCCTGGAATGGCAAACCAATAGAGGGCGCTTCAATCTGACCACAGGGTCCACCAAAAGTCTGTTACAAAATTATTGTATCAGTACAATACTTGAATTTTGTATACTACTTTAGAGGTCTCTGATATCAGAGGGAACGAGGGCGAGTTCATGTTCTTATCTCAACACGCGTTTCACGAAAGAATGTTGTGGTTGCTTAAACGTGACCACACTTAAAGCAAGCAAACTATTTCTTGTTTAATTCTACATGCATTTACAGCAAATCCTCTTTGTCATTATTGCCACACCCCCGTTTCACAAGCATTCATACTAATTAAAAAAAAACACTTTTGATATAAATCATACCTGCTTTCCTTTCCGAAATCACCACCGTGATGTGTTTAATGTTAGACCGGTGCCCAGCACAATGATATATCACAATTGTCCTACTGGAACACAGAATAATGTACGGTGCAGATACACCACAATTAACCATTTTGACATCTCAAATAGGAATGGCTCGTTGTTTATAGTTTTCTTTTTCGCTGAAACAATGGAACCTACATACTAATTGCCAAGTAAATACGAACTGTAGGCGGAAATAATGAATACACCTACCGGTACCCAAATAAATGTTATTAATTCCCAGTATTTTGAAGAAATTAATGTTCCAACACGCCTTCCTTGAAATACTAACCACATGTATACTATTAAAAGCCAAATTCTTGGCTGACATGATGCTGCTATAATAAGTAAATTTAATGCTTTATCTATCAGGTCGCAGTTGCCAAAAAGGCATACCAGTCCCATTTGAGGGAAGAGCAGCAGTGTGAAACCATGCAGCACTGGAAGGCGCTGAAACCAACAGCGATACATTCGCGGATGTTACGTAACCATTTCCGCCAAGTTTTCTGCGCATACTCTGCTGTATAATTAAGGCATTTATAAGAATATCACGTGGATTTCACAAAAATCATATTTTATGTTTTTCAAATGAGAGAATAATTAAGAATTACTAGAGAGCTTAAAATGCTAATATTTTGTTTCATTTGTATGTATGTTCTTTTGTTAGCTTTTATTGTAATTCTTGTCCCGTTTATTTATTTGCCGATGATAACTTCCAATAAGTCAAATTAGCTTTGTGGTAACTTAGAAATAGGATAAACTATGAATCAGAAATGACTTTAATTTGTATTCTGAGTAATGCGACATGTATTTACCCGACCGCAACAGCAGGAAAGCCGAGTCTCCTGCATACAGTGAAATATGCCATATCTTTATGTCCAATATGCGATGATGCGTCATGACAATAATCGGTAAATAAAGATAATTTATTTATAGATATATGTTATTGAGATTGTTGATTCAATATGATATTGCCCGTACGGTAAGATTTATGACTGGTAATTCTTAAAGGAACATATAACGTTTTAATACTCATTGTCGCTTCTCTATCCCATTAGAATAAGTATCGTGATAGAACGAGCGGAACATACCTCTCGCTTGATGATGTTTTGTCAAGAGATTGTGAATGGAATAGTCATTTCACAAACAAATGGGCTGCTCTAGACCATTACCATTGTCGTCATGGGTGAATCTGGGTAACGCTCCGTTATCTATACATTATACCACGATGTACTGTACACTATTTATCTCTAGCGATCGTTTAATTCGTGCCATTATTTGACGTGTGACAAATCAGAAGTAAAGTGCTGGACTGAAATACTTAAAATAATTGAAACGCACTTCAGTTAACTTCAGCTCAATAGGTTAAGATATATTTAGTATTATAGAGTTAGCCATGGAGCTGACTCTCAACGGGACAGTTGATAACAGATATTCACTTGAAATAAGGGACTGAAAGAACGTTTCAATACCTGTTCAGTCAGGGGAGAGATTAAACTCAAAAATGACTGTAGGGACTGTATCAACCATCAATTTTAGATTATCCATGAGCTCAGTGTAATCATCAATGAAGCGTTTTCTGTGAGTAACGTGCTGACAACCCATAGCAGAACCAAGGAGTGTTAACTAAAATAATGCTAGACAAGAGAATAGGGCTGGGTGCATGTATGGAATATGAAGAAATGTCAACTGCAAGACGTAGATGTTATGAAGTTGAGACAATCTAAACCCCCTCTTTTCCCTCTCCTCCACACACTTTCTTTTTCTCCGTTTTCTAACACGCCGTTGATTTTGAACACAGTAATGTGCGGATTCGAATATTGCGTCAATTAATATTCATAGTCCATATGAGCAACCAAAAAACACAACGCCTATGTGGGTTAATGATTCTATACTTAAAAGTTGGATGATTTTCCCGTTAGTTTCATCCTTTACTGTTCCTTACTCCCATTCTCACCTTCAGCCAAGCAATGAAGTAAAAGTCATTTTATGCGCTAGAATAACGACGTTTTATATTACTTGGAAGTTCCAGTATTTGATTTGCTACATGAACTATCAGTGAAGTAATTTGTTGACATAAACTTGTTCAGGGTGTTTAAAAAGTATAAATTGTTCAGCGTTTCAAAGCGGAACTGTCCTAACAGGTCTGTAATAATATTGAAACAAGGCACCTTCCACAAAAGTTCTTTACAGTTAATTGCACGTCATAAAATTGAATCTTCGTTATTAGACATTTCCTTGGCTAGTTGCCATTTAGCATCTCAAAAGTTTGTTTTAGACGCTGGGTCAAAATGGCTATTCTGTGTACACATTGGAGTTTCTTAACTACCCGCGTCATCACAAAAAACACAAAAATTAAGGCATCCGTTCGCTGCATCCTGTTTTTTAACTGTCTGTCATTCTTTCAGACACATTCCTGAAGGACATGTTTAGCAAGTCATTAGACCAGAGCGGTGACGGATTCGTATTATTGCGTCTCCATTTTTAAATATCAACCATCGATGCGTCAAAGTAGGTAACTGGATTAGTTTTTATCGGTCAGTTAATAGATATATTTCATACCTTTGGCACGGAAGTAAATAAAATATGCCTGGAAAGACCATTATATTTGTGTCATTTTAGATGGCATTTATAAGTGAAACACCCTGCGACGCATGCAATAGCCTTTATTTCAAGCTAGCTGATAAGATCCTTCTATTTTTTTTCCGATCCAACGATTATTCCGAGCGCCTATTGATGAGCTTATGGCATTTTTAGCATCGTTTGCTAGTTGATAAATATATCAAGTCAACTGAATCTTGACTAAGCAATGATTTGGGCACTGAGATAAAAGGAAAATCCGAACATTTCGTAGGTGCGAATACAATTATCCGTCTTTCGTGAAGCCGTCACAAACTTATCACCCTGATTGGTTCTTTAAGTCTGAATAAATTAGGCGGGAAATCCACTTAATGAACAAATCGATCAGCCAGGGAAGGTCCTTTACGCGTTTTCTCTTTATAACTCGAGTCACTCTGGCAAAGAATCAGAAATGTAATTTTTCTGTTCACTGGCCGATAGTTGCTACGTCTCAGTATCTTGATTTTGATCCAGCAGGCTTTTAATTTTAGTCAGAAAGTCGGAGACGCTTGATTGGAGTGGGTGGGTTATTTTCGTTTGATTGGCCAGTTACGCAGTGACAACCGTTGACATTCAGATATAAAACCAAGATTAGATTTCTATTAGGAGCACTAGCCGAAAGATCAACTTACGTTGGGCCCATGCAAGACAGGTAAGGTTTTTATGTTGACGTTAAAAAGGCAATTTTGCCCTGCGTATTGCAAACTTGTTTTGCCGTTCATTGGCACCTAATGAAAGAGGTGTTTTATTTCTTTTCAAACTTATTTATGTGATGATTCCCGCACTGCCGTTTATAGAATCTCACGATTGACTTCTCTCAAGAGAAAGGCATGTGGCAGCATCCCCAGGGGAATCATTGACGTTGTGTTGGCCATATTTGTAAGGCAATCCCAGTTTCTCCCCCTCTTACTGTCAGATTAATGCTTTCGAACGAGTTCCTTCTTCTGCCAACAGTGAACACGCTAGTTGACAGCAGGGTTCCCACCACTACACTTCTTAGACCGAGTAGATTCATCGCTTATCGTGTTTACAGCATAGGACTACACATGTAATCACATGGGATTGATAGAAGAATTCTCATAAATGAGCGGAGTTGGCAATGCTGAAAAAAAATGACTCAGTCAGGAAGTCAATGACTGAAATCCGTAGTTCACTCCTAGCTTAAAGCTAAGCTTATACATGGTATTTGCAATAAACCAGCGGTTTAATAAGGACTTTTCATCAATATACTTTTGTCCATTCTAACTGTTTTTCCTCAATTAGTGATTGTTTTGTTACGCTAGCAGACCCACCTCTTTAATGATAATTTGGAAACTAAATTTCGTATTGCTCTCAGTTAGTTAAAGTTATTTTGTTTTATAATCAAATTTGCGTTATTATAGAAGTAGCACAATTAACGGAGTCTAGACGGGGGATGATAAGCACTTGCTTTAATGCTAATTATTGATACCAATATTGATTGACTGACATGTAAGTTTAATGTTTTCATAATGTTAAGTTCAGTATCATTTGGTTACATTACTATATCAAAAAAAATAAAAAAACTGACAATATAACCAAGAAACGCATATGTAATAAACACATACATCTGTAGATTTCGAAGCGATTCTGTGTCGTAGGAAATATCTTTTGGCAAAAAAGAATAAATAGAAACAAAGAAACCCCCCAAAAAATGAAAGAAAAGCTATAATAAAAAAGATTTTGTCTCTGTTCACAGGAAGAATGAATCCTATAATTGCTTCAAAACAATCACGCTTTTTTGTCCTTGATGCATTCAGCATTATGATATGTGTCATGTGTGAGGGAACAAGAGGTAAAAAAAGCTCTAACAGGTACATGATTGTTATTGTACCTTCCATTTTCGAAAATATTTTTTAATAAACAATAACTTAAAGTCTTTGTGACTCCCTGTTCTTACAGGGACATGATTACTATTGTGTCTACCTTTTTCGGAGAAATAAAAAGAAACCAATTGCTAAGTCTTTGCGACTCCCATGTTAATTAAGGTACTTGTCCTTTAATCAAAGTGTTCCGCCAATTTACCGTTCAATATGTTAACAACACCGGTGTAATCAACAGGAATTGTTTTCAGTTCTCTGGGGGACAAAATATCCGTCAAAACCTGACAAGGTCAGACATGGAATGAATTAATAACTAATTATTAGCTACTTGACTTACTTGTATAATGGGCAAGCCACACGGAGTGTCTTAATTACATACTTATACTGTTTTTGGTGCCACGTACTTATTCCTGTGACAAGAAAACGGCATTTGTATCATAGATAATGATACGGTGATCCTTGTCAAATGTTGGAAAAGCTGACATAATATTGAATAATTGACGAAATTGGATACGAGTTCTAATCATATTTTTTCCTTTGCCTCTTTCATTCTTGTATGGTATATCTATTTTAGCATATCAGATAAAACTCAAAGAAGTGACATGCCCTCCTTTCTCGCCACACGCCTTCTCGTAAATGTATGTATTTGGATGCAGATAACAGGGTTATTTCCAGACAACACATTACTTTTGAAAGCGTCACCTATGAAACTTTCAGTGAAATGAAAATATTAATTAATGAGATGCCTTAATGGGGCACCCATCATAGATATGAAGTAGTACTGCAGGAGCACGCATGAGATAGGAAATAGTGGGCAATATCCGGAAATGTCGCCATTAAATTGACGCGAAAGATTAAATCCCGCCTTGCCTGCAGGAGCTGAATAAAACCCCACGCTTTTTAGGGCAGAACAAAGAACTATCCCCTGGGGTTTTAGACTTTTCTGTAGTACTTCCCGACTAAAGCATGTTGTAAGGGAATTTTTAAAAAGATGCTATTTTTACGTACTTAACCGACCTAATTTATTTAATAAACCGCATTTCTAGTTCAGTTGTTACGGCTTAAACAGTACTAGAACAGCTTTCGTGATCAGCAGATAGCAAAATGATTTATTTCTGACTATGGATACCAGTTCTTATTCCACTGTTGGGACGGCGTTGTTATTGCGTTAAATCGCGCCCAGTTTGACTGTATTCTTATGGAAAGGAATACAGTCAAATGTGGCGACCAGCTGACTAAGCGTGTACTAAGGTAAGCCTCCACAAATGGACTAAAATGCGGGCTACGACTTCAATTTAACTGTACAATGTAAGTCATAAGAAATTCAGGGTGCGTGTGGTGGTTTTAGTCACCATAGCATCTTCACGCACTTGAACTTTCAGCCCCTGTTTTTTGATCCTGTTTTTATTCTGACTCCATTGAAAAGTTCAGATACATTTAGGAAGGACCGGTGGGTGGACAGCCCAAACTACAGACTGGAACACGTGTGCGTGCAATATAAGAGTGCATAACAAACAGAAAAGCAGAGCTACATTAAGAATTATTCGATGAATGCATAAATACCTTTAGTACGTGTAAGTCGTAATATGGAACATAAATGCTGCAGTGCACTAGGGGTCAGTTATACAAAATGAGATGAGTTCCATTTTTTAATAATTTCCCATATTTGTTGCAATTTCTTATATACTATGTTGTGACCGATACTTCTACAATTATCATGTTCCTGTGGAACAGATTGTGGGTGTGTCATTTTGATTTTTTCTTGTGAATATACGGAACCGTTTTTTGCCAAAAAGAAATAATTATCCTGTAGCTATAACAATATTCCAGAAATCTTCACAAAAAGTCCTACATCAAAAAATGTATATGTTTTGAAGACCACTTTTTACATGCTTTTGGTTATGTAAACGACGACATGCTTTCCCTTAATTATTAGTAACCGAAAATTGCCAATTTAAAACGGTTTTGGTAATTCTCATTAATCTTTAATAACAACCTTTCCTTGGTTTCTGACGGAGAATAAACAGATATAAAACTAAAGATAAGATTTCACGAATAGTTATTTGAAGCAGTTTCTATTCTATTTCTTCTAGATGATTGTTTGTTCTTGAATTATTGGAAATGCTATTAATTTTCCTTCTCGTTAAGCAATTACATTATCTTAATTACGTATCGAACCAGATTGCATACAAGACTGTGCCTATCTCATACTCAGAGCATTACGATAGCATCGTCGATTCATAATGAAATAGTTTTTGGGACTGCCACATGCGTACATGTTAGAGTTATAGGTATTTATGTATTTATTCATAACAACGACATTTGTATTTATTAATTTGTCTTATCTGCCGTTCATGAGAGTTCAAAGCGTCAAGGGGGAACACAAAACATATGAAACTCTTTTTAAGTGATTGAATAGGAGATAACGATTACTTGGTTAACAATACCCGAAACAGATATCAAGAACGACCGCTGATTAGCGTACTAACTGTATTTTAATTATATTTAGATCCGTGCATACATCGGTGAACAGTGCAATGGATTCTGAAAAGCCATTTAAGGTTTTATTTAGATGATGTCCCTATGAAAGTATTTTTATAGCTCGTGAAAGTAAGATATTTGGTTTCATTAATCAGCATAATTTTATGTTTGCTGTAAGCTAAGATCTAATAAACGTATATTAGATCTTAGCTGTAAGGAAAAATTGTGTCCCAATATCAGAATATATGATATTACTACATGGTTTCATTTGCTAAATAAAAACATTAGTGGCTGTAATGCGGTAATTAAATAGCTGACAACACGCCTCCCCCTCCGTGAATGGGCGTCTTTTATGTTATTCTTTTTTAATATGAATTGTTGGGTAAAGAAAGCATTTTGGTTCATTTCAAATGGCCCCCCTCTTCAAAACGTTTCGTAAATGTTATATCAAACCTCCCCAAACTTATTATCGTTTTGTCGGTTTTTCCTTCCTTTCTCACTTGCATACATGTATATCGTACACCAGCGTGAAATTGAACCTTAAAGTCCAGTGCTAAGCGAGTCTTACAGGACTATTTGACGATCTGATAGCTCACACACCCAACCCTTCGTGCATTTTGTCACGTCCTGCATTTCTGATGGGTGCCAGTGTTGTAAGTAATTATTGGAATAAAGTGAAAGAAATCGCCCTTCTGCTCACACGCGATTTAACATATAATTTCCAAATGGTCCAAATGTTTTGAAGTCAAGTCTAAAGGCAGTATACTTGTACACATCCTAGCCACTTTCCATTCGAAATCAAAGCGAGTGTGCGTGTCTCACTTTAAATAATGAAAAATGTTATAATTTGAATATATGAAGCAGTTGTCCATCGCCGTTAACGGCAAAAAGTCAATCTCGGGTTTTATTAAATAAAGTATCAAAACAGGATAGACAGGGAGTCAGAAAGGTTGGTGTGGGGCGTCAAGTTAAATGTCGCCAGATCTCCTGGCTTTATATTGAGAAATATACTTGTAGTTATATGTACAGAATTACTTTCCCTGAAAGAAAGTTATCGTTGTTAAATATTTTGTCTTCTCTGTGTCGCAATGCGGTGATTTCCCATTAAGATACACGTTGATTGCATTCTACTTGCGATGTTATTACAGGGTATGATGCTTAATATGGGTAATTTGTCTAATATGACCATAGTGCCAACTTGTTAGATGCCAAAATAAAAGAGCTCACAGTTACATAACATCAGGATGAATATCTATTAATATGATATACCATAAAAAGCGGCAATTAGAGCGTTGGCAGCGAGCAAGGAAGAAGCGTGTAGGGAGCAGGCGCTCTCCCTCTTCCTCTGGTGCTTCATAGTTATTGCGTTTTTATTTCCCACCCACCCACCCACCCTCAAGGGGGTGTACGTAAAATTCCAGACTTGCAACTCAGCATGGGGGGTATAGTCGTTTCATCATCAGTAGGTTTTTATATTCATATCATAAAATGTTTGGGTACTTATAAATGAAATGATTTAAACGGTAATGGTTTATATTGATTGCCCTTATGTGACCAATACAAATTTTCTGCAGAATTACATTTCTCAAAACATATTTTTTATTTGACGTTCTTCTGGTATGACACCCCCCCCCCACTCTCCCCCCCCCCCCACCCCAAATTTGGATAATCTGACCTTTTGCCCTGTCACGGATAACCAAACACTTATCTCCGACAAAAGCAAGAGGGACAGTGAAGATGTCGGAGATGTGCATACTGTAGTAGCATCGGCTGATAGCTTTCACTTGTCTGACGCCGGGAAAATCTGACATCTCTTCCGTACTTAAGAAATCACCCATAATTGAGCGACATTTAGGACGTAATTGCCAATCAGCGTGAAAGGCCAGTAAATACAGAGTGATTCTCTTTGTATAATGTAGGCCTTCTTGAGATTTATTGATGTTTATAATGTGAAGGAACATATAAAGCAGTTCCAGAAGACTGTCTGGCCGTAGATAAGGGAAAATCAGTAGCGTTGTGTCCTTTTTGCATACAAAAACCCACCTCCAGGCGTTTCAGTGTTGAAGGGAGTGAAAACATGCTGGGCAGAATTTGGTGGTGGATGTACTTTTAATAGGGAAAGGGTCTTTAGCCAACGATTTACTCATATTGGAAAGAAATCTTTGAAACTAAAAAAGCAATTTGCCAACTATTGTCGACTTTCTCAGATGAATTTCGCCAGGCGGCGCATTTTGAAATATTGCATGTTTCGCATATCGTAGCTTTTCACATCAAGTAACGAAAAAACTATTGTAAACACGACAATGACAATGTAAAAGGGTTCCGGTTAGAAGGAAATGAGCCGCTATCAGGCATTTCTTGGCCCACCAAGGCGATTTTCAACCATACGTGTAAACAAAAACATCACGCAAACAACACTTTTTGCGTGATAGGCATGTCTTGAAAAAAAAAGCAGTGCTGCTCTTATAAAATCGTTTTAGGAACGTTATAGCCAAATATATATGAATTATACTTGCTTTGAAGTCTGAATTACGTCAATTTTCCAAAGCATACTAACAAGTTCGACTCAGAATACAAGATCGTTGAAATGCCCTCTTTGTCCAAATGCGGTTTTATTAAACACTTTTGTCAAGTTATACGATAACGCTGGGTAGTAGTTGCTAGAACGACTACACATTGCCATTAATCAAGTAACCACATTTCTGTGTCATCACCTCACCGTTGTGCGCCAACAAGATAACAATTGTACCATGTTTGAGCATAAAATAGAGCCTAGAACTATGAGACAAAATGGATTGATCAAATACTTTGACGATTTAGGAAATAAGGTGAAACAGCTGGCCAATGAAGAAAAATAGAGATTCCGACAATCCCCTCTTTGTACATAACTTGCTAAAATATTTTTTTAGATGTAAAAAAAAACCTGCCACCGACGGACCCCTCCTTGTTGTATATGACAGCTACGATATTTGAATTGATAGTTGAATAAAGACGTATATTTCTATATCTTGGTCCTCGACTAACGTATCTTTAAGTTTGACCAATTTGTCGTTGGTCTTAATCATCTGCATTTCACTCTTTACTACACTGCTTTTATCGAAGAGCAAATATATATGTGGGACATGCCCCTTAAAGGATTAGGCGTTTACTAGGACTACCCGCAGATCTTTTAGCATTAACACCCACCTAAACCACAAATTAACCAGAACAACCAGAGCGGATGGATGTTAGTGCTAGGTATTGTTTTGTTAGAACTATTATGGGCGTGTGGTGGTTAATATGGGCGTTTGTACTAAAAGATCTGCAGGCAATGTTAGTGAACGCCTAATCCGTTTATAAGGCCTGTAGAAACAAAGCTAGAAAACCCCGAATGGGGCTTGATCAGAATATGTTGGTGCACACATATACATGCTCAAGCTTCATAAACGATAATTGCCATTTGCTAACACGAGCCTGAAATTTAGGAGCACAAATGCACAAATTAACGTCTCGAGCCACAATTAAGTACCCCAACGTAAAATTAAATGCCACAAGCCCAGTTTGATAACAAAAACATGTTGGCCATCTTCAATCCGGGTCTCTGGCTGTATACATAGGCCCCCATACGGGTTCTTTTTATCAACCATACCGCGTATTAATACGACAGCAATGCGTTCTCGACACTCTTGGGATCATCCGGAACGTACTGAACGTTTTATAAATGGATAAACAGTTTGTTTTAACAAACGCTGGGTTGTGGTAACTAATTTTTGGTGTTCTTAGTCGTTAATTTGGGCATTTGTGCTCAACAATCTGAGGCTCGAGTTAATCCGTTTGTAAGGCCTGACATACAAATTCTGAATGGTATAACATTGTCTTTGACTCTGCTGTTACACCAAGTTATGCTTTCTGGAACATGACATTTACTTTTCTCCTTTCTTTTCCATATAATTGGTCACCAAAAGGAGCCCCCCCCCCCAAAAAAAAATATTTCCCCAAATATACTGTTACTTGAAGGTAAAACACATATTTATAATAAGACACAAATGCGTTGATTGAATAATATGTTTTGCCCTTATTTGACCTAATTGAAATCACAGATGCAATATTCTTTTTAAATATTCCATTCATTTTTAGCAAGAGTGTATATCTACAGCTATCAAAATGCAAACTTTCGTTCGTTTATACAGTATCCGCAATATGAGCACATAGAGAGTGAAACAGTAGCGAACACGTTTATGTACCCACTAACCGAATATCCTTAAATAATTACGAAACACATAAGCTCATCTCACTTTGATATTCATGAAACGTCTGCAGTATTTAGACACTTCGATTAATTCATAATCTTGTCTGCGATAGTTCTTAAAAGATCCATTCTTTAAATCAGCGCACGCTCTACACTTTTACATACTATGATATAACATTCATGATCAAAGGGCGTTTGAAAGTGCCCTTGTTCATTTAAAGTCAATGCGACGATTTTACCCTTAAAAACTATATTGACTATCGGTAGCCCGATACTGTTTGGTCAACATATATTAACATATCGCACTTCAAAACAGAGAGAATCTTTGTTGACAACAGTCAGCAATGACAGCAGATGACGCAGATAATTTAAGAACTATAACTGCTCATCATCGACATACTCTTCTTGCCAGTGCCACCTGCTGTACAGATGAGAGCCAAACAATTTCTTCTATTAATTAAAGAATTGAAGTGCGCAGCGGGTAAGTCACATTGTGGGAACAATTTACGGAAGCAAATTATTTTCAACTTCAGAATTTACTGCGTGGCTCGGCAAGCTTTTGGTATCCTTTTATAAAACTGATGATGGCAATTGCATAGCCATACGGATGTCCTTTGAGAAATATTGCGTGTGAACTTAAAAGCACTTTGCCTGTTAAATTTATAAATTCTCAGGGAAACATTTGAAAGAGGGAGCATCTCAAACCAAAGACTCAAAATACCGTTAACACATTGACAGCTGTCAGCTGACAGCTGTGATGCGATGGTAAATTTAAGAAACCACCCCTGTTTATGATGAAGCAACTTTTTTTCAATGACCATATTTTTCAATGAATTTACTGCAGCAGAAAATACTAGGGGCTTAGCTCAAGTTATGTTACCTCCAGTTTCTAATAACATGGACAGATTTACAACATAAATTTGTAATTCCTAGATCGCCAGAACAAGGGAGCTATTGAGGATAAGGAAAGGCAATAGAGTTCAAAGGTCAGTTTTGCATCTATGTCTGGACTCAAATCTACACAGGGCTTAAAAAAAATTATCTGTCCAAGGTGAACATTCGAAACTGACTTCGTTACTTGGTTTCGGCAAACTAGTTTGCATTTATGTCTATTTTTAGATAAATTAATTTTAATTAGATCCAGTTTAATTCAAAATAAAGAGGTGTATGTAATTATTATACGAAGGGCAAACTATATTTTTCTAATTTTAATGATATTTGCTTAAAGTCATTGGCAATGCAAAAGGTGTTTCAAATTACTCAGCAGCGAATGTCGATAAAAACTGACGTTATCATTAAAGGTTAATTTTAGACTAAAAGATATAAATAGGTTAACATGCGTTCACCACTTCAAAGTTATGTGCACAGTATTGAATGATCACCCAGCGTAATTTGAAATCAATACGGTTATTAAATGAGAAAAGGTTTATTAGACCCTGTCACGCGAATGGAACCTTGTAATGAGAGAAATAATTGTAAAATACGAGTTCTTGCCAGAATTTATCGACTGTACAATTTCCATATAACTGAGTTTACCCATGTATTTTGTCGTTAATGCTTGTCCTGGCTGCGACAACGACTGATAGCACCTCGAGAGCGTCAAATCTTACACTGGCATGTGTAAGAATGCGTACAGAATATGTAAGGATCCACGTGCATATGTAGTAGAGTTTGGAGTCAAATTTCGATGACAGAAAACAGGCTGGTGGCTTATCAAATAGGTCGTATATAGTGCTATTTTTTTAAATTTTATCTTATTTTATTTTTCTTTTCTTAATTTTGGGTGAAGGTAGCTTTGATTTCATACTAAATTTATGTTACGACGCTTTGAAATATAGAAAGAATAATACCCCTGCTAAAAAGTATATACTTGTCCGAAGTGCAATGACAAAGACTTCATATCACGGTTCTCTCAATTTAAGGCAGAAAAAGTAGCATGAAGGTAACGTTTTGGTTCATTAATAAACGGTGAACTTAAGTACATAAATAACTTTTATTGTTTATGAATTTATCCATTCTTTACATCCGTTTTCCACCCAAATCGAGGATTTGATCTCTCAACGTTCGAAACTCTTCTGCTGTGTTAGTGTTCTTTACTATCAAAATAAAAATGAATATGCAGCCTTTGATTTATTTCACCACACCCTTTACTTTTCTCTGAGCTTTTCTCTAGCAAGCATCGACAAGCCCTTAAACTAGCTCGACTTAACATTTCTTTTCCTTCAAACATCTAGATCTATCGGTATTTTAGAAAAGAAAGCTATTTTAACACAAATGGCACCAGTAAATGTTGATAAAACGAACCATATCTCAGTCTCACAAGTGAAGAAGTTATAACTGAACTGGCAGATATTGTGAAAGGGGAATGTATGATGCAACATATATACACACTGAGGTTTAAGTTAAACAAATCACAGATGATAGTGAGCATTTTGAATGTCACATACATGTACGTATCAAAGTTTCATAAAATTACTATAAGAAACGGAGCTGACAGCACTTCGATCGACACGTGATGTAGAAGTTTGCTACTTTACATCATGACTAATTTTCTATCGCTGGATTAGGTTGTTAGGCTTGTTTGGATGGTTTTGAATGCTTGCGGAAAATAAAGGTATCGCTGTCATGACGCATTGGTTCATTAGATACGTAAACCAATTATTGGGGATCGAGCTTCTAAATTCGATTGGAACAATTTACAGCTAAATGTATTTTCAGTGTTTTCTGCGCTTTGCTAATGTCATTGGCTTTTTGTCTGTTGGCAAAATGGGATCGTTGAAGTGGAGGGATCCAGTGCCACTTTCGCGGCTATTAAAAAAACAATAAAGCAGTCACGCATTTTTGCAGTATTCCCCTTAAAACCAGGATATCACATTTTATTTAAAAAAAGACTTTCGTATGTACTAACTAAAACAAGAAAGAGGGGTAGTGTAAAAGTATGATATAATCCAACCTCACTACGCCAAAATATTGATCAAAACATACCATTTCAGGTTCCACTTCTCTTCCAAAACTGAATGGCGAATTGAACCTCCTTAGCATTCTTAAGAGAAGGAAATGGCATGAAATTAGACACACGAGAGCATGTTTTATGCACTGAGTAAATGAAATGTCTAAAGTAGCAGTATTTATTTTTCATATTTTTATTTTTCATATTGATGTCCAACATTTATCAATATCATTTTTGCATTCAAGTCGATTATTTCATGTACTTTTTTAATACTAGGGTAACTACATTGCTCTTCTATTTCCAGTCCAGAAAAGAAATGAAGTCCGTCTTTTTCGTTTGCATCTTCTTCACAACTATCGTAATAAACGTGGATTGCGCTCCCTGGCAGATAGGTAACCGCTTACGAACTTCCCATATATCTCAAGCCATGCACAAGTTACAAGGTTCACTTCACAGGATCTTTTATCTAGGACGAAAAAAGCCAAATTCAGGACAGTATTTCACAAACTCATTCAGTACTTTGAAAGGCGGGGAGCCAATAACGAACATCTATCCAATGAAAGGTTACATTCAAGTCGACCAAACGAAGCCAGTGGCAGCGTCCATGCAATTGAAAGCGTTTAATGGCATGGATTCTCCGACGACGGGCAAGCAAGAAAAACGCGCATGGGACGATTATGGACTCGGCGGAGGACGATATGGAAAGCGAGAGTGGAAAGACGGAACATCAGGATTAACACTCACTCAAGACGCAACCAAGCACTCGAATGGGAATACTAACTCGAAACGTTCTGATATTTACTGGCTCGCGGGTGGGCGCTTTGGACGTGACGTCAGCCATGTGACAGATCACGTGGACCCCGAAAATGATGACGATATTGAAAACTGAAAGCAGAAACTGCTTGCGCATACCGTTCCGCAAGAAAACCGTCTCCTTAACCGCTGTATTGTTTTTAGAGATTTCTGTTTATTACAGATAATTGAAATCAAAAGCTTTCGCCACCATGCAGTATTCAACGAAATCGATGTTTCCTCTTCAGTGATTTTCAAGATTTGTTTTGACACTTCAAAGCAACGCTTTTAGTGGATATTAACCGTATTAGCCACACTGTCACTTGACTGAACATTTGATGCAGTAAATCATCTTGGCTAAAAATTGCCATTGCTAGCTTTTTTTTGGGCCTTACTCTGCCCTAGACAGGAGCAATACCAGTAGATAGTGAATATTTGATTGATTTCGTTCTTATTTTAGTCATTCTCGTAACTGAACAGAATTAAGGTAAAGTCCTGTCAAATCTAAAAATAAACTGTTTCTGCTGAATAACATGCATGTTGTCCTGTGGTTTTCTAAGATTTAAGATACCTGTATATCCTAGACGAGCTGTGAGAAAGCACATGCCTTTGTCAAGAAAAATAAGTAGGCCCTACTATACATCAATCCAGATTTCATTGGTCATTTAAAATCTGCCTCTTGAACATAACGTTGAATTACAAGTGGGATACAGAAACCACCCTACAACCTTAAGAGCAATGAGGGCAAATAAATAGAAGAAAATATGTCAGTGATTTTAGCTATTCATTGCTTAAAGATAAGCAACAATAGATATGGAAATAAAGTTGAATAAATATACCGAAAAATCAATGTAAGCTTCTTTAGTAAATGGAAGTTTATACGAAGTTAATAACCAACGGTAGATACGTCAAACTTTACAAACTGTCTCTTATTCATTAAATTTCTACATGCTTAAATTTAGACTACACGGCTTATATGAGCAGTTGGAATGTAGCAGATAAAAATAAAAATTAACAGAAATACAAATAAAGCGTCAGCAGCTTTGAAATTCAAATTAAATTGCCCCCTTTAGGCGGACATTAGGATAGGAAACACGCTTGGTGATTACACGTTTTTTATTCAATACAATTTGTCGTTTGAAAATATATTTTACACCAGGGAATTAATAAATGCGTCATCTGTCATTTCTTGAATATAATCCTTTCTCAAATCACTCCTCAGGGAGGAAGGCGCCTCCGAGCGCTGATATACCTGCTGATTAGAGACAAATACATTGAAAATTGTGACAAGACATTGCAACACTTAACCCTGTCCTAATGTAGACAGGTGGCATTTCTTATTATCAGCCTCCAATCTTGTATCAATTTTGTAATGTGGGTTTTCACTATTCCCCAAAGTTACAAATAACTGTCGACAGGTGATTTAGGGCCTGACATTTTTTGCAAGCTATGAATCTCTGTTTATATTCAAAACGGTGCTGTGCTGTTATGCCTACGTTAAAAATTGTCTGCGTCGTGGTGCGGTTTCATTTACGGGCATTCGCGGACGATTATTTCTAGGTTAAAAACCTTAGCAGCATTGCAGTTATTGTTGATGGTGTTGATGTCAGCATATGGATTATTTACAACCTCGTGTAACTTCATCTAAGTCTTATCTTTGAAATATGAATCTTTGAATCTTTGAAACAGAGAATTATTGAACAGTCACTGTTCTCAAAACATGTAATCACTTTAAAAGCACGCAATGCGCTAAAACTTCATGCAGCAAAAAGAAATAATTTTCTGGGAAATACATAAATATTTTGGTAATTTAGGGAGTGAATACTGAAAATTGTTTATATGAAGCGGGTCCAAGTATTGCTAAATAACGTTTTCTGTTTTGAAAGCATAATTGCAACTTACAAAGATTTCTTGAGTTTATCTTCTTTGACCCTGAGCTTTATGCATGCAAGTAACACGACCATCCAGAACTGATTTGGGCAACGTTTTAAAGATTTAGTCAAATATTCATTGTCGCTCATTGAGTTTAAGATTTAGATTTGATACCGACAATGAATTGCCTTTTTGTTTCTAGTATCAATACGTCTTGTCCAAGTAAGTTCAATGGGTATATTATATTGTTGAAAGCTGCCCCTTCCTGATGTCTTCTGAAACAAAAAAAAATACATCGACACACCCATATACTGTACATGTATTTAAAAAAACCATGCATAATTTTCACTTTTCTTTATTATTTTATTATCAATGTCAGGTTGTTTTATTGTAAATGCTCCACAATAAATGATTACTATTGATACAATCCCCTGAAAAGAAGATGAAAATATAATTTTCTGTATAACAAAGAACACAGATGCACTGGCCCGGTGGACGTCAGCAATTCATTGTGACAACAGTGTGTTGGCCATGATTGCGATAGAGAAGTTGCCCCTGAATCCGAGAAACAACCACGTCTACAATAACTGTACGAATGGAATGTTACCAATACATGGCCTGGCCCGGGTTCTTGGTACACACACACACACACACACACATTCAGTAGCCAACCGGGGGCGGCAATAAAGAGTCCCTTTTTTCCATAAATTCATGATATCGTCATCATCATTATCATCTTCAAAAGAATCAGTTATAGTTCAGACTACTCCAAAATCCTACTGCATAAGTTGTTATAAATATCTTTACTGACTTTGGCGTGATTTATTCACAAGAACGTCACTTTTTCTAACAAAAATAAGTAATAAAAATGACAGTGGTTTAGTTATCTATTTTGATATTTCTGTTCATTTGAATATATCAAACATGATTATCGCCCCTTTGGAATGTTTAGAATAGCTTCCGTTAGAGTGCAGCTGGCATAGTGCCCGATGACTTGGAAATTGTCGACGAACACTTTTCAGTATTTTACAATACAGCAAATCCCACATATAAGCGACAAGCTGACACAGGCACAACGCATGAACCCAAAATGAAAAGATGGCGACCTTCTACCTTGAACCAACGTAGATTTGAGGAGAAAATATAACGCGTGCAATATTTGTAGCATTAAGCGCCTACACCACATGCCACTAAACCGTAAAATAATACAATGAACTCTTTAGTCAAAATACAACGGTGCAACACCAAATGAGTTTCGAAATTCTGTTTCATATCCTGTCATCATTTACCCTCTTGTACATAGTCCAAATGGTCGATTTCTTAAGGATACATGTGTATAGAATTGTTTCATCATTTGTTAATTGTCTTTGATTAAAATAATGCTACATGTACTTAACAAGACCCCCGCCCTTGTAGTTATTCATTTATTTTCTATTTTGTGGTCGATGTTGGCCCTTTTAGTTGGAAGATATTTTAAATGTCAGTTATGTACAATATTAGACGACTTACAAAATAAAAGTTAGTATCTAGTGCAGAAAAGGTAAAATGGAGAGACAGCCAAACACTAGGTGGAAATACCGTCTATAGCGACTATACCGCATATATATAGCGCCCATGAAGCAGAAACCGGTCAAAAAAGCTAACGAGATCTGGCAGAACTCGCTGAGATCGCACTGTGAGCGCGAACAGTTCTCAGCGGTCCATATAGATATTATTGACGTGCAACCATGACGTGAGGAGGTTTTATTAGAGCGATGAATCACTAACCCTGCGAGAGGGAGTGATGTATCGTTAGTTTTGCACACCTGTCACTGCGGCCATGTGACTAGCGGATTTCGATAGCTGGGCTCAGAGGAAGTTTACGGAAATACTAGCCGTGTCCGGTCCTGCGTCTGGTGACCGGGAGAGGCAGGGGCAGCTGGGCAGGGGAATACAATATGCTTTAACTTAAGCCTAGATTCTATAAGGCATACCTTGCAGGTAAGACCACTGAAACTTCCCGTGGTGAATTCTGAGAAAGGGTGTGCTTTAGCATTCGGCATCTTCAGGTGATGTGATCCTATTTATAAAGGTCAAGTTTTCGTAGATGAGGCATAATTCTAGACGGAAAAAAATTGGTTAAAATCATATCCATTAAATTGTTGAAGTAATTGGCTGGCTTGCTTCAAACAGTAAAAGAAATTAATGGCTATTTATTTTAAGACAATCCGTTTCGTAAAAATGATTATTTCTTTTCTTTGTGGCATTTTTGCCTTGCCTTTTACCTATTATGCAGGGGTGAGTGCAGCGACCACTTCAGAATGATGAACTTAACAACACATGTCTGTTACCTATATAACGAGATATATATTTTGGGGCTTCTGAACTTTAGATAGCCGTGTATGTTTAGATGTTTATAAGATCGGTCGTGCTGATCAGTTTTTCCTGAACTAACATAAATTGATCTGATTTCCATTAACATCTATATAGCTACATATTACAGCCTTACAAACTGACCATCCCTCCATACCGACAGATAGATATACAAGGTTGTATTGTGGTGTTTTTCCCTACTGTGGGTTACTGCGAGTCGGAACGTGGCTTAAGGATAAAAGACTTAATTGTGGCCGGTGAACTTCAACCAGAAAAAGGATGAACTGAATCACGTGCGGAGGTCAGACAAAATCCAGTAGGTATTCAGTTGGGCAGAATACGGCCGTCTATTTATTTAGCTAGCGGATGCTTGACATATTGAATGAATGGGCAAGATTAAAAGCTGAATATATAATTCTTTTACTGTAACTGTCTGCATGTATGTAGAACAGAACAGCTGTTTGCACAGGTGGACGTCCAAAGGTCGTCCAGGTAACATAAGCTGGGAGGATTTTTTCTTTCAATTGCATTTGTCACTCAATCACTGAACTAAATTCCATGAAAACAAAATCGAAAACTGTTACATAATTATATTGCAGTGTGTGGGTTTTACTTGGCAACGGCTGTCGGCTAAAGCCTATTTCATGATAACCTTTCCAAGATATACATGCACTGAAACGATTTTTTACCTTTTAATTAAACGAGGAAAGTAATAATTTGCTTTTGTGATGCATGTATGTGGGGAAAGTGGCATATGGATCATTCCACAAAAAAGTGAACAATTGAGTCGAGTCACTGACAAACACATTTTGTGTACTATATGCATAGTTGTTTTGTAGCAGTTTTACCGATTTCTTTCATATTGTAGGATACATGGTATAAAGCAGAGGAATAACATTAGTGAGAATTAGGCAAATATTATGCAAAAATGTGTGGGACTCTGACATGACTCATACTCGGTATGTTGACTATTGGTCGGTATCACTTTAGCTAAATAAGTAGACTAATTTGACTTGACGAGTGAGCACATGCACAGTAGACATTAAGATAATGTGACTTCTAGATCCAAATTTATGAATATTGCTGTAAGTAACATACAGAACATTTGGTTGGTTCCGGCGTACGGGTTCATGTATGATTGCCCCGGTTATTTAAATGTAAATTATATCTCAGGGAATTGAGTGAACCGTATCTTGTTTAAAACTGGCACCCATGTTTCCTGTTATTATTCGGCGTATCTCCAGTCTTGACATAACCTTGAAAGTGTTATAGACGAGAGACCTTTCTTCCAAAGCATTATTTTATTATTATTTACACGTGTAAGTCACACCGTATATGTGTGCTACATGTATCTTTTCCTTCTATTTGAGCAGTATATGTTATGCAATACACTTATTTTTAATTTTTTTTTGTTTGTTTTACAATCCCAGTTTATTTCTCTATATGAGTTAAGCTACCCGAAACCCAAGTTCTGATGGAATGTCTTCTGTAATTCTTAGATATTTAGCACCCTGACTATACTTTCTATTCTCTTTTCCTCAAACATTTACCTAAACAAATGGCCATGAGATAACTTACATTTTTTCGATAACTTGACCTTTCTGCATTTGATTTGCATTGATAAAGAGAAAGCAAATGAAGTTCTGGTGCGAAAGAGAAAGAGCATGTGAAAAGCAAGGGAGATACTGCAAATATCTTCCTGCAGTCAATAATTAGCACCCTGCAGTTTGCCAAGGTGATCGAGTTCACTCCTAAACGTTGTTATACAAGTAACATAATAAGTAATGCCCTGCTAATCGTCCGTCTAAAATGGACGATCTAGGAGTGTCCGCTGTTGATTGAAATTCAAGGGATGCTAAGAATATAATAAAAAAAAAACAAGTTATTTCTCAGGGTTTCATAAGAGGGATACAAATATCTATGAAAAATATTTTAAAAAATAAAAACAATATCATAAAAAAACATTTAATTTACATTCCTTAGGCAAAGATGAGTCATTTACCAATGGTCGGTTAGAATACTTGTTAGGTTCTTTTTAACAATGGAGAGTTGGATGTTCTACTAGTTGCTATTCTGAAAACAGCGTTTTTGCCTTTGTTGATTTGCTTATTACTGTGCAGTTTCTTGTAATTCCATTTGTCTTATTCCAGTTAAGAGATCGTCCTCGAGCCAAAAGGATGTCGTCTGCGTTGCCTCAGACGATTGTTGGCAGAGGTCAAACAGCGAGTCTCCCGCCATACCAGCACAGTAAGATAAGCTTCAAACCGTCCCCTCTGTCGCCAGCATTGGTGAAACAACCACGAAAGGTCGGTGAAGGATTTTCTCCCTTATTTGACGACGATGACGGGCACATAGCACCATCTGAGTCTTCCGAGGAAGAGGAAAAACAAGATCTTCCACAAACTTATTTAGGTTTAGCCGTCGTTGTATGCATATGTTTGAACTTTCCACTGGGACTCGCTGCTGTTGTCTCCTCCATGTTTTCGGCGCTCGAGTACAAAAATGGCGAAGATGAGAAAGGGAAAAGGAGGGCCAATATATCACTTGTTCTCAGTATGGTGGGAATGGTGATGACGATGGTGATTACGATATTGTTTTTGTACATGTGGACTTTGAGAAGCAAAGATCATGGACACGGCTAGCCCGTACATGTACATGTACTCCTAAACCTGTTTCACCTTAGAAATGCACACGTTGTGTTTTGAAAATTATATTCTGTAAAGTGGCAGTGGAGATATCTGTGAAGCAAACATTTCTGAAACCATTCACAGAATTATTTCTGGTATTACAAATTGACACGAAGTCAATCTAGGGAGGATCAATTGCCTCTGCGTTTGGAGATGCAAAATATCAAGAATGTTTATTGCTTAAGCTGTGGGTGATGAAGCCCAGCATCGAGCACTAAACACGTACATCGTCTTCATTTCGCGATGCGCTATCGGGAATAACAAACACCTCTGCTGATTAAAGACATGAAGAGAATAAACCAAGTCTCTGTTAATCAATTAGCTCAATATTTTGATAGAAAATCAAATTTTCCTAAAGTTAGGTTTATTATTTAGATTCACCTCAGACTACGGAACTTGTAATGTACATTTCCTAAATAAACGAGGATATTAATTTCTGCACGTGGCACACGTAATTGAATAAATAAATTGACCCTTCTCTCTTTGAGATATTAAAACTCCTCAATAACATCAAGGTGTATGAGATACCTCCTTGATAGCATTGATTCATTTCTCCTTTGTAAGACGGTGATGGAAACTATTTTCATCACCACGGATCATTTTGATTAAAAACCCATGTCTCCGAATGATGTTTAGGTATATATGTTTAGGTATATATGTTCATGTATATAAGTATTTTAGCTTATAGGATTTAGGTGCAAATAAATGGCTAAAACGCACGTGTGGACACTTACACACAACAGCGTTTATTTTTTGGGTTATTATCTGAAATATTAACCCCAGGTGAAGCACCGACATGCGCGTGGGTTCCTCTTGAGCATTTTACTTCGGACGCTAAAGTCGCAGCATATAATCTTTATACAGCAAAAAATATATTTTTTCTGGAAAACTATACTCTATCCTAAACTAATAGTAAAATCAGATTCTGAGTTCTAAGTTTCTGATATATGACCCAAAGAAGATGAATAGTCATTGCACTCGTGACCATGAAATTAGAAAGCTTAAAAATGCTACATGTACATAGATCGCCATTTTCTCCACGGAAAGGATAAACCTTGGTGATGACTGGGAAATTGTTTCTGTACAAGTCTAACGCACTTTATTGCCTTTAACTGACGTCACCGAAGTTGAACAGAGTGAAAAAACCTCTTTGGCCTTTATTTGTGCTACGCCCAATTAACATCAAGCTGAAAAACATAACATTTGGATAATTGGCAATTATTCAATAAACAATGTGTGATTACCTCATGGTTGAGATTGAATACAAGACACGTTAAGTCATGTTTTGTATGAAGTTTGTATAAGCAGAATGCCTATCATGTCCGACCTAGACTTATTTATGACAAAGATTACTTGGCGACCAACCTTGTACGTTAGATTTCATGCGGCCAATCCGGTGATGTCAATCAGTCCAATTACGGTCTATGCTAGCCCTGATGTGATCGCACGTTGAGCCTCTTATAACTACGAAAACAGTACGTCTCCAAGAAAAACTACTGGATTTGTAAAAAAAAAATGCACATGAGGTGTGTTATCCCGGTGGTAAACGATTGATATAAAAAACGGCACATTTTTTAAACCTTATCTAAATACAACGTCGTTCTAATCCTCGCAATCTCTTAGTTTAAAATTTGCTTTCCTGCTGTTTTTGTGCGCAGTTCTTTACTAAAATGTCAAACAGAATTGTGTTACTCTGGCAACACTTTACCAACTTCACCTTACCTTCTGCGTAATACAAAAACGTTCTGCACTATATCCCCACGCTTTCTATGTTCAGCGTGTTCTGGGAAACGTTTTAGGAAGACGGAACCTAAACATGTAATTCAATAGTGACTTCAATAGTTTCTTTGTGTCGTCTTTGTCATGAAATTATCTTCCTTTATTCCATATTTTGCACGAACTTGCTGAATATACATGTATATATTTTAAATGCTATCGGTTTAAAAACGGCAACGTTTGGTAAAAACCCAAGTCCATTGGCAAAGCGGACAAGGCTCTAGCGTGAATCCATTCTTCGGCGCAGTCCAAAGCCTCGGGTTCAAAATCATCAAGAAACTTGTTGACGAAGAACTCTTTTCGTGTGACAAGGCGATGAAGGTCTCCAACGCCAAGAACGCACACGCCCCTCTGCCAGCGCCCGTTGCAAGGGTCTACACCACCCCAGGCAGCCCATACCGCAAGCCAGGGTTTGTTATCTGGCTTTCCTGAAAAAAGAGAGAAATTTATATTATTGATAAAATGTTATACAATATTCCTTAATGATGTATGCTTCATTTTGAGCTGTTAAAAGGGAATGAGTCAGGTGACAGTATAGACTGGGAATATCTAGTAACTTAACGACATTAAATTAAACAGAAATTGGTAAACAGGGAGGTGGACTGTGGTGTTGATAATTTCTTTTCGGTCTGTAAAAAAAAGCCTAGGGTTGGCTAAGGCCGGGGTCGTGCTGAAGTAGGCAGGGTGGTACATGTACATGTAACACAATATTTTTTTTATATTCTATTTGTTTATTTTTTTTTTCAAAAAAGCGCCTGTTGAGATGGAGCTGCGTTAGTCTTTTTTATTTTACACATACAGACAGTTATTTATTCACAGTACATCACTCTGACTAACGAAACACATATATTTGCCCCCCCCCCCCAAAAAAAAAAAAAAAAAAAAAAAAAAAAAAAAAAAAAAAAACTCCGATAACTAACCTGTGTATCCGCCTGGAGTGTTTAGTTGAGGGTTAACCTGGAGGTGGTGGAGGGTGGCCCAGTAGTGCTCGTCTGGGCTGTACGTGTCACGTGACCAGTCAAGCAGCGCCCTGGCAGCGGGATCATTCAAAATATAGTCCACAAACGCCCTGCTAAATATACCATAAGCGCTTCCTCGAACAATACTTATGTTAAATGGAGGGTGGTCCTTTAACTTGTCAGTAATTTTAAGCTTCGTATTTCCGTTTTCACGCACCACCTCCCAACTTCTCTGAAATCTGTTCTTAACTAGTTCCAGTCGACTTCCCGTTATACCTTCAATGTCGTTAGCACCATTGTATAGTTTCAATATCTCTACCATTTCTAAATTAGTTCTCAGCGGGAAAGACTGACTGGCCAAATTAATGTAATATTTCCACTTCTCTCGTCTGTGCATGGCATCCCTCATACAGTTTAATTCTGCCTGCAACCGAGGAAAACCTGCGTAAATAACATTTTCTAATTTTGATGCAAGAAATACGTTGTCAAAGCAACTGGCTATACTGCGCAAAGCCCGTTGAAGAATAATTGGGGATTTCGCGTCCACGTGTATACAATAAATATTTTGAGGTCTGTAAATAGCCCGCAGCAAACGCTCGGTCTGATGAGCATTTTTATATACTAAAATGCTAAAGGCTATCGGAAAACTTTTTTCCAAGTCTGAAGAACTCATGATATATCCACGATTTTCTTGGAATTGAAGACAATTTCTTGTTAAATTAATAAAATCCACATCTGCGATAGCGCTGCGTTTTGCTGATTTGGCAGCCATCTTGACTTTCTCAATTTCGCGTTTATCTCCCTCCAGTAACTTCCAGCAGCTTGGCCTTGGGTGTTTGTATTTCATGGTAGTATTTGATGTGAGAGCAATATGGCGATTTGCAAGATCTATTTGCTGACTAATTTCAAGTTTCTGCAGGTGGCTTTTGGTATATGTAACATCATCTCTCACTAAATCTTTCGTCATCTCAAATGTAGCTTTAGATGTGAAATATATAGCTAGTACAAGAAAGGATCCCATGGAATAACACCTTCGCCTTCGGGTAGACGCCATAACTTTCTGAAAATGATAAAACATATTTTGAATTCTGTTCTAATTGGTTCAGTCAAAGAGTTGAATTATGGCAAATGCAGGACCCACATTAAGGATTAAAATCACGTGGCATTACATTGATTCATGTTGTAACATTAAAAGAAAATATTTTACATGGTTAATGTGTGTCGAATTTTGTGTACCAAGAAGTCGCCAAACCCAGACAAAAGAAACGTAAAACCTGAAGCAAAAACACCAACCACACGAGACGCCGTGAAATAGTGATGACGTAACGATCCCCCGTTTGAGGTAAGACTCTGACGTAACGCGGACCACTTTACTCCGATTACAGCACTTCGCTTCTGGATTTTTCAATGCAAAGTAGAAACACATATATACGTCGTATAGCCCGCAAATCCAAAGTAGAAACACATATATACACCGTGTAACTCAATTAGAGGGACAAAATCCCTATGACACATAGAAACGACCGAAACATTGAAGATCAGTTACGAGCCTACCAAATACTTAATACAAAATAAAGGGGGGAGGAGAGAAGGTGCAACCACTGTTAATATTCCATATGTATCAAGAACAATGTTATCATGGTTTGTACGTGATGTTGTCTAAGTCTTTGTTTACAGTATTTCATAATTATGTATCGGAGATACAGAAATCCGTTCTAAATGCCTTAATAAAGATCAGCCTACTCTTGTTTCTCGATTTATAAACCCTTTAATCAGATACCAGGAAAGCAACAACACGCAGTTGTAATAAAAGTGGTGGCAATTTCCTGAAATACATTAAAAATCATACATAGAATCAAGTATAAGAAAATAAAAGCTAACTTGTCCAGGAGACTATACTTATGACGACAAATGTCGGGACGCGCATATGGTACAATTAATTTAAGTGACGCCCAGTTACCAGCATTTGTAAAGTATTTAATGTTAATTCAGTGCGTGGGGTTAATTAACAGTGCACAGCACTGCAGGTAAACATATTTTATTATACAGAAGCAAAGTAACATGCTGTACTATGCATGCACAAAATTTTACATTTTCCTACTTAAAGTATTTCATTAACTAAACAATATGTTGCCTAACTTAAACCTGCCTCTTCGGTTTCTCCCAGTTCATGTTTGTTTTTGGAGTGAGTAACTATTTAAATTGTGCAGAACTATTCAAAGGGTGAGGCATGATAATAGGCTCATCGTCTGCATTGAAAAACTTCCATGTATTATTATGTTGCTACTATCAGAACTGTATATACTGGTAGATCGTGCTCACTTTTTAATATTGAAAATCGATATCGATAACTTTGCCCTTCTCTGTTTAAAGAGTTGCCCGCGGGTTTTTTACATGTATAGGAAAGTACACGTATAATCCAATCAATTCTTCTTGAACTAAGTGAACTTACAGTACGTTGGCTGTGACAGCTGACTGTGACTACGAAGGGTAACTGTTAATATCAGATAATGAATGCTGCCAACAAATGCAAATCGCGCATTTACAACAACGATTAAGAGTTTTAATCAATAGGGGTGTGATTTGCCGGTTGGTAAAGCCAACGTTTAACTTACAATACTTACAATTTTGGTATAAGAATCCTTCTTTCTGTGAATTATCAATTCTAATATGTTTAACATTTATCTACCCTCTTATTATTTGCCTCAAATTACACAGAGACGTCGTTCCCAATGATCAATCCAACTCCACAGGGACTCTTGCTGAATGCAAAATTTACAATGTGTTAGCTGATGAAGAATATGGTGGTATCTATGGTTATGGCAAGATTGAGATTCCCGTGCAAACTCGGTATTTTACATGTGGAGAGATAGCAAATAACTGACCACTTTCAGTGCGATTAAATAGCTCGGCATTCTACACTCGTTTTCATTTCAGGGATTGCTGAGGATCTAACCTTACCGTACTTATCAATATATGTGTTCTAGTCCTGTGGTGTCAGTACATGTATTTTGGCACGCTGGGTAGTTATTGTGCTGCCGCTCTTAAACAGGGAGTGTGGCCTTGGAAGTTTCAGCTGAAGCACAGCATAACGCATTTAAGTTAGTTATGTTTCCAGTGGATTATCATTAATATATGGAGCGTTCCTATTAAACCGTGATACTGGGCAAACAAGGGCAAGCTAATTGTTTGCCAACCACTCCTACTCTTACCCCTCCTGAATGTCAAGTTTAGACGAGCAAAGGGTTCGTGCAACTCAGTAACAGCGGCAGCATAGGTTTAATGGGAGGCATTGTTGAGATATATGTATCATACCAAAACACTTTTGATAGAGGTAAACTTCATCATATGCTAGGATCTTGTTTTTGTTACTATTCTTTGACTTTTTTTCTAGTTATTTTATCGGTGGTGGTGTTGTTATTTTCTTCTTTTTCTTCTTCTTCTCATTATTACTATTATTATAACTATAATAATAATAATTATTATTATTATTATTATTATTTTGAAGTAACTAAAATAATAAGAAGAGTAAATTGATTTTATCCATCCAATGAAAACTAATCAATAATACGCTTCCAGTTCTCAAAAGCCATTTCAAAAAGTTAAACATAATAAGGTAGAAGGCATCTGGCAATTTTCGTCAGACTTTCGAGCCCACGGTGATAGTTATGGGTAAACAAGTTTTTTTTTTTTTTTTTTTTTTTGGCAATGGTACATCTATATGAAATTATGATTATCAAAACACAATTAAAACACTTTATATTGCACATGAGCCGGTCGTAGTTTTCATTTTTGAAAAAAACGTATGCTCATCATAAAATAATTAAAGCAAATTAATATTCTTTACCAAAAGGTGAAATCTAGTTGGATTTTTTAAGTAAAAGAATGATGTAATCCTCCACTTAGAAGAAAATTTTGAAAAAAAACTTAAAAACGACTCACCTTTAATTATGTCCAATATTACCAAACTTCGGTTCGGTATTGATTACTTTCAGGCGCTCTTTTACTGGTCTAGGAGCAGTGTTTCTTTAAAGTGGGGTACTATCGACGGTCACATTCGACTAAACTAACTCCAGATCAAATGACATCCCGATTTGTCACCACTGTAAATAGCTGTATCGGTCTCGAGTGGATGTCACGTGATCTGCCCCTCCCTATACGCACCCGTTAAAGGACGGCAGATGGGCGCTAGAACAGAAAAAAAATCTTTTTTTTATAATTTTCAGCAGTTGCTTGTTTGAAAAAATCTTGTGACGAGAAAATCATAAGTTGAAACTCCCAGCCACGACCGTAGCTATGTTCGATTTCATGGTATCAAAATTTTTCTCGGATCTCGCCTCCATCAATAAAACGCACAACTTCAGAAACAGAATAACAACGCTGACTGCTATTCTTTCTCCTCTATCGCAATCTGTTTTCTGGTTAAGGGAACTAATGCTCACGTATACCGATTATTATTATTATTATTATTATTATTATTATTATTATTATTAATGTTTTGCAGCATTTTCTTGGCCAACGGGGTATGGCCCATATGAAAATGAATTGAATAATAGTGTGCTCTCTCTCTCTCTCTCTCTCTCTCTCTCTCTCTCTCTCATGAAAGTGTTATTTCACATTACCTTTTATAATTTGCATTGTTTAATTTTTCCAACGGCGTGATGACAACTTAAATTTTTTAATGGCCAGCTTTATTTCCACGAGTTAAATTGCAAGCTTTATTTCCACGTGTCTTCACAACAACTTACATGTAGATTTCTTAAATTCCAAAGGATTATCAGTAATGTAATCATTGCATCTATTAACTTCTTCTATTACATCATTAACATCATCTATAACAAAAGTTAACTGAATTTTCAGAGAACTTTCAACGATATAACCATCCCAAATATATCATATTATGTAACTGGCGGACAAATGACTTATGTGGTCGGTATAGCCACATTAGTGGGTATAGACTACCGAACAAAGCTTTGTCTAAGAGCGAAACTGTATTATTAACATTCATTAACATAGTGAAGATAAAAAGCCTGTCGTGCAGTACATAAAGATATACAGTACTGGGCAAGCTGAGTCTGTGGAATTATACCTACATTAAATTAGCGCCATATAATACACTGTACTTGTCTGTAGAGTTTTCTTGGCTCCTGGGTGAAATAAAGCAATCTTTTTTAACCGCGTAGAGGAATCGCCAATGAGATGGGGGTGGAACATGTAACACGGCAATGCACGTAGTGAAACTAAAAACATTCGATGCATCAGCAAAGTGTTAAAAATTCACAGGATTAAAGCATTTACATATGAATCACATAAATGCAAGGTCACACTGCGGCTAAGCCCATTAGGATAAAAAATGTCAGCTTAAGCTTAGAAAATCTTTAATAAATGACAGGTGAACGAGATAGTAAAGCCCTGACAAAATGCCAAGATATTGATCCGTTCACCAATTTCGAGATGTAAACCTGATTCATGTGTGAATGCGTGATGCACATTTATTTCGCAAGATGTTTTTCAAGAAAGTGCTTATTGTAATCAACTTATTAGGAAAAGGTTAAAGTTCCTTGTTTTTTATTTACAATTAAGGACACAGCGACAGCATGTGATTGGTTGGTCGGATTAAGATGCAAAATGCGATTTATTAAAAAAAAAGTCGGATACAAAAGAAGCATTTTTGAAGACAAATAATGGCACGCTACTGGCACAGGTATAAAGTACATTTACGGATATTTACCACACTGTAGCACACTGTACCCAATACTTTTACAAAACGTTTCATGCGTGTAGAGTAAACTTTGTTAACGATTTTGGATAGGGTATACCTTAGTAATAAGGAAAAAATGCTGAAATTTCCAGGAAAGTGCATTTTTGCTAAATAAACGTTACATGCTTTTAAGAATTCCCTTGGTATTTTAGCAGTTTCGTGCCAAAGACACGAGGCCTCATAATGTAGTATATTTAGTTTACAATGTCAGAAGTAGCATTAGCGGTGTTGGAATAAAGATATCTTCAGCCCAAACGCGTGTTGTTTTAAACTGAGAACATGTAAAGCATATTGGCTCTTATTTAGATTTTAGTGCTCGAGGGAAAAGCTCTAGTTCGCCACGTACAGCTACTTATAATATATTTAGGATGAAACCCCCAGTCGTTATTTGCAAAATTATTTGTGTAACACCTACCAGTGAACGAGGAGCATTTTTTAAAAATCCAAAGCGTGATGATGCATCTACGTTATACGACTTGTTTTGTTAAAGTTTTTGTCCTTAAATCAAAAAATCTGAAAATGAATCGACATGTTTATTCCCGACACGTAAAAATATAAAGTCGTATACTAGTACCGGAGCATAGCAAGCTATAATATATGCCAGTACAATACATCATTAAGACGCGCAAAGAGAAATAATCCCTTAAATAAACGTTTCGGAAACGAGAGAGCTTCAGGGAAAGAAGGTGGAAATCTGTCTAATTACGATATCACATGAAGACAGTAAGACATCAATTCTTGACAACCTGTCATGTGGTGACGTAAGCAGTCAGTCCAATCTGATGGTGTGATTCTGTGCATTAATCAATTAATTAATTTATTTATTTATTTACTTGTGGCCTCTTGAATAATTATTTATTTCTAAAGTTAGTTAATTAGTTAGTTAGTTACATGTAGTTAGATAGTTATCTATTTTGCGGTCTATTGAACTGTAATCTTTGATAAAACGGGCTGTGGGGAGGGGGGTGGAATGCATTACGAAATTGCAACTACTTGACCTGTGAAAAGAAGCTCCCTACAGCCATGTATTAAACATATATACATGAATTTCCATACTTCCTTTGCTCCCTCAGTTCTTATCTGCAAGATATATCGTTACACCTCCAGCACTTGGGTAACCAATTACCACCAGACATTGTAATTAAATCTATCCTAAAGACCTGGGGAAACAGTATACGCTGCTATCTTCAGCATTTCATACCTGCTAGATTCATATCTTTGAATCACATATACGTCCGTTGACGAAATCTCTCATTACTAATTTACAGGTAGTTCCATGCAAAGCATTGCTGTCTGACCTGACACAGTACTGAAAGAATTTACAGTGAAGAAAAATATAGCATAAGGTGATAAGAGCAAAAAGACCAAGGCTAAGTGTACATTCATATATCAGGACCGAAACTACAATCGACTTAACATATCCGTCTAAAGGACTTTCCTCAACAAACATACCTGGAAGTAGTATTTGATAATTTTGAAAAAAAAAAGACAATTAATACATAATTATTCTTCAAGCTGTATTTAAGAAAATAGCTAAGAATGCACTAAAGTGACCTTATGTTACTGAAGATGAACGTGTAGTTCACATGTTAGTGTATGTATTTGCACAAACACAGAATGAGTAATTTTCACTTTATGAATATCCCGCAATAATCACTGCAATCGATAAGCAAGATAACAGTCATTGTTTTCTCTGTCCATGTTAAATAAATGCCTTTTAATTTCCTGTAATTATGAAATGATGCAGTCTTTTTTCGACGCTCCTTTTGGAATCTTAATTTTAGTCCTTATAGGCTGTCCTTCCGTGTTGCATGTGGCACTGCCAGGGACAGTTGTCTCTTTTTTAAAATTGGGGAGTGCAAACACGCTATGGCTTCGTTTTTCTCTGCGGGGCATTTCGAATGCCAAAACTCCTAGGCTAAATTTTCGGCGTCCGCTTGGTTTGGTGGTCTCCATCAACTCTACATGATCATCGTGAGCAGGGGGCAGGGACTGCATGCTCGCTCGTCTTATTTTTAATAACTTGTCCAAATGCTGAGCTTCAGGAAGTTTCGCTTGACCAACGAGCATTTGGAAGATATCTAGAATCCCTATGTTTTCTTTTGCTGACACTTGGATGTGAAAGGTTTGTAATCCCTCACTTTCCACCCAGTTTCGCACAGTCTCCTCCTCAATCTCCCTATCGTTCTCTGTGATATCGCTTTTATTTCCTGATATACAGATAGGAATATCTTGGTAGTTTTCTCTTTGTTCTTTAATTTGTTCCCAGATGTGTTTTATCTCTTCAAACGAGTCACTGTTGTCATAAGCGTAAACAAGGAGAAAGGCGTCCGCTGTAGAGATGGACAAGCGTCTCATGGCTGGAAATGACCACGATCCAGCCGTGTCCAGAATGTCCACTTTGATTCTCGTCGATCCGATGATATATTCCTTGCAGTGCAGGTCCTCTATAGTCTCTTTATACTGCTCTGAGAACGACTCCTTGAGAAAGCGCGTTACTATGGAGGTCTTTCCGACTCTGCCCGAGCCAAGCACGACTAAACGCTGCCTACTCTCCGTGTACGCCATGGCCGCGACACAGTGTGAAGTGGAGAGAACGCGCAGTCGGCGTTTAACTAAGCACCTGACGGCGATATGTAAAAACTGAGCTCCTTTTATCAGAGCATCAGACTCGTGATCAGCTTACTTTGTGATGGCTCGTTCTAAATTAGCCAGTCTAAATTTCGCTACAGAACGTAACGGCTAACTCGATCAATCGACCAAACCTGTATCTGTTTCCACTCTAAGCTTGTCTTAAGTAAGTTAGGGGATGGCAATAAAACTTTAATTATCTTCTTTTGTTGTTATCATTTGGTGACATTCCACTTGACAAAACGATTTCACTGTTAGCACAAAGTAGCAACGCTGACGCGCATCAAGTGTTATTATCAAGTACAACAAAAACTCGAAGAGGGGGATTAATTCTTAATCGCAAATACACATTAACTTAGAGCTAAATGACGCTTCTAACAAATAACTCAATTCAAGTTAGGGATACGTTCTTTTGATAAAGATCCGTAGTTATTGCTTTAAAGTTATTACACGTCCAAACCGCTCGTCATTACCGAACAATTCTTAAGATGAAGATGAACCGCAACATCAAAAGACTTGATATGTTGTATACGTATATTGGCCGCGAAAAGCAGAGAAATTAATGACTGTTTCGAAGTCATAAATCATAAGCGTCTATTTCTTTCGTAAATGGCAGTGGTTTTGTTTCCTAATAAAATAATCTAACTTAAAAATAGCAATACAAATAACGTGAAATGGTACAGTATTTAAACGTACTCGAAAGACGAGACTGTCGAATTAATGGAAGGAGTAATTTGTTTACTGGTAGTAAAAGTATGTATACTTCAGTTTTTTTCCTTTTAAAAGACTATCACTCACGTACGGTACATGTAATACTGTAAAAGGGATACTCGTACGAAACGTGCGCCAATTATAAATTTGGTTTCCAGTTTTTTTTTTTTCTCATAATTAAATTGCTCTCGGCACAAGAATGACACACCTATAAGAATATCAATGTTAATTAGGTATGAGGATGACAATGATGAATTAAGACGAACAAGTTGATTATACTGTGGACCATTATTTCACTGTTTGTCAACCTTTGTATGATTAATTAGGCATTAATAATACCACAGGCAACGTGTTTCCATTACTTTAATCCTTCATCTAAATGTATTTCTCGTTAAAAAATTGAAATTGCCATTTTGACTAAAAAAACGGCCTTGTGGGGGGGGGGGGGGGGGGGGGCTCTATCACTTCAGATGCAAACAAGAGGTAATTACAAGCAAGAGCTAAAAAGCTCTTAGAATCGTCATTGACATCGTTTCGTGGATGTCTTTTTCAATCCGATAATGTCACTTTGCCTTGTTCCTAGGACGCAGTATATTGTGTCCTGGCTTGTTTCAAATGCGGAGCTTTAGAAATGGTCACGTAATACACAAGGAGGTGGGGAAAAGAGCGTGGAAGATCGAGGGTAGTTCGATGTGCACTGATTGAGAAAAAAGAAAAGAGACGGCTACTGGTGGTTTAAACAAACTGGGTATTAATGTAACCATTACTTCTGACTGTCTGTCATTTCATGAATGGAAAAACTGTCTGGTTATTGTTGGTAAAATGATACCAGTATATGGTGACAGTCACGAGTTGATTGCTAACTACAGGGGTAAAATAATACGATGATCATAGACTTACATGTACTAAAAACGCTCAGCAAATTGTCAAGCTTTGAGGCACAAAACAGCGGATATATGACATTCATCATTTTTCAATATGCATAAACGTGATTATCTTAAATAAACACCAACAAAAAACCCATAATAATAGCATATTTAGCATCCTTATTACTAGACGTAGCGTTAAATGTAAACCGTCTCGGACTAAAACGTAATTTCCGATCAAGACTATTTGCTACATGTTCAATCCAGACACCTGTAATAAAACCTTATGGTATTCTAAAACGTGAATTATAAACCAAACGGCCGTAAAACGTGGCATTTACTGCTAAGTAGGACAATTTATGACAGAGAAATAAAGACGATTACCATAAAAAGCTTGGTATGGATATTTTATCTATGATTTTTTTCCTATAGACCACATACGGCACATGAGGGCCGTTCATACGTACAGTTTAATGAGCTAATATTTCCATCATCATCCATAATCCCTATATTTGCTAATGTAGTTCCGTCAGCTTTAAAATATTGTTGATATGCTTTTTTGTCCCAATCAAAAAACGACTTTTCGTGGTCTTTTTCTAGTACTAATCGACCATCAGGCCAGTCTGTTGAGAATCGCATTTATACAGACAAAAAACTGGTACATGCACTTGTTCCTTATACTCCTACCACTTTTATCAGTTAGCTTACACAAGGAAATGGTAAAATTCTTATGTAACTATTTCAGTATTTGGAACTCTTGTATGTGCCTTTGAGACGTGGATATATAGAAATAATATACCTTGTGGTCTTGTTAAAGACAATATGAATTGAACATTGGGGCCTCTCACTTTGGAGCACCATCTACTCCAGACACAGCATTTACACAAATCACACTTTAATATTTTAGGCTGTGTTAAGAATAGAAGTTACCAGCAGGATCGATCTATCTCAGGGGGATTCTCGTTAAGGCGAAGTTTAAACTGTAATGAACTTCGATTGTCTGGCACGCTTCCCCGTAACTCACAGTACTTGGGTGAAGTCGGGAAAACTTTTTGGTCCATGATATTGTTCACGTCGCTTTGCGAGGGGGCGTGCCAGACAATTAAGTTGATTACATTCACTGCCTAAGCGAGAATCCTTAATGAATGAGGTAGATCGTTCTTGTTAGTACGATAGCTTCTGTTCTGAACACAGCCTTAGCTGATCAACAAGTGTATAAAGCCCTAGTGTGCCTGCGTACAAAAGCAACCACACTAGGGTTTACGGTTGTAATGAGCAATTTTGAAAGGATCTGGTAGACAGTCTCAGGAAAATGAGTTGAAAAGAATAAAAAAAATTATTTATGGTTCTTGCGTTTACACCTGATGGCAATAAGATAAGTAAAATGAGCTTGTGAGCTGGCGTAGTGGCCTACTTCGATTATTTTCTAACAGCAGCCTCTTTCCACAACACAAATACTGCAACTTCTTGTCTATTCCTACCTTGCTCTCGATCTCTCTCAAATGATATCAGATATAAGAAGTATGTTGAGACTAACACAAAGTCGATTAAAAAATTTATTAATTTTTAACTTAAAAAAAATGATTGACCGTAGAGAAGGGTGTGTATCCCTCGGCAGTGGAAGGGGTCCCGGCAACACATTTTGAGAACCAATTCTCTTGTTTTTATCCATTATTTATGGTGCTATACACACTAGATTAGACGCGAGAGCTATTAGCACAAGCGACCTTGCAATGAATCTGGGAAGAAATTGGTGTTCTCTTCATTGAAGTTCTGTCTAAATGCAGGCAGCGATCTTCAGCGTCGTGTTCGTGTCATTATCTCTGTCTGGTTTGTCACAAATCCTACATATATATGTCTCATATACAACAAGTTTGATGCCAAACACGTATTAGTCGTAAATCACCATGATTTCATACCAATTGTTTTCCCGCCCATAAGGTTACCGGCCAATGACAATAACATTGGATTCTATTATGTAGTGTTTTATTCAATGTGAGTAATTTATAACCTTTCAAATTGTTAAATAAAAAAATAATACTGCATGAGGGACATTTTTCATTAAAAAGAAAAGTGTTCTCGAGCAAAACTTCAACAAAATTAATATTTGATTAAATAATGATATAATTTGGCAAGCTGTGCAAGATGACCACATGTATTTGTATTGGTTTTGATTTACGGTGTAAGTAGCAATATCGTAATTGATCATTTTTCTCCTGCGGCTTTCTTTCATAGGAAATGCTGCCCTTAATTAAGAACGCTATTAAGTGACCATCTGCTTAACGCACGCACATAGGTGGCTACAAGAGAACGCTGTGGAGCAACGTTTGATGAGAAGGGCAGGGACAAACATTGGCAGTTATGGGCAAACACACTGCAGGACAGTGCAAATATATAATCAACAATTGTTTTAGGAAAAAGACGACAGAAAAACGCCATCTGGTCATTATACGTACAATTTTGCGGGGCATTGCGCGGTATGCGGCCAATTACGTTTTGTCAGTGATTGGCATTTGAACTTTTTTGATCTGCCCACATTATTATTACTAAACTGATAACAAGGAAAGGGGAAGGAGACAGCACGAAGTTTCATAAAAAATATAGAAGCCAATTTATTAATCCTTTCTCAATGGAATATCATTTTTTACTCAGCGTAGAGCAGTCACAGCAGCATTTGTCTACTAGTATACAAACCAGCTAAAGTTGATATATGGACAGATACGTTTTCACAATATACAGATGGAAAAGTGACAAAGCATACCACTCAAAAGAAGTTAGGGAGCACTTAGAAAAAAAATATTTAAAAAGTACGTTAACTATTCAATAACTAAAAACGTAAAAATAATAATTGCCAATCATCTTGGGCTTCACTCTCAAGTATAATTATGCAAATGAATTTTAAAAGAAGGGGGTGGTTAAAAAGTTGAATCACAGTTCTAAGAGTTTAATTTTTCAGTATCAAAAGGGTGTCTGTCTCTCGAAACCACACAGGCATCACAACGCTTTCCCATGAAATCAGGTTAACTGAAAAACACGCCTCCTTGAGCAGCCAGAGGGTGATTAACTTTCACGTGCACAACCTTCTTTTTGCTCGAGGAGGCATGTCATTCAGTTAATCTGATTGCATTCAGTGAGAGTCCCTGCGGAGTTGGATCGATCTACCAAGACTGGGTTCCCATCCCTAGATCGATCTAACAGGATCGGTGCATCTCCACGGGGTCTCTCGCTAAATTGCTTTCAGCTCAAGTGGTTTAGACGTACGCCTATTAAAGCTCCTAAGTTAATTACCCTTTATCAGCTTCAGCAGGTGTGACAGGCATCTAAGCTGCCCAAGTTAATTGCAATTTTAACTGCAGGCGAGAATCCCCTCGGAGAAAGTTCGACCTAAAGTTAGTACGATAGTCTCCGGGAATGGTCTCCAAGACAAAACATTGTCAAGAACGTGAACGAGTATTCTTCCTCGCTTTTACCACATTTCCTTTCTTTTCCTAGTGGGACGGTTACCTGCAGGGCCCATACAAGTGCTAGTACTAGTATGTAAATGTATATTTCACACTAAATACGTGTGCATCCATTATTTCAATTTGTTTTTACCCTCATTCATGTTCATCTATGTCTTCCGGTTTTGACTTTCTCTTTTGTGGTACTGTACTATTACACAAGTTTAATTTTTTAGACATTTTTATTTAGTTTCTCATTTGGAATAATAATTACCTTACTTTCAATACTTTTAATGCTAATTAATAACTATGTAAAGTGGGATCAAATGACTGTATTCGGCGAGAACTCCCATCCCTGTTCAGATTTACGTAGATGAAAACGATACAGACCCCAGCGCACTCTATAGGTGAGATACAACACTATGATATCTGCTTTAGATTATTCACTTTAGCGATTGGAATGAAACAACTTAACATCTTGAATTTTTAATTTCAAGAGACTAAGCAAACTTAGAGCTTTTTACCTCCTACAAGACTTCTTCCACAAAGGGACGAGAGCAGTTTTCAATCGTCACTTAGGAACAATAGTATGCATGTTGTTCTCAACTAACATAAGAAAAGCAGAGGTCGTAAAATCATTGTGTTTTGAACCTAACCACATTTTGCTTAAAATACATCGTTTACAGGCATCGGTTATGCAAACAAGAAGAGGATATAACTGTTTCCGCCCCCACAACGCTGCTGTTACATGTACGTCATCTGCCCGAGTTAGCTAATTCACCCCGGTGTATTTTCTAATGCGGCAGCATCATCTCATTGCATGACAATGTTTTATTTCTGCATTATTTACAGGGGCACGCGGATAAGGCTAAAATCGTAACGTACAGAAACCCCCTTAAGTACAGCTATCAGATAATTAGATTAAACACTTCAGAGCACATGTTGTGCTTGCATCATTCATTAGAAGAGGAACGCCAAAGAAAGTCAATTGACCTGATTCTTTGATATGTTATTGGGACGCACATGTGTAAGGCAACGTGTTTGCATGTATGATGTTTCCTATTCATATGCCACAACACACACAGGTCGCATTTAGAACAGTGGACTAACTAGTCCCAGGGTCAAATATGGCCGACACACTCGAATACTTCGACACTGGGAATCTATTCAGTGTCCACTAGCGGATTAGACCGCAAGATTTTTAGTGGGTCGCCATATTTGACCCTTGGACTAGCAACAGGGGCGGATCCAGGATTATTTGAAGGGTGGGTTTCCATGGATGCAAAACCGACCCCCCCCCCCCCCCAACACACACACACACACACTTGGCGAGGGGTTCGCGGCCCGCTAAAGGGCCCCGAATTTTTTTGGGTATTTTAGAGTGTGAACGGTGCGGTGCCATTTGGTACGGTTTAAAACCATGATTCAGTTAATTAAAATTCTAATTTCAAGAGGGGACCAGAAATCGAAGGGGAGGTCAGGACCCCTCTAACCCCCCCCCCCCCCCCTAAATCCGCCACTGAGATAGCCCACTGTTCTGAGTGCAGCCACAAACAGCCGGCACGCAAATTTTGCGGCACGTGGGCTGTTCGAGTACACTGATCGGAAACGAAACGTCAAGAACTTCTTCCGATTTATAAGGTGTTCTTTCGCTTTGTTTGTAATTTCAATTATAATTTCATAATCTCTTTATTATTATTATTATTTTATTTATTTATTTTTTATTTATTTATTTTTTTTTTTTTTTTGGACATGTTGTTCAGCAATCATGAAAGTAGCATGGATCCAGTTCATTATAATGTATGCCCATGTAAGACTGCATGCAACTAGATTTGATACAGGAAACCACAGTGGGTTACGTAAGACTCGTTTTTCCGCACCTGTTCCCTCGCTATAAACTAGAATGGTGATAATGACGGTGAACATACATGTAGGTCACATTTTACAATATGTTGTTTTGTAGTCTGCTCTGGTGATTGAATTAAACACAATCATTTGGAAACATTATTTAATATATAATGTGCGCAGTCTCCATGTTGGTTATGTGCTTTTCCCATATACTATATTTTATGTATTTGTCTCTTTTTTCTTCAAATCGCTGTTCGTGGAATCGCGTGTTTGAAAATAATTGTATTTTTTGTTAGTCTTATACACGTGTAGAGCTGTGTAAATCTACGATTTTCTTTGTATCTGAAAGACTGGGTCACACTCCGAGAGCCTGTATTCACAGTACTGACCCTAAATAAATCATTAACCCTTACTCAGATACTTTTTTTTTTATTTGGACCCGAAACGATCTTGGGAGTAGATCTTTTCATAACAACGTTTAAGAAATACAGTGATCTACAGACATCGGTTTTGTGTGTAGAAAGGACCTTAGAACAAACTGACCGAAAACAGAAAGTCTTTTCTAAACGCTCCAGCTGTCGGATGTACTAGACTTTGATAAGCGCTCTAATCAGTGATAAGTGTTAAATAAGCGCTGTATCTCACTGGCTTCTAAACAATAGATATAATAAGAAAAGCGGACCTGACCATTAGCCTACTGCCATCACTGAAGTTTACGTCAAACTCGTCATGAAGACACCAATTTTATTTATTGTTTTATCGCGGATGCAGCAGTTGAATCTATTGACTGAAATGCTTTGACTGATAGGGGTGTAACTTACCGTTGCACTTCCAAGTCATTGAGTTGACCATCATCAGCAGCATCTCTATCGGCATCAATATCTTCAGCATTGTCGTCTGATCAACCAGTATGGGATGAACATGTGCATATAAAAACAACAGCGAGGACACGTTGATAGATGCATGCTCCAGTATATTTACATGCACTTATGCTATTTCCACTTATATGTTTTTAACACACGCTCCTGAAAAAACTCCTAGATTGGTGGCTATGAAAGGTCCACAGTCGGAATAGATTCCGAGCTGTTTGTTTCCAAATTGGGAAGCTAACCCTGGACGTTCACACTTGCTGCAAGTACATGTATAAGCATAATAAGTAGCTGTATTTATTACCTTCAAACAATTTCAACTTTACTTAACGGCATTCGGTTTCCAAAGAGTGGAGATGCCAGAGTGGACACGTTTGATTTTTTAAAAATAAATTACATTCACAAAAAGCATTTGAAGCTGCATCGCCATCGCCAATGAATTGTTTGCAACAGCAAAGGCTGTCATATATTTCTTTACTGACTTTTACTTTTTTGATTCATTTTTATGCATTTACCTTTCTTGACAATCAAGTTACTAACTTATTTCCAATACACAAATTCTACTCTTGTCATTGATTCGGTCTGTTCATAAAGTTTATTCCTTTTCAATATTAAAATCCTTATGACACCATCGATCTCACTTGCGGTCGCACATGTGTTTGTAAACCTGTGAATATAAAGGTCCGCATATGAATTTGACCTGATGTAGCAAAGTGTATTTTGCAATAATAATCACCACAAGACGGTCGAGCACACGAGAAAACTATATATAATTGGCATAAAAGTTTGACTAAACTAATTAAACCGCCATTTATTAGAGTAAACATATTAAGGCAATAAACGGCAGTAATTTCAATGTAATTGCTTTTTTTTCTTCACATGAAAGTCGACCTGTCCGTAGCTGATGCAATTGCCAGGCCTTGCGATTTAAAGCTCTCTGAAAACCTTTATCTGTATGTCCTCGCATTACATGGAAAGGACATAGACATAGTGATAATGAAGGTTTGATTTTAGTGATATTCATAATGCCAGCTGCACCCTTTTCGGAAACGGTTAAGGCATACTGATAATGAGGGTAGGTTTGCTGCGACCACAAAGATTCCTAATTGCTAGGACTTGTCTTGAGTACATTAAGGTTAAGGTTTAAGTGCATAATATGTACATTTTAACCCTTGGGAGAAATTAATGGATCACCTCTCAAGTCAACTGGGCAAAATGAATGAGAGAAAATGAAATCTGAACCTAAGTGAGAGCCAACTGGACTTCAGATATTGTTGATCATCTTTGTTTTTTTTTTCTTAGAACAAAACGTAGTTTTTACACTTTAAGGTATCAAAAGGCAGCTAAGATGTTCTTTCCGACATCTCAATAATTCTTGTGTCAGGTAGCCAAAGTGCCACTGATTGTTTATCGCCCTCTCTCTCCCCCCCCCCCCTTGAAGTTGTATCTTATTGGCAGTCATCTTGATAATAAAAAAAGGTGATTTAAAAGTTTTGTTTCATTTTCCTTTGAGTTAAAAAATGCGTGTTTTGTGGCATAGAGATGGAGTTATACGAATCCCTGACAGCAGAAACATTTAATGCAGCTTTTCTGTGCATTTATCAATGTACGTTGGTGGTCATCTTTTACGAAAAATAAAATAATGAGGCACAATAGCATATCCAATTAGACTTATTGTCCATAACATATGTATTTGGGCATTTGTTTAAATTTTTTTCAGTCGTATTATACAAGATCCATGATTGTTTTTCTATTTTTGATTTCGAATCGGCGGCCATCGTGAAAAATGCTCAATGTCTCCAAGTAGCAACCAAGCTAATTTTAATTCTCTAGTTTGAAATAACGCACTTTTGTAAAAAAAAAAAGTTACAAAAAAGATATTGCAGGGTAAGCATTTTGGCACCTCGACTACTATATTCATTAGTTGGATACAGACTTGCGTGGCACCCATATATATATATATACTTGTATGAACCAAGTTAAAACCCACATATGTCATACCCACATATTTACGCAGCCTTTACTAATGCGCATCCAGGGAATCAGCTGGGTACAAGTCACTCAGTAGATAAGAGAAAAATTGAAAAAAGTTTATCGCTTAGAAAAAAATTGTTTTTCGCCCATTTTATCTAACACATTGCCAAACCAATATTTCTGGGATAAAAATAAGATTTCCAATCTCATACGTAAGAACCATCGGCTCGGCTTTTACCAGGATTCTGCAGAATGCTGCTCTGTCATGACGCTGAACTATCGGATGGTTAAATTGTTTTACAGACTTAAGAGGATTATTCAACAGACCGAAAATTGTCAATATTGGCTAATGCATGTATTTTGAAATGAATCAATGGCATGAAATAAACGATTTGCTTGGCGGATGAAAGGGCTGGAGTGGTGCTTAGGTATTTAGAAATGCAATTGCCGTGAGGGGAAACCACAGGTATTGACTTTTCATGACGTTATTCGCAAACAAAGCATGTCCTCAGCCTTTTTTCTTGTTCTTCCGCGAAAAAGTGAAATCGGTTGCTCGGATAGAACGAATTTCATGGTGGATGAAGGGTTTAGATGATGCTCTGGCATACAGAAACAGACTAATGTGAGGTTAAAAATGCACGCACTGGCTTTCCATGGTTTTAAACAAATATAAAACGTGTCCTCAGTTTCTCTTCTATTTAAGGAAAGATGTTTCCGTTTTTGATGCAGCCATATATCAGAGTTCTTTCTTTCTTTGTTTTTCTCCGTTTTTCCGTTTTGCTGCAGCCATACATCAGATTGCTTTCTTTCTATTTTTTCTTCCCTTCTTTTCTTTTGATAATTTTAAAATCTAGCTTTCTGTTCTTTTATATCTCCACTACGCCAAATAATTGCAAAGGCAATGATATCCAGCGCCTCGTCACCCTTTAGTTCAATTCAAGTGGGGATCCTGAAACAAAATTCCTTTAGTGTATTCTACACAACTGGCAGAGCACAAATGGTGGATATGCACAACAGGGTGCATGGGCAATTCTTATTCAAAACCATGCACTGTCATACACGCACACATCTAATTGCAGGTTCCCATCTTCGACGTTAATGAAAGCAAAACTGTAAATTATAAAATGCGAATCTTTCACATGAGGTTTATCCTTTAAGGTATCCTCTACCATGGCGACAGCGATAATTCTGTCCATTAGATTTTCACAGATATTTCTTTGGCTATGCATTAGCTGTTATGTAAACATTTTACACAACACAACGTCATCACATTTCTGACCACTGATAGGACCTTTATGGCACGGGAAAGGGACCACAGATGTAAATGGTATCTGATGTCTAAGTATTCTGAAAGTCAGTGCAGACTGTTGGTGCATCAATAAAAATTGGTATGTCATTTACATAGAATGTGCTTAGCTTAAAGTTCAAACCAGATAGATAAAAAATAAAAAATGTTAAAACAAGTGAAGGAGACACGACCTCTCCGTGGCTTATCTCAGGCGGAATTCGACTCTCGTTTGAGTCTAGAAATTAGTAACAAGTCCTTTTTTTAACCTACATGCACAGCATGCGTTCGGTGGAGGAAATGTTAATAGGTCATAAAACTGTGATCTCCCAAAAAGAAATATGACGCATTGTGTTTGTGCTCTTGTCTTTTTATTTTTTATTTTTCTTGCCATGCAGTGATAAGAGCAGTCAAAGGGTTTTGGCACGAATTGCGTTTTGAAGAGTTCCAGCGAGCTAAGATGCACTTATGAACAAAAACATTGAGTGTCAGATCACCGCCTATTTTCTTCAACTCAAAAACTCAGAGTCAAATCTGTTTCCGAGATCTTTGCTGAGCCCGGGAAATGCTTTATCATTAAAAAAAAGTGGTGAGAATTAAGTTACGTTTTGATGTAGTGGAAGGTCTCTTGACAGTATGGAGTATGAGATATGCCTTGCAGTGAGTGTTTCACTCAGTCCTAGTGGTATTGATAACATGTTGCCTGTTGGTAATGTGATAAAATTTCAGGCAGGACCCGATGGAGGAGCATCTCCCAAGACTATAACCAAAGTGGTACGGAGAGGAAGGGGCTACTTACAGCGGAGATAGATTTGAAAATACGATGATGCATTGTCGCATGATTTTTTTATTATTGTTCAGTACAAAGTGAATATGTGACAGGGGCGTAAATGTAAAAGACAACGTGGGCTGTCACAACCTATACGTGGCGCTATATTGCGTGCTGAAAACCATAATTACAACAATTTCAGTGGTGCCGTGTGTATTAAAATATGAGAACACCTTACACGCTATGTTATTCAATGAGCTATAGCGTGCATGCGTTTTGCAGTTTGAGACATTGTCGAGATTAGTAAGTGTAAATAACTTTTATGAAGCTTAATATCAAACTTCTTGTCCAAGTGAGACAAAGTCGTTCATCTTTAGCTACACTTTAGTTCTGGTCCCTTTGAAAGGCATACCTGTTTGTTTATTATCTGAATTGTCTTGATGCCTTGTGTAGGCTAAAGAATTCAGTGACCATTAGCATATGACACAGTCGTTTTTTCTAGGGTCTTTAGATTGTTTATTTTTGGGTTTGCTACCTCTTCTTACCAAGCTTCTGCTTCTCGTGAATTTGTCACTGATTTCTGTTTGTTCCTCGTCATTGTTACTGGGACTGAACGTCGGCAAATTAAAAACGCTTCTACGCCGTCCTTTACCTTTTTCTCCCGTACTAGGTGGCGCAAGCAAAGACGGTGATTGGGACGTGTCTTTTGGGGGTACCGCCTCTTTCTCAAGTTCCACATTGGCACTGGCGCGTCTTTGTTTGAGCATGAAGTCCAGATGCTGCGCTTCCGGTATCTTGGCTTGATCAATGAGCTTCTGAAATATGTCTAATATACCAATGTCTTCTTTGGCAGACACGGAAACGTGATAATTTAATAAAGCTTCTCTATCGACCCATTCTTGGACTTCCTCCTCTCCCACTTGCCTCTCGTTCTCGGGAATGTCATTTTTACTTCCAGTAATGCAAATAGGAATATCTTGGAAATTGTGACGTTGCTCCTTTATTTGTTCCCAAAGGGTTTTTACCTCCTCGAAAGAAGCGTGGTCATTATAGGCATACACTAACAGAAAGGCGTGTGCCGTTGAGATAGATAACCGCCGCATGGCAGGGAATGCAAAATTTCCAGCGGTGTCCAAAATATCAACTTTTATCCGGGCGCCATTGATATCGTACTCTTTGCAGTATAAATCCTCCACGGTTTCCTTATATTTTTCTGTGTACGAATGTTTCATAAACCTTTTAATGATAGATGTCTTTCCTACTCGCCCTGATCCTAAAACCACCAAGCGATGTCTGTTTTCAAATTCACCCATTGTTCGTTCAATGTTAACAGTCGTGAACACCAAATCTCAAATAACTTCTTATCATCTAGCCCCAGTTGGTGCAAATTGGCTTGTTTCAGATATGAAACAGAAAACGTAACAGAAGCCGCCGTGGCCAATAACATCCATGTATAATATTACTCAAGTCGATTGGCAGTGTTCTGATTAGGCACCTGCAAGGTCTGCCCAATCCCAGAGTAGATGTCACGGATTGGCAGTCTGACTCCCGAGTTGTTGGGAATTCTGTTGTTCTAAGAAAAAAAGTTGTGCTAATTGTCTTATATGACGCTACGTAGAACCTAGTAGGTAGAATGCACTGAATTAGTGACGAATACTTCCTTTGCCATGGATCGCAGTGGATCTGTAAAATAATGAGGAAATGTTGCGTTGATTTAACTCTTCAGGGATTAATATCTAGGTAACTATACTTATCAAAATCAACATCTACACGAAGAAATAAATGCCTCTCATTTGAAACATAAAAAGGGCATTGGTTCAAACTGGATTGATTGCATTGCGTACGGTCTTCGCAGATTCTTTTAGTCCTTTATCCATCTGTCAATATCTTATCAGCTTAATGAAGCACATTATTTCGATTTGATCTAATTACCGAGAGAGTGAGAGAGAGAGCTAGGGGAGGGGAATGTCACTGTGATCTTAAATGTGCAGTTGCTATTTGCTTAAATGACACAACAGGCGTTATGAAATCATTATTCTAACTATCATAATGCCTTTACATTAGACCTACCTTCCCCCTTCTGTCTAAAGTTTACGTATACAGGACGATAATTCCCATAATTAACTGCAAACTTGCATTGCTTAATATCATGCAGTAATCCTTTAAACTGAACTCTTCATGGATGAATATATCACGCAATAAGCACCGAAATCATCGTATATATATAAACCTGATGAACGTAATATGAATCTTAGTTTCACCAGCGCAGATGCGAGATCCATTCCATTTTACTATTACTTTTACTAGCATTCCTAATGACCCGCATCATATTATTTGCAATATGGGAGCCTGGCAGGTTAATATCATACTGAAGCATATGCATCATTATGGGGGTAAAATGTTTCAGATTAACTCGAAACTCCCTGATATCCAAATATTTTATTAATTTCTCAAGTATATTGCCCCGTTTGTTTGTTTGTTTGTTTGTTTGTTTGTTTGTTTGTTTTTGGCCAGATTTTCTTGTAACGATATAGGGGACAATCTTAGAGATTTTGGTTTTAAATTTTTTTCGTAGATTGTTAATAAAGCTAAACTGAATCCTATTGATTTTCATTAGGATTATGGTAACGGTTTATTTTTAAAAAATGAGGTTTTTAAATATTAACATTTGCGAGAGAGGCTAGGAGAGAGCCTCAGAGACAGGTGAAGCATAGCAACTATCAACAAGCTGCCACACCTGTCATTTATGATGACCGCCTCTAAACGGCTCAAATTCCCGTGAACTATCTGTATGATATAAGTGATAGATACAATACGAGTCGCGAGCTGTACGTGAAATATTACGAGTGTATTGTCGAGCCACAGGCCAAACAATGCACGAGTAATTTTCACGTACAGCTCAGCGACGAGTTTGCATCTGGCTTAAACCACGATCTCTTATTGGCTACTACACTATTGAGTAACAAGAGTGCAACAGACCGTGGAACGCGACGTGCTTGTAAATCAAATACACCACGGCCGAGTCTTTGGTTTAATGCGCTCGCCGTGGTTTAAATTATTGTTAAGAGATTAGGTGGCTTGCTTCCAAGTGTACACCATATTTGGTTGTGAATGCTCCCTTTGCAGTTCTTTCTATCAGAACATTAAAAGTGACAAGGATAAGTTGAACCTTTTAACCGCCATATTTTACGGAAAGTTAAGACTTAAAAAGCAATCCAAACTCTGTGTGCCAAAGAACGAGACTGAAAGATTCCGTTTTTTAAATAATTTTTAGGGGTCTGTATTTATTTTTAACTTAATTTTATCTTAATGTTAATCTTTTTTAAAAGTTTCATTTGAATAAATATTTTACAACTTCAACTTTGTAGTTGCAGTGATTTTAAATAAACTTTTATCGTTATTATTTTATCGTTCCTGTTTTTGCAAGATTTTTTAAACATGTTACCCCAGTACATTTACTTATTACTGTACGCAAGTCTTTGCTGTATTGACCAATTTTATCCTTTTAATTCACTTGTCTTATGAGTCAACAAAAACAGAAGTACATTGCATGTACTTATAAAAATTATTACGATTGATATTCAATAAGATGTTTACTGTTACAAAATTAGTGCTGCGTCTGCAACAGCTATTAATTAATTTGACGTGAAATATGTAGCGGAATATTCATTCATTGAGAATTTATGTTACGAACGATGATGTGATCTTATCGTACCTGATACCTGACATAAAAATCAGTCGTACTGACAGTAAACGGATGTTAAAATATACGTCAACTTTTTCTTGCTTGAGAATTTTTTTTATCAATTTTGTAAATGGACTCAAAACAGAGCACCTGATTCATTCTAAAAAAAACTGTGCAGTCATTCAGAGCTCAATCATTAAATGAAAAAAATGGAATAAAACAAAACGTTGGGACGGGTCGAATAATGATTTGTGAGCAGGAGAAATTTTCCTTTTTTTCCCCCGCGGAAAATTCGTATTTGCGGGGGAAAACTTGTATAGATGCCCTTTAAATTAGAGTTTGATTACCCAGCCAGCTATCAATGAAGCGCCTATTTTATTTTCCAATCGTAATTAGTCCGCAGTGTAGAGCTCTTGGCTACGCCTTAGCACCTTTTCTGCTACACGTTAATTGGATTACAACCGTATCCATTTGTTAATTAACGTTACCTAGCAACCTAGAATTAATCATGTCTTCGACAATATTTCGATAGTACCATACTGCCAAATGCACTGAACAAATAACCTTGAGGCCACGATCCAAAGGGACCGTCAGACAATTTTATGATTCCGGCATGATACCAGATTATCCTTGGGATATTGTTTCAGAATTAGATTACGCCATTTAGCATCATAGGAATCTTGCAAAAACGCTACCAGACAAAACGAAGCAAGACTAGTATCTTTCGTATTGATTGCTTTAGATGCAACTACAATACAGGATATAATAAAGCAAGTTGCGTAATGCAAAGCAAGGTGAAAACAAAATTTTAGATACCTCTACTTTTTCTTTACGTCAAAGAAACCGTTCGCGACTACAACCAATTCTTGTTGCGTTAAAAACATTGCAACTTAGTCAAGTCCACACTAGCCGTTGCCATTCCTTTTCCCCACTGTGATTTATTGTACTGTTATGACGATCACTGTGTGCCAGATGCCCTTTGAGTTTTGAAGGAAAACGAACACTTTGTTGCTTAGAAACAAAAAGGTTTGCGCTTTGTTGCTCCTTTTTTATTTACCCACTGTTAGCCGTGACTGTTAGCCTCGACGCAATTTTTATTTTTTTAACAAGTACTCGTTGCATAAAATATTCGGAATGATGCTAGTTTTATACAACATAAAGGATATTTCTGGTAAAAATAGTTAAAATTGCAATAGAGGTGAATATGTGAGCTTCCTGGCGCATTCTGGTGTGTAAATTGGCAGATTTTTGCAGGCTACTTGTCTTAGTTACGGTGCGGTCACTGTGTATGGCTGCACTGAAAACAATTTCTTCTAAGTGGTACATTCATACATGATAAAATGCGTTTAATAGAGTTAGTGTAGCTGTGTAATGTGTTTAGTGCCGTATACATACCAGACAATAGTCAAATATCCCGTCCCCAGACCCTCACATAATAATATTTTCCCGCTGTTTCCAATGGATTAACATCAGATAATAACATTATGAAAACACGTAGTATTTTTACATGCAATACCCAATATAACTTTTCTGATTGCCTGGCATAGACTTTGGCTAATGGACATTGTCTACACTGAAGTTACTTTACTTTTAGAATTAGATATGTCAGTGTGTTAACTGCTGTTGAACCATTAATATCGACTACTTCCAAATCCTCATAACTTGCGGGCAATTCAGAAACCCGTTTCATGTGCTGCGTACTGTTGTTACATATACGAATCTTTATTACTTTAAATGTTGTCTTAAATCTGAATAGCGTGCTTTTTACCTATACCCTCTAATATCAGGGGCCTCTAACATAGCATACAAAATTAAACTATCAGCCCCTGTGGGAAAATATCCAATCTGCTTGTCTGATGTTATGTAACTACACCGCCCCTACTCGCCCCTTAAACGTTGGCTATACAGCAGAAGAGGATAAGTGCGGGGTAGGGTGGGTATCCGGAGTAATAAGAGTGCATTCAGAATAAGTTGATCCTCGAACTTACAGATTTGCGGATCAAATATGGCCGACCCAGTTAAAAGGCAGCCGCTTATAATCCCCTGAGAGTCTCGACGCCTCTTCATGCGCCGTCCCTGCAGGAGCCTAGCAATTACACCTCGGAGCCGAGATTGAATCCATTTAGTGGCGCGTGTGGAGGCGGTGAGACCATCAGAGGATTAAGCGGCTTCCTTTGATGAGGGGTCGGCCATATTTAACCCGCGGATCAGTAAGTCCGCGGATCATCAGTTCAGAATGGCCTCTTAAGTCTGAAGCCATGCTGGACAGGCGGTACAAATAACCTGATCTCATGTCCATTGTTGACCCAAAACAGCTCCCCCTCCTTCAAGCATGTTTTTGTTTGAACATCCGATGCGCAACTTGCGCTTTATAAAAGTTGTCATACATGGTGGGCTCATGGTATCAAACATTTGAGTAACCAAAAAATTTGGAAAATACTAGAAATATAGCAAAGGAAATTCTATTGTTGATATTTACTTCATTATTATTTTCATTTTATTTATTCATTTAAATTTTTATTTCTATTTTTTATTATTTTCATCTTAATTTATTTTATAAATATTTAAAACTTAACACAGTAATCTAATCTAACCCTTCAAAGAGAACCATTTGGAAGATGAGTGTACACTGTTTTACAATCTTTAGATTAAGTTTTTATTATTATTATTATTATTATTATTATTATTATTATTATTATTATTATTATTATCAACATTTGGTGACACCCCCACGTTTTCAACACTGTCATTTTATTTAGGAATGACCGACATAATCCTACCAAGTCACCTTGTTACTCACAGGTCAATAATTTTTTTAACGATGAACTTTTGCCTGAAATTATTTATGTCATTATACTAAATCCATCCACGATTACGCAGTCTCTGCTGATTGCATTAATAGAACTGTGCTGGCGCGAATCCAAATGGCACATACGTCTTGTTATTGTGGCATAAATTGTTTTTGTTACTAGATTACTTGTCAAAGCAATGTTTTATTAAGTAATTGGATTTTAAAACGGGACCACTATCTTTTATCTAAATCAGCTTTGATAGAAACCCTACGGTGATAAGTCAAATCTGCTGAGAGAGAAAAAAAACAGTTTCACTGTACTACAAGGTATTCCAACATCAAAGCTGTCATTAGTTTCAATCGGTTGCCTTTTGCCTTTCACACAATTGCCAGTTTGAAGTGTCATGTCGTGATGGATAACGTGACTGATGGGTGATAGTACTGCAGAGAACCATCACAAGGATGGTATTTCAAAGCAGTCATCACTCATCTAGTCAAGCTGGCAAACAGAACGACCTGTATTAAAATTTAGAGCTAAAAACCCTGTCTGTATTTCATACCCGAGGTAATATTGGGAATTCTGAATATTTCTGCAAATATAGCAAAATACCATGTGTTTTTTTTTTTCATGACATCGTTAGACAAAAGGAAGGATTTATAGCAGCGTGCTTTGCTGTATCAAATCTCGGCAACCTTACCGTACATCAGTAATTACCAAAGGTTCATTAACCTTACTATCCTGTACACGTGGTTTTGTAGTTTATCGATCGATTGATGTACATATATGTAATGACTAACGCGATACTTGTCCCCCAGTTGGTGTGAACTGATTTCAAAACCAAAGTCAAAATCGTGTGTTTGTAAACGGGTATTTCAGGGGAATATTCAGGTATTCAGGTATTCATTTAGGAATGCATATATATATATATATATATATATATATATATATATATATATATATATATATATATATATATATGCAATCCTAAATGAAAATGAAACTGAGCATAAAACAAATGACAGCATATACTGTATGAGTATAGGCCATAAACAACGGGAGCTAAAATGAAAAATGAGTTATTGTTCGTTGCATCACATTATACATTAAAGCCAATATGGATTGTTTATTTTAAGGGTTCACGTACATGGGCTTGACATGCCTTCTCTTACAATTCCCTCACGTTGTAGGCCTAAAGAAACCAATTGCTGCCCAATGAATACATTGGCATAAAAAGCCCGTGCCACGAAAACAAGTGTTAAGTTTGTAGACTGCATCGATAACAAGTGAAATATGTATGTCATGCTGTCGGTGTCACCAGATGTTCTATTACCAGAAGTAAATATATCGCAAGCCCTTCTCTTGGATAAACTCGCTTAAACAAAAATGTTTCCATTCTGGACCCACCTGCTTGTACTTAGAGTACTACTGCGGCGTTTGTCTGGCTTTGCACTCCCCAATAATGCACACACCCCTGCGTAACACGGTCTTGTTTATGATCACTGCCTTCAACGAAAACAATTCACGCGTTACAAGGTTTGCAGCCCTGGAAAAAAGTTTGACTTTAGGAACAGTGGTTGGCTTAATAAATCCAGTGTTGTGAGATCAATAGCCTCTCGCACAACAGCCTCTCCGGCCAGGCAGACTGAGGTTGTGGTCCAGGGGGCTCTTTCACAAAACAACTAAAATCGAACATCTGTCTTTCAGCTAAAGCTACTAAGAATATTAGCCGACTTAGTTGTGTTTCAAGACGAATATAAAACATACCACACCCCTAACAAATTTTGATGACAGTGCCCCATTGCATTTTAATTGTAGGTCAGTTGTTTGTAAAATACCATGGAATTTCAACATCACAGTCGAGTTATTGTAGTCGGCTATCCGAGTTTACCAGTGTACGCTAAGCCCAAAAACTTCCAACATTTTATGAAACAGACCCCAGTAGACTAATTCAGCTGAGCCAACTGGATTCAGACTAAAGATCAATGAATGGTTAGACCAGATTATGTGTTTGGGCAAAGGTAACTGAATTCTCTAAGGTAACATTTGGCTTGGTGTGCCGGGTGAGTGGTCGCCACGGAGAATAAGTAATCGGATGAATGATTTATTATACGGACCAAACTCTAATTAATTGAAAGGATTTCCATTCTCAGGTATTCAATAAATGCTGGCAAACGAACCAGTTACTCTTAGTCTGCGTTACCCTTTCCGGTCTGTTAAGTTCAAGCTAGAGTAAATGTTGTGTCTATACTATTACTTAAATTCTGCTCCAACTGTCCGTCTGTTGTTACTCATGGAGAGAAAGAGAAAAATAAATGAAAAAATTAATAATCTTAGAAACAAAGGAACAGCTAGAAAACAAACAAACGATGAAACAAATAGGAATGTTCTGTCTGTAAAGGGGATTTCAGCTAGAGTCTCTTTTATCAACGGAAAGTGACACTCAAGATCAGCTATCCTCACCTACATTTGTACTCTGTAGTGCAAGTTGCTTTTAATAGTGCATCTATGCTTCTTTACGGATAACTTGCTGAATGGAGGGTACGGATGCACTGTGACTATAGCAATTGGATACATTATGTCGAGTGTCTTCCACCCTTCGCTTCTCATTGTCTTTCCTACCTGTTCTCATCCACGTTTAAACGTATTCGAACGAAACTCGTGTAATATACATATCAGTGACTAATATTTTACATATTCTCATTGAGCCGACTTTATAGAATTTATTTGACTTTATCCATGCTGTCCCTAACCTTCGTGCTTCAAGAGCATTAGTGCCTGCAAACCATAGGCTTTGTTGGGATCCAAATGTCACTTTTGACAAATGTTTTCATTTTCGTTCTATCAATTGTATAATATTTACATGTGTTTTTTAAATACTAAACTCAGAAAGTCAATTAGCAGACAAAAAATACACTTGGAGACAATAGACTACAAGATTTTCCTCAAAACGGACAGTCAAATATGGCTATCGGAATAAACGTTTTACTTTCAAGTGGATCTGTCCCACTTAGACAAACTAAACGTTGAATGTGATAGAGGATAATTAATGTACTGTCAAGTGACACTAATACCAAGTGAACATCCATGCGCAATTCCTGTCGCAGCTACAGCAGAGCTTCAATATTAGGTCAATACTGAATTTTTTATATTTTAATCCAAATATTTTGGAAATAAAGCACTGCTTAATTCAACATACGCAGATTCCACACAAGGCGCAGACTTGAAAATCTGTGAGAGCATTTGTCCTTAGAAAAAAAGAGGGTCATGAATTGAAGAAGTTGGCAAAAAAAAAAAACTCAATGTAAAATATTCGTGGGGAATGGCTCGAACGTCAATATTTTTAAAAAATTCCTTTGAGGTTTACTTTCCGCATTCGAAATTGCCCCCAAAGTAATACTTTGTTGGTGCGCACATTCTGCAAAGCTACTTCTTTTTCCCAATTCACACCTTAAAAGCTGTTAAACCTCCTTAAAAGCTGTTGAATAAAAGTATGCAATATCGATATTTCTTTTTGAAATGTTAGGAAGACATGGCACTCTAAATGTCTGACTGGCACTCAAATAGAACTTCACCTCTTAAGTGGCATTGTTATAAAAGAACGAACCCTAGTGCGGGGACGGGTTGAACAATGATTTGTGAGTAGAAGAAAATTGCTCACTTTTTAGGAAAATGATTTAGTGAGAAAATCCCGTCGTATTATTCCTGTCAATATCTTCGTGCATCTTCTGCTTTCGTGATGAATGCCTATTTTTGTCTAGTGAGTCAACATTGGCGGAATTCGACGCAATTTTTCCATTCGGATTATTAGTGGCTAACCACCCATTTCTCCTTGATGAACTGAGCTACAGGTATTAGACATAAAATAGTGAGGATATTGCATAGTTCAAATAACGGTATTGATTTACGTGAGCCAGTGGATCTCCACTGTGTACACTACACTGTTGACTACTTCCCTCTCTCCAAGACTCTCTGGAAGAACGTTATTTAGGTAAATCATTTGGTCAGTTCCAAAGTAACATAATCGTGTTATCTGAACGCAGCTCCGTTAAAAGGTTGTAAAACAATTATAGACAATAAGATAAATTGCGACTGAATCGTGCTCAAACTTGAATTTAACAGAACACTCTCGGTCGTTTGCTGCCATACAGTATTCCTAAGGAGATTGGCCATCGTGTCCCGCTTTTCATGATTACAACAACTATTTTCTGATAATATCACAACCGTGTACTTGTCATTCTTCATGAGGGTTTTAGGCTGTTGAACGACGTTTTTATCTTAACCAATAACTTTGAGAGATTGGAATGACAGAGGGGATATACGAGTAAGTCTGGCTAAATGCATATTTTATCATTGCCTTCACCCTTGGAAACAAACAATTTAATTTTTCATTTTGAAAACTTGATTTTTACCATATATCTATTAGTGCACAAAATTATATGACGGGTGTTTTAATGGAAATTCTGTTTTCCACTTTATGTTCGCAAAAAATTGACACAAGATGACACGAGATGCAATGATACGACAGAAGAAACATATTAAAAGCGACAACCTTTCCGAAGAAATAAACCAGATTTGTGTAAAATCTCATTGGCAAATAACGTCGCAGCATCACAATTATCGGCGTCGCATGAAAAGAATACACATTTCGACCTTACCCGAGTTTCAGATCGCTGACGATGACTTTCCACACGGTGACTTTCCACACGGCTGAGTAGAAAGGTGCTGTCGTCATAGACATGGTCTTAGGATATACATACATTATATTTTTCTACCCAATTTTTTGTTAAATTCAACATCTAGAGAAATCAAGCTGAAACCAAAGCAACATGCTGCTTGTGCAATGAGGGAAGGATATTACCCTCATCCATTTACTCTTAAAACAAACTCTGAACACAAACGTGCCTAAACGCCATGTTATTGAGAAATGTCATATTATATTATATCATTATTGGTTTCATTATTATCATTATACATCATATTATCGTGTAGGCAATTGACAATATATATATACTGTGTATGCCTGCATTACACCAAACCTAATTTAGAATCATTTTGACAAGAAATATTCTACGAAAAGGATTTCGATCGTTTATCGATGCCTTACGAAAAAGACCAAATTTAGTCTTAAAGCTTGTCATTTGCGTTCGTTTTGGTCGGCCGGGTAAAAAAAAAACCCGCGCCAATTTTTCTTCCAAGCATGATCTGTAATATCGATATTTTCGATAACTACATCAAACCATGTTTAGAAATAAGTTAACCTTACATTAATTTAATAAGCCATTTGCATTGACATAAATCTAATTTCAACCACTTTTCCTCTAAGCAAACATAAGAAAGCTGTATTAGAACCTCATTAATTAGTTGCCATGGCTTCTGGGAAAATACCGCTTATCTGGTCGTGCACTGATGAGATATCTTTTTCCTTATTAACGAGACAAAAGAACCTACACTGTCGTTTTTAACCAGACTCTGAGATGCACGATTATAATAATTGCTACAATAAAATCAACCTGATTTTGACGTTTCGGTTTTTTCTCGTCCAGAGACAAAACTACTTGACGTGTTTTGATTAGAACTATTCCGCTATTTTGTTTGTTTAACCGAGATGTGGAGTGCGGGGCTATGTCATGTTTGACCTTTTGAGGCACTATCTATATTTTTCTTAAAACATATTGGCATTACTACTTTTCCATTGGATTTATTCTAGTTTCGTTATGTGTGTGTGTGTGTGTGTGTGTGTGTGTGTGTGAGGTAAAAACGAAAGACAATTGCAATTGCCAATATTGTAATGGTAACTTTAAGTTGCCCTCTAAGACTGAACTCTGGCAAACTTGACTTTCAAGTATGAAATTCATCATTTAGAGTCTCTCTCTGAATAATTGGACTACTAAACAGTGATTCTGTTGACGATTACGTGAGACTGTTAACGTTACTCCAAGTTAAAACTAAACAGGTAACTAATAGATAACGCCATCGGTTTTGCAAAGGAAAATCAGGTAGCCGAGCTGAGCCATATCTACCCTTCATAGAAGTATTCAAATCACGATATGTTACCATACAATATTGTTTGAGTCAGGACACGCAAATATCGCGTGTCAGCAAACAGAAAATATGATTAAAATTCTGTTTTCAATAGCAGTCTAAACATGCCTTAAAACTTATTACCTGCTGCACTGCTGATGACACAGGTTGCCTCCCCTTCTGCACTGTACGGCAACGCTGGTGTAACTGTTTACAAGCGATGCGGCTGTGTAGAGAGACCCAGCATTGATCTGGAGGAGACACTTGCTATCAACAGCAGCCACTTGTGGAGTCAAGCCATCTGGCAGTCTCCCATCGAGTCAAGGGTCACTTTGAGAGCTGAAACAAGGTTTGGGATTCATATTTAAGTCTGTGATAGTGTTGCAATTATCAAGAGGAATGCGTCTACGCCAATAAAATCCACGCTGTCTTGTTGGGTTTAATAAAATAGATCTATCACGCAAATCGTCGATTAACTACAAAACGCAATTGCAAGACAGCTGGAATCAGCATAGCAACGCGCTTATAAGAATATTTACCCACACACGTTAAGAGCTCTTTGTGTAGTTATTGAACACGAGCCTCTGGCCCGTGAACTTAAACCTCATCTCAGTTCTTCTCTCTTCCTTTTAATTAGGAATGGTAAATACGTTGATCCAAATTTGTCAATTTTAAATTTGTCTCTGTCATCCACGATTGCAAATTAACAATATCAGCCAAAACTTCGTTTAATATCAATAAGTGAACCGTGTATTGAATAACGCAATAAAGATGTTATCATAATTGATTATAATACATTCTGCAATATATGTAAGCCTCTGTAATTCAGTGTCAATTATACTGTGACATTTCAGTTACAGGCGCCTGGCGTTGTTACAAATGGAGATGTGTACAGTAAGCGACGTGTTACAAGGGATGTCAAGTTGTAATCTTTTGAATCCCTTGCGGCATACTTAGGGGGACTTATGAAGTTCGCTACTACAGTCAAGGACGTCGAAGATTGACGTTCTTGCTACAGCAGAACACTTGTCTGCAGCTCATGAATGTAAAAACAAAGCATTTCGTAGATGTTTGAGTACCAAGACGACGAAACATTCACAAGGATGAATGAAAAAAATCACTTCATCAGCACGCACCTGTGGGTTTACAGAATTCTAAATGATCCATAAAGTTCTAGCCCTTTTAAGTAGATTAATGTTTAGTCACCTCAACTGATATTGGATTTTACCAGTGCCATGCATCATAGTGATTCTTTATCTTTAATAATAGATAAATCATGAAGGTCTTTATGAAATTTGATTATGAAAAACCATTAAGTGAAGTTCCAATGGGTGCTGGATTGATTTTTTGAATTAATGCGTGGGACTGCTAGCTGACAATACCAAAGCCTCGTCAAGTGCGTTCTTAAGATAACTGTAATAAGCCCAAGCAGCCTTATTTTACATACTCCGTTTATGACTGAAGAGTTCAAAGCGTCCCACGTATGTGGAATTTTATTTCATATCATAAACAGCCATAGATGGTGCAGTGCGCGTGTGTGCATGCTTGTGTGAGTGTGCGTAATAGAGCCTACTGGCAAATCGAATTCCAAACAAGCAGCTGTTATTTTTATACTAGTACTTCCATTTAGCCATTGTGGCCTGACAGTGAAGATGGGCCGTTGCTCCTGCGTCCCTTTAGAGGATCGGACATGTACCTGTGGTACCGGTGAAATCCAAACAGTGCAACATGTTTTGTGTTTTTGCCCTATGGCAATCTGTTTACGCCGAGTATCCTGCATTAGATTTTTAGCTCGGCAGAAAATCTTTGGGGAGGCGGGACTACGCTCGGCGACGTGTGTCGTTAAATATATGCTGTAAACTGTTTATTTTCCTAATGCTAACATTGTGTTACCGTTTTATTAGCATGTTTTAGCATGTAGGCCATATTGACTCGACCGACTTGAGTCAACCAACTTAGGTAAAATTATGACTTTGTTTATGTTATGGTGATTGTATATATACTAAGTGTATTTAGGGGTTTGTAAAAAATACTTTGTATTTTCTGCTCATAATAAATAATCTGTCTATCGTTCGTCTCAGGGAAGCATGTGCTACTGCTTTGCAGCATCCTACTCGCTCACAAATGTGTTTAATCGAGCGATTCATCTCATGTTATATACATTTGTTGGCTTTTGTCTATTTCATCTATCAAGCCAATCTCTGGCGTCCTTAATTCTACGAAAACATTTGGCTTAATCCAATCACGGTCTGATGTACACTATTTTTAAATATTGCTGGCATCAAACACCTTTTAATTATCCCATTTGACTTTACTGTTTGAGTGCCAGACAATAAAGCTGATTACGATGACTGCGCCCTAGATCGAGAGATAGATCGATCGTGCTGGACCAATAACTTTTAATCTGAACACAGCCTAATGTTAACATGAAAGGGTAATGGTTCTGTTTTCTGCATTATCAACATTATGTACTTACATAAACCCCCCCCCCCCTTTACACTGAGCTGACACCTTTTAGTCCATTCTAGAAAGAAAATCGTGTCTCTGTGTAAATGCTCCTGCAACCCTTGCATGTGCATCCTTTGTCAATCAAATGTGGATTTTTCCTGTAGAACTACGAGCAATCTATGCGTCTAAAGAGCAACTTGTGTGCCCTGTGCAACCTACGGCGTCCAATGCGATGGTAGTCAATGCATATATAGACCTATTTTTTCATCAATTCTACCCCGAGGAGCCAATTAAGAACATCTCCAGAAAATAAATAATTAGCAAAGTACAGTAATAAAAGGTCTTCATGCACTGATAATCAGATGGTAATTGTCATCCTCATAAGCAGGATAGGCAGGTCTGGAGAAGTTGCGAACCTAATCGGTCCGCCACAAACAGTAAACACAGAAGGTTTCAACGTGTTCACAACAAGTGAACTCTGCAAAAAATGCGACAAGAATTGCATCTTGATCGCGACCGAATATTTGTCATATTGTTATCTTCGAAAGTTGGTTGGATCAAGAAGTTAGAAACAAAAGGAGTTCGGGTTGGGAGGCTGGTGTGAGGCTACAAGCTGTTTCCATGTTTCCATGTTATGCATGTCTTCGGTCAACTGGTCGTTCAGCATAACTGTCGGTTGAACTACGAAAAAAATCTTCTTCATAATACCCCCTACACAAGCCACGAGATATTGTTTGTTAACCCCATTTCTAGCCCACACCTTGATCCAGACACCTTGACCCATATGTGTCGTCTATAACATTTTGACAAAGTATAGAATATGATATATATATATATATTGGCGGTTTATGTACATTTTTCTTAATTGTTAAGAGTAATATCAGACATGAAGATCTAGTTTTCTTAAAAAAATACAAATACTTAATAAGTTGCTAGAGTTATGCCTTCCATATGTATGTTAAAGAACACATACATGTACACATGTTAGCAAATAGCATAACGAGATAAACATGATAAATAATAATGCATTACAATAAAAGTACTCAATATTGTGAAGTGCATGCCTAGAAAAATTGGTAGTCATGTGGACATGAGCCATAAAGGTGGGGTGAAATAAGAGTAAACAAATGAAACAGAAAACGGAAAGGGATCATGCCCAATGTCAAGAAACTGAGGATCCATTTAACAGCGTCCGACCTTCACTAATTCATACAGGTTAGGATAAGCGTGACGTAATTAGGCCAGTCTCGGAAAACAACTTTTGCTTACCTTATATATTCTGTCTATGATGAGCCCCTTGCAAATTTTTATAGTAGGATGATTATCAGTATATAAATAGATACTCGTACCGGGTATAATCAGTTTAAACTAGATAGCATTTCCGGCGTTCCAGAAAAGCGTTATTTTGAGGATTGTAAATTCAAGGAATCTGTGTTGCATTTTGTCTGCTCCCCTCAAACATTCGTTTAAAACATTTATTTTAGCCATGTCTATTTACAAGACAACAGATACAATTTTACAGGCAGCTAGGCCAAACAAAGGGCAGTGTTGTAGTAAGTCTTAGAGAGTACTTAACTCTGTAATCTTTCACACGAGCTATGAGATCGTGACCTTCCATCTATGTCATTAGCTGGCAATCATTCATTTCCCAAGATAAAGCACTAAGTTAACATTTAAAGTGCGTGAGTCAATATAAAAGTCAATCATAGGTTTCGAACCATAAAGAAAATGGGTTTAGGTTTATTTTTGTAAGAATTTCCCGTGCGTCTGAGTGCAGAGTCTACGATTTCACGCCATTTTATGTTCTTTTTTGTCGTTGGCGTATAAGAGTCTCTTGGGGTCTTTTGGACCGGGATTATGATTTCCACTCCGCCGTCATGTTAGTCAAGCTGTGCGTTTAAACTGCCATTATTTTCTGTCGTACAATTTGTGGCCCATGGTGGCCAAGTGAACTATAGGTGACCTTTTCTCTACCCTCCTCCCCCACCACTTAATTTTTGCTTGCCAATGAATGCCCGACAGGATTTGCAATAGCGTTGTTTCCGATTGCAAAATGCATGAGGATCACCAAAGCCGAATATTTTGGAAAAAGAAGATAATATTGTACTTAGACCCAATATATGGACCTAATATATGGATCCTAGCTGTTGTGAAGGGGCATCATACAGTGAAGTCGTCTTTTTTAAGAACTATCCTCTTTTAAAAGTATTAATTTGTTGACTCTATGTAAAGCATAAACTTTTTAACGAGTTCAGTGTTGTTATAACAAAATTAAGACACATTCCATTACATATTGTAGATACAAAATATATGAATGACGCGTGAAAACAATAAATGTTCATGTAACATGCATACGATGTTAAGACATTTTGTTGTGTTATGGAGTTAAAGGAGGGGTAAGGAATGCGTAGGCACTACGGTAACATTTAAAAGCAAATGATATGCAAAGCTTTTACATTTACTCTTTCAATAGCATACAACAAACGAAAAAAAAATATTCTCCTGCGTTGACATGTAAACACAGTCCTGTTCGTGCTTTTCATATGTTAAAAGTGGGCAAATTAATAAGGTGCTGAAACGTTAGAATCACATTAACAGAGCAAAAACATTGTAGTCATTTGATAAACAAAGACCCTGAGGATTTATACATTCTTGTAAGTAACTCCATGGCTTGGCATAGCTGAATTTGCACCCACGTCGAACTCCTTGGGGGATAAAAGAGGAAATGTGAAGGAGGCCAATCATCCCCTGACTGAATTTTTTCTACGTGGCATGAAATGTTGCATTAACCACTATAAGTGATTGACGTAGACTTGTTTTTTTTTTAATACAAAATACTATGAGAGGCGGTATAGAATTTTTGAATGGTTTGTCACTATGAAAGCTTGTGCCCCATCCGCCTCCTGTGGCTTTAATGGGCCTTTTTGTGCTCAGTTTCCTCAAATACCCCTCTAAAATTGAAGATATGTATTCCTAGCACGCGTATAAATATAACGTCGGTAAGGGAAATGAAAAAGGAGAATATTAAAAGTTGACGGTAGCAATCATTGAAATCGCATATTTCTCAAACAAAGGGCCTCTTATAACGACCCTCTGATAATGGAGATCAGACGAATACAATATTGGGAATGTTCATGAAACATAGATGTGCATATAACAACGAAATCATTCTGTTGTTAAAACACCTCCATATACGTACGCCACCATAACGCATCCGCATACATCTTCATTTATGTAATGCCTTTGTGTCAACAAAACATTGTAAGGATTCCGAAGGATATTAAACACAGCAATATCATAATTAAACTGTATATGAACTTTGAGGTTGTAATAAAACGAGAAGACAAACGAGTATGGTTCCTTGGCGAGACCAATAGAGTACAATCAAATTTCCCATCTATTTCATCTTTGGTAAAGTCAAATTTTATCAAAAAGTTCTAAATGACAGCTACTGCATGGGAGCTGGTATTTAGGTAAGTATTCCACTGAACCAAGATACCGAAAGGGTAGTTATACACGTAGGTTTTCAATTCCAACTAGCGATGATGCCCAATTTCTTGGAAATAGTTGGGTAGTCATCAGAAGTTTTAACCTTAAAAGGTCACGCATACGTGTCAACATCATACATAAAAAACGCAAATGGTTTAAAAAGATGAACTTACTACATTTTCACTAATACGCCACCTGTAGAAATATTCTACCTTTTCATAGTAAATCACACTCATCATTAATGTTGCCTTTCAGGATTAAAAATTGTATTATATCGTTCAATCGTTTTTATCACCAATTAAGCTAACATGTGGCATGTGTTAATGTTACGGATCCACTAGCCACATAGAAGTAACATCTGTGAATATTTTAAGAAGACAAAGCAACAAGCAATTGGAAGATTGCACGCCTTCTACATTGTGGTAGCTTAGCGTATCAACTAAGGCAATCGGCGCGTGTGTATCGCCCTCTGTATACATGTATATGCCGTTATATTTATATACCTGTAACAGCAGTCTTGTCAAAGTCGTGGGCACTTTGAATTTACGTCAAGTATCTATAAATTATGTACACAGATAAGAACATGGTTTTACTTTAAAAGAATTGCACCCCTGTCCCTATGTCAATACAACAAATGGAACATAAGAACCTTTATTTTACGGTCCGCTTTTGTACTGAAGGCATTTGGCTTTTTTTAAAAGAAAACTCCTATCTTGCTAAATGAATGGGTAATTGTGTGAAACATAAAACCAACGGTGGCTAACGTGCATCATCTAACACATAAAATTCAAATGTGATACTTCCCGATATTGTTATTAGCCAGTTGCTGCACGTCTAACTGTTACTAAAATAAGATTATTCTGAAATTCAAATTCAAACGAAGGTAGTTTTGTAACAAATGGTTGAAATCAAAGCCAATCACCTTATACAGCCAATGTCAGTTATTATCCAGCTACCATGGACATTCTATCTTTACAAATTGTTGGAAATATTACAAATATCGAGCAACGTCCTGTAAGCCCTAGATAAAAGTTGATCAATTAAATGTTTAACGTATCAGAGCCCCTGACAATCTAATGTGAGATGTGCATGTCTGTTTATTCCAGGTGTGTATGCAGCATCCTTTCAACTCGGAGCTCTGTTTTTACTGATTGTTACATCGAACTCGTCCATGACGCGAACGGAAGGAGATAATGGCACCAATCGATCTCGCGGCAACACTCAAGAGAGTTCCCTTTTTATTCAGCACAACCAGTTCATTAACAGTGCAAATGGAACATATCGTTTTGCCAAAATGGATCTTCCAAACTTAGATATAGGTTGATATAAAAGAAAAGTCGATTTTTTTCTGTTTATACAATCTTCTATTGTTAATCTTTACTTGACGTTTGCTCGTCTGTCAGCAATGTGGACATATGAACTAGGTGAAGTATTTGTCTTGCTGACGCTTTGAAAGACTGCTCGATCTCTAGATATCGAATTTATGAGACAGCTCACGGGATGGTTGTTTGAATAATTGAAACGTAAAACACAGATGGTTTATTCATATTCAATTTATTGTATTGCCAAGTTTTGCGTTGGTCCTTGTTCATCATAATACTGCTGCGTGAAGCATTGGGCACAGAACTGCGTAGAATCTTAGTGAGATATGATTTGACATAGAAATCAGAATGTAAAAATGAAATTGGTGGCACCAATTTGGACTTTGCTTTCTTTGGTGTGTCTGGTAAGTAGCATTTTTTTCTAATTTGTCATAATGAAAAGTGTATAAAGGTTCAGGGCTAAACATTTCCCTTCTTGTTAAATTATCCGTGTTAACTCCATGTGTAATTAACAAGATGCAAAAAATGTATTGTTCCGGCCATTCCTATGCCATCTGTACGAACTGAAAGCAAAGAAAGCGTTGTTTGAATGACGTATTTTCACCATCATAACAATAGATATAGACAACTACATGTGTTTTATTATGAAAGACTTATCTTATATTGCCGTGGATTGAAATAATTATTGTTTGACATGATGTAAGGAGGAAAATGCATGTTAATCCTAGCAGCTACCTCCAACATTTCTCGTCTATCTATCTGTTTTTTTTTAATTATAAGCCTATAAAAATAAACAGAATATTTAACTATTTGGATATCTGAGTAGCCGTTCATTTAAAACTCTCAATTGCTTTGATTTCAACAAATTTTATCAGACGGTTTGTTTTTGGAATGTTTTTTTATCTTTTGTAGGTGTGGCGCGCTGAGGCGGGTAAGTAAGATAGTAAGACTGTGTCAGCAGATACTGTTAAGCATACTGCTAAAGATGCCTGAAAATTTATGGCTTATTTAGTAAACTTTTTTATTTTACTTGTTCCAATGTACGGCAGATGTTATTCATTTATGTAGACATAGACGGGTGTACTTAAGTGTAGATAGATAGATAGATAGATAGATGCACTCTTACTTAAAGGCCTGAAATAGTTCAAACACTTAAGGTTTGTTCCTCAGTTTCACTGAGAACAAAAAAAAAAAGAAAATGATGCTTGTATATCTGATACAGGCCTACTTACTTTTTAACAAATGTAGGAAATGTCGCCAATTGAGTAGCACATTTGATATATTTTAAGTCAAATCCATAAACAAACACTTATAATTGCAATGAATGACTTACAATAAAGTGAAATTATATATATATATATACTTGACATTTAATATGGAATATTTTCCAAATCATTTTCATCAGTTTTTTTCCAATTTTTTGGACTGATAAATGAAAATATAGATTGAAATTTAGTTTTAATAACTTTTAATAATCTGTTTGATGTCACGGTAATATCAGTTCTTTAATTGAATTCGCCAGTGAGGCAAACAAAAATACATTGCTGATTCTAAGTCATATTTTGAATATCCATATTTTCCAAGTATTCATCTGTAAAAGAGTAACATGCCCCACAAAGGACCCTCATGCCAGTGCCGTTAGTGCGTCTGACCTCATCTGGGTGCTACAAAGCATTTTTTTGGGATAGGTTTTTAGAGTTTAATCTGGAATAACATTTCAGGCATCGGTCAAAACTTGTCCAATTTGGTTCAGTTTTGTTGTTGGACAAGTAGGCCCTTGGCTTGTAATGACCTACAAACAGATTGTCTCTGTGGTTGAAATCTGGCAATCTTGATGGCCAAGGTAGCTAGTCATGCCCTTGGCCCTGTAAGTTATCTGCGATTAAAAATGCTCTGTGTGAACCGGTATTTTCCTCGTGCAACCTAAAATTGTTTCTTATAGGTGCCCCTATCATATAGTAGTCAAGTGGTTCCCAAATTATTTTTGCATTTGATGTGGTTCTGGTTTTCATCGATGACTACCACTGTCTTTTTGGCACCAATGTGATACCCACTCCAAATACGCTGTCAACGACCCTGGTCATTCTAGACGAGGCACACACTATAATCAGTCTGGCAATGGCTCACTTTTTCGCACCATTCTGGCACGGGTGAACAATGTTGTAAAATACCTTTAAAACTGAAATATTCAATGTCAAGTCTGCATATACATGTATGTGTATGTTTGGGTCAAAGTTACTGCAGCAACTGCAACAACAACAACAACAATAATAATAAATGCCACTTTCTATTCTGGTTTCCTAAAATTTATATTTTTAGACATTTTTTTAAATCTTCAAGCAATGGTTTGCAATTTATGAAAAAGATTATTATTATTATTATTATTATTATTATTATTATTAATACAATAAACTAAACTTGGCACTGATAATTTAAAAGAAGTTTTTCATTTTGCCAACACTATGGCCATATTTATATTTTTCTATTTACATTAATTCTTCAGTCGTGCATATAAGCATGCCATGATTCCATACACTATACAATCAAAAACCCTGTGCATTACAGGCATTCAATAAAAACTGTGGCAAGACTGACCTAAGCTGCAGTTTGAAAATTACATAATACATACGGAAGTTAAGTGCCCACTAACTTAAGTGGTACTGTACTCATTACAATGCAATTAAAGAGTAACCGGAACAGGAAGAGATCACCACATACGGAATAGTGACCACTAGAAGTTGACATGATTTATATGTTTATGTGGCCAATTTGCAGTCTAGAGAATATATAACATTGATATATGATACTCAGATATTAAGTGTTTAGTAGTGTATAGGCGGAACCAAAGGGATAAGCCCTACTCTGTTTTCCAACACAAATTGCATACTTTTAAATATATTTAAATACATTTTCAAATTATGCTAAACGCAAGTTTTATCTCCAGACTGAAATGAGTGTTGCTGTTGTCATTGTCATTGACATTTGAATTTGCGGGTGTACATGTACTAGTACTCACCTCTTTTACACAACTTTCCTATTCAAGTTAAGACATTTGTGTCTCCTTATTAACCCTAGCGAAAGTATAAGTAAAGGGCATACACAAATATGGTGTTCGTAATTTGGCCGGTAGCGGCCGCTTTTATTGAAAGATCCCTTTAGTAAAAGGTTAGTGTTCATCATTATATAGCATTAGATAATGTTGAATTAATCAAAATTACGTAATTTTTTTGCATAAAAATAAGTACTCAAACAAAGAGTGCACATATTTTCATTGTTCTTACATGACATACATCTAATATTATTTGAAATACAACATAATTAATTGCTTTGTGTAATTGTATAAAAAGGTCTATCCAAAAAATTAGAATTGTATCTTTTCAGCAGGATAAAATGCATCATTCAATTTGAAAAGCAGGTCGGAAAACTGAATGTTTGATATATATATATATATATATATATATATATATATATATATATATATATATGTATATAATGTAAATAGCATGTACATGGGCATAGAGAAAACACTTCCATGTAAGCTATATTATACAACAAAACCAGATGTAAAACCAATAAAAGATTGTTGTGGAATATTCTTCCCATGATATGCACGTCAAAATTGCCTCTAAACAAAAGTATGTGATTTTGTTGCAAAATACAGTTCCACAATCTGAGTCCCCTCTACCACCAAAATTCCCGTAGTGGACCATCCTGGTATCAGATAAAATTTACAGGTCTGTTCTGTAACTCACCGGAAAAAGAAAAGTGAAAAATTACTTCTCTTTAAAATATGAGTCTGTTTTTGTTCCTCGTATTGTGCCCCACCCTGTAGATTGAGAAGTTGAGTAAAGTACCAAGTTCTGTACAAAAGACGTAGCCATGTTTTGGAAGCCACTTTTCATGAAGTCCCACACTGTATATATGCCAGTTTCGTCCCATTCAAACCAACAACAAATTGAGCCATTAGACGATATCCTGATATTGAAAACATTTCTAGTTTTATATCGACCACAGTAAGATTAATTTCCTTGTTACTAAAAGTGTGGTGATCACCAAACATCCACACTCGGCTATTAATTAAAAAGCAATTAAACTGCTGGCAGTAAACCACTCCAAGATCGATGAACACAAGTCTCCCCATTGTTCACATGATCGATCGCAAGAGCATGCCATTTTCTGAAACTTTTTTCCCTTAATTTGCCGTAAAATGTACGACATTGTTTCAATAGAGACCGCATTGGCGCTTCACTGTGTTTTTCTGTTCACCTGACAACGGGTGAAGCTGAATAACGTCTTCACGAAGTTGATTTGATCGGTCATTCATCGCCATACAGTAACGAATAAACCAGTACAGTGCAGTCTTTTTCTATTTGCTGTGCTTAACTTAAATCTTGTCGTTGTTCCTAGCTGAGATTATACATAATACACGTTTTTTATAAGGCATGTGCCGCCCTTGTCGCTTATGTCCGTTGTTCTAGATTACTACATGTAGATATATGTTGATGTCTAGGGTATACTGACAAGCATTTTAGGCCTACTATGAGTAACTATTAGTAACGCCTGTAGGATTTTGTAATGAAAGGTGTCTTGTTGTCTTGTGATACAATGTAGTGCATCGGCATATCAGTTTCCTTCTGAGAGGTTAATTTAGATAATTGACATATATATTATTTATAGGATAATAACATTGCATAATATATGAAACAGAAGCGCTAATGGCCATTATGTGTTTTTTGCAACGGAGTGAGTTCATGGAAAATATATGGATCTTGTCGTTTGTCGCTGAGAATTCTACTTGAATTCTAAGTACACACAATGGACAATAGAAGTGTCACCCCCTGAATCAGAGTAATCAAATAATAATCAATTAATCAATAATCAAAGTAAGTAGATCTTGAGTAGTAATAATGCCTGGTCTACATTTTTTTTTTTTGGTGAAATTTGATGTTAATAAAATGATACCAGGAGCATATCATTCCACAGTCATTTATCTCCCCCAAAGTATTGGTTCAGTAGGGGTGACACTTCTATTGACCATTGTGTGTGGACAGACTTTAGCATACGAGTGGGAGACTCAGCTTCGTCAATTGGCCTGGATTGCAAGGCCAGTAATAAATTTGAATTATCTATTTATGATCTTTGCTTTGTCGTGCATAAATCTAGATTTAAAAAAAAAATATTACGACTGGGACAGTGTTACGAACTACTCATTTAGTCGTTACATAAACAATCTATGAATGCCGCATCATCTGTATTTTTTTTAAATTTTAGTCTGTATTGAAAAATCTTTTCTACGAAACTTGTTGAAAGTTTGACACTTTGGAGATTCATTCTGGAAAAAAGCTCCCTCTGTATATTGTAACCTAATATTATTTTTATTTCGTTTCTCTCATTTTTTTTCTTACTTTGTTTTTTTATAATTCCAGATAGCTATTTGGGATGCTACAAAAAATCAAAGCCGTTTCCTTCTGCGGGGAATTATAACACCTCTACCATCAATCCCACAATATGCAAGACGCAGTGTGGTACCTTAGGCTACAAAAATGCTGTCTTATTCGCTGGAAAGTACTGTCTGTGTTCAGACACACTCCCGCCGGTGTTAGTAACAGACGACAACTGCACTGACGTCTGCCCTGGCGCTATTTCCGGTGAGACGTGCGGTGGCCCATCACATTACAGTATCTATCGCGCCACAACGGAGATCCGTGGTTTGGCGGTGACGACAGGGGAATTTCTTGTGGGTGCCCCTGGGATAGTACGGGCAACGGTGACAGAAGGCAACGTTTCCTACCGTGTGGACTTTGGTGACGGTGCAGGGCTTTCGGAGTGGAGTGCCACAGGTGTTTTCAGCAAGACCTTTGCACAAGCGGGAAGCTATGTTGTTAGAATGTTTGCGAGCGATAGAAGTGGAACACCTGAGGTAACCAGATTTTTGTTGTCTAAATTTATATAAAATACGAAAGTTTGTTCAATATTTTAGCAGACTTTTCCTTATAAGATAATATTATGCGCGAAGAAATATCATCATTATATTCCAAATAATTTATTTTTTTTAAGTCACTCCAGTTATATCAGTCTATTTTGATGGTATTGTTTTTAAAGTTCCAGCGTGACAATATTCCTATGCACGTTACAATAGCTGTATGTGTCTGTCATCAACTATTAACAGCTAAAATATCCCAGTAGTTTTGAATACCACGGGTGTAGGTAGTTTAAGTCAAGCACGTCTGGTTTATTTTGTAATATAGGAGAAGACCGCTGCCGTTGCTGTATCTGTATCGGTACAAGAGCCTGCTGCTGGGGTTCAACTGTCCTGTCCACCAGTCTCAGTGTCCTGGGACGTGGCTTGTTGTAACGCCTCCATAGCAGCGGGGAGTCAGATGAAAGTAACTGCTGACTATGGTGATGGATCAAACGAGTCCTTCTCCGTTGCCGGTATTTGTTTTTTTTTATTTTCTTATTCATTATTTATAATTTTGTCAGTTGTACAAATGTTTCCTCAGTTAAAAAGAAATCCAATCTTGATAAATGCACGCTTTTCGCTTTTGTAAATTAACTTTATAATAAGACACATTACGAAATTAATGCAAATAATATTAAAATAATAGAAATTAATGATGGATAATGTATGTGGCAGCCAATTCTTTTGGAGTTCAAACACAACAAAGTGACATGTTCTTTTGTGATTAAGAACCTAGGCGCAGAAGCGTTGGTCCTGCAGTACCTGTGGATGGTTCCACCCTGACCAATTCTTCATCTGGCGTTCACATTATGCCTCAATCAGAAATATTGGAACCCGGTACCATAGTCAACTTTGAGTATTACGCTGGCAGTCCTGGGGATGTGGACTTCTTGGTTTGTACCTTTGTTTTACGATTCACATATGTTAATTTTGTCAAGGAAATGGTGGTCCACATAAAACAAAATAAAGGAGAGAGAGGGAGACTTTAAATGATTTTATATTACAGAGATACATGGACATACTACTATCCAAACGCATCCTGTCCAATACTACTTAAAATGTGAAAATAAAACGTACAGTATGTTTTGTTAAACATTTTAATTTAGAAAACACTAAATTCTCTGCAAAAGATGCGGTTGTCATCTACAGTCTACAGACAGGAAATTTAAATTTGTGAATATACCACTATTCTTTTTCTATCATTACCAACAATTTATGGATAGACAAAAATTTATTTGTTCCGTTTAATAACGGTATTATTGTATCGATTCTTGAGTCACTTTAAGTAGTTTTACAATATTTTGCTGAAAAAATATTTTAGACTTGGTTTCACCTCTAAGGTGCTGAGACCTTCCTGTCCTGGTGGCCAACAATACTGTTGCTCAGCCAACATCTGCAATGCAACGTGTGACACCACGCCCTTTCAACACAGTTGTCCAGCGTTGTTCTCCGCGGTCCGCGCCTGCTGTATCTCCACCCCTGGGGGAAGTTGCACTGAACCTGGCCGCTCTTCACTTCCCATAGCGGCCGCTTACAAAGTTGTGTACGTCATGTCGCATACGATCAGCTCTGGTGGGTACGGATTTGCAAGGTAAGAAGAAAGGGTTTGGTTTCTTTGGGGAGAGGGGGAGGGATTTGAATATTGGAAAAAATAAGCTGATGTCTTGAAAAACAATGTTATTTTTGAACACGCAACGATCCTGATTTCAATGTCTGTTGAATAACCGATACATCATCACACCTTTTAAGCAACATGCGTCGCTCTGTTTTTCAAGAAGGTATATTTTCTGTACACACCTTTCCAACATACCGGTAGTGCGGGTTTAGCTATTTATAATAAAGGAGACAAGACAGACTGATGTCAACACAAACCGGTCTTTTTCGATGTTGTACACCAATTTTTTTCTTTCTAGTGCCACTGGGTCATTTGAGGCGGCGTGTGGTGATGTCATAGGGTATGTGAACCGTGGAGGCAGCCTGGTGACTCGGCCACTCTTCCCAGGAGAAAAATCTGACCTGAAACGCACTAACGCAACGGCTAATCTTAACGAGGTAATAGACACGTCCAGTGACGTTCACCCACCAGATGACCACCGTCATTATCTCCGTGCCGCGACCAGTCGGCCCTCTCTTGTCCGGCTTTGCCACTCCTACCGTGCCACTGGGAACTTCACCACAAACCTGACGGTCACCAATAAAATGATCCCAAATGCAGTGCACCTGACGGCAACTACAGAGGTCTTGGATGGAATTAACGAAACCGTCATCATCGGCCCGGAATACGTCCAAACTGGGGTACCTATCACTTTCGAACTTACACCCCATACAGGTGCGTGTTTTGACTTTTTAACCCATTAATCAAAAAGTTATATACACTGTGTAACACGAATAGAATTATTGCGTAGACAGAGTATTAAAACAAAACGATCACAAATATAACTCCAATTTTATTTAATTCATGATTTATCCTCATGAATAGAGGTTCAAAAAATCATGTCGATGAGCACGAGCTTATCAAAACCCTACTCATTTTACTTTTCCTCCACAAAGGTCAACCGCTCACCTACCAATGGACGATCTCTAATGGCAACACCGTAACAGTTTCCGAGCCGACATTTGTGCATACGTTCAGTCTGTCCGGGACGTACAATGTCACCGTGCGGGCATTCAATGCTCTGGCAGACAAGACCAACTTTACGGTGGTCACAGTACTTGATCCGGTCACAAGTGTTCACGTCTCCACAGATTCTCACGGCGAGATGTTTAAAGCCCACGGCATCACCTTCAACACAACCGGAGGCACTGATTATAAATGCACGATTGACTTTGGGGACAGTACTACGCCGGAGACTATTTTGGGGTCTGCTGCTTTGTTGACGGGGGCTAGCATCTCGCATATGTACAATACGTCGGGTATTTTTGTCGTCAACGTTACTTGTTTTAATTTGGCCAGTAGCGTCAGCGCCACAGCGACCGTCCTACTGGGAGAGGTGGTAACGGGACTGCGTCTGCTGAAAGAGGGAGGGGGAGTTAACCAGCTTCACTATATCGAGTTTGAAGTCGCCACTGGAACTGACCTAGAGTTTGAACTTTTCATCAATGGTACTCAGTATTCGGTTGAATACAATGCTCTTTCTAAACAGGGCCGCTGGGCTAGTCCCATCCAAAGTCCCTCGGTCACGGTGACAAATGTGACGTTGAGAGCATTTAATGATTTTAGCCAGGACGTGATTAGTGTGGATTTCACCATAGACGAAGCGATAATGTATCCAACTCTTGTCAGCAGCAATCTGTACGCTCTGGTTGAGGATGAAGTGTTCTTCACATTGAGGATAGAGGGCGGCACCAGTGTCAAACTAGAATTTGACTTCAATGATGGCACAACGTTCTTGTTCACTACACCACCAAGATCTTCTTGGATAGAGGCTGTCCCGACGCAAGAGATAACCCGTAACCATTCTTTCTCTCGTGGAGGCACGTATTCCGTAACAGTGACGGTCTACAATGGAGTGGGCAACCACACACTTACAAAAGAAATCCACGTCCTCACCCCCATTGCTAACGTAAGCTTGTCCACCAACAGCCCTGTATCTTTCCTCCTAACGGGCCAGTGTGACATTTTCGTGTCACAGACAGGTGGCGATCCAATTGCGGGTGCTCAGATTGAAATTAAATATGGAGACGGTACAGATCCTGTGCTCCAGAACTTTGTGGTAGATCAAGTATACCGACATCAATACCAAGCCAAGGGTGCCTACGATTTGCGCGTGAACGTTAGTAATCTGATGAGTTCCATGGTGCTGAATGCAGCCATTGAGGTGTTTGAACCGGTTCAGGATATGCGCCTGTCCTCTGAGCCCGCCCACGCCACCGTTAACCAGCCAATCACACTGAAGATCAAAATGTACAGAGGCGAACGCGTCAGGTTCTATGTTCACTTTGGGGATGACGCTACTGTACATGAATTTGACAGACAAGGTAACGCTGATCTTCATGATTTTTTCTGCAAATATCATGTTCAATGTTTATACATTTTCCTTTAGTAAGTGGCTAGATTTTCAAAAAAAAAAAGCTGTCTCTTCTGCACAATGTGTTTAAAAGATTCTGCACAATGAAAATCCAGTTATTAAAATGAAAAGATTGTTGTCACCTAATCTTGCCATTACTGAACCGCCGTGAACAACACCGATACTATTATATACAGATATGAACCATTTTATTTTTCTGTGCTTAATTTTTTTTATGTTGTAGGTGTAAGGTCTGAGGATGAAGACCTTCTCGACCACACGTATACATATGTGGGGAACTACACCATAACCGTAACAGCCACTAGTCCCCTTGGTAACACTACAAAGACCTACTACATTGCTGTACAACACCCCGTCATTGAGAGCGACTTTAGTGTTTCCTCATCTGCTCCTACTTTGGGAAGCTCTGGTGAGGCATTTCCATGATTAGATCTTATTAATTTGATTTTAGGTTTGTGGTCAGGATAAATTTGGAGCTGCGTGTAGAAGTTAACGTATGCGCTTTCGTTATGTAGGCCCCTAAATTTCTGTTGTCCTATTCAGGAGATCTGAAGAATCAATCTTCATTCTTACTTGTTTAGCTTTCCGATGTCTCTTGCCAAGCCGTACAGCCGTTTTACCTCTTATTATTTGTCTCACACTTTCTTTTTATCAAAACCACATAAAACATACATTCCTTGTAAATTGACATGCGGTTTGCAATGTCATTTCCGAAAAAACGCAGTATGTTTTTGCAGATACATATATGGACAATTTATGTTTCAAGGTTATGTTGACATCACGGTGGTGTTCGCGGGCAGTACTGTGCCCACAGAGGCCGCTATTACCGTCCTGTGGGGGAGAGGAGGGCAGGCGTACACCCCTTTGGACTGCAGTACCTCTCCCTGCACACGAATTCTCCCCAGGCCCGTGAACTCGGGGGTTTACTCTTGCACAGTTATCATCTCCAACTTAGCTACCAGTGTGCAGTTCTCCGTGGATGTAAGTTAAGATTAAGAAATATATGTACCAAAATACAGTATATAGGCTTTGATATGTTATTTAGCAACAAATCAGACATGAACAAGTCAGACATGGGACAATTTCCAATAAGTGGGCACGAAAGGAATTTTTAAAAAAATTTCAACTATGTATATATATATTTTTTTCACTTTTTTAACTGTGTGTTTTATTAAATTTCCCTAAAAATATAAAAACATGAAACTACAGTATAACTGCATTAATAAGATAATTATCAACCTAAGTTATTGTATTTCCAGACAAGTCTTTATGAAGAAATAACCTGGATATCTGCCAAAGCGATGTATCAGCCATTTATACCGATAGGTGGCCCAGACATCGAGGGGTTTGGCGGAGACACGTTTCCGCTGACAAGGGACGTTAAGTTCTACATCAATAACACCGGTACATAATGTAATGACATAATAATACATAGTATTTGTGAACGTTTTAGTCTGTTGAAATTAAGCAGAGCAAACAAAAGTGGCGCCACTAGAGACTTCACGATCGGGGCTAAATATGCCTGTAGCTATGATGTGTGTGTTTCACTACACTTGTTGCAAAAGATTAAAAAGTTCGATGTAAGACAGTGATGTCAAGTTTGGCGAGTTTTTTTTTTACCATTTTTGGCTCTTTTGCAACGCTCTTACCAAATCCAATGACTTTTTGAAGACTGAATTTGAATCATATTTAGTAGGCAAAAGTATTCAGCAAACGAAGCAAAAATAAACTTTACTAAATGCTAGGTACTAAATGTACATATTCCACTGTGATATGCATGCAGAAACTATTTTTCTACAAAAAGATTTGGTCTGCAAACAGGTTCATAAATTCATTGAGTTGGACTGGGCTGATTTATCTCGAATCACAGTAGGCTAAAATTTGGTCTTAAAGTTTACATGAACTTCCAGAGTTGAGGCGCCTGGTGTTGACGAGATATATCAGTAAACGCACATGCTAATGTGTATGCCAGTACAATGAGGTAGCCGAAACTTATGTTACTTCCAGGTTTTGCTCCGTCCTTTTAAGTCAAAACGAAAAGGGGATGCATGTGTACATTATATACAGTTTTGTGATACATAATCTCTGTTTTCTAGGCATCGTTGAAAAAGTCGATATCACTGCTTACACAGATGACATAAGTCATGTCGTCCAATGTGTCAAGTCAGATAACCCGCCGGCAGTGCTGTTCCCAGCGGTAGGAATCTGTACCAGGCCTACCCAACTACCAGACTCGGCACATAAGAATCCCGAATTAACCGGTATATCGGACCAAACTACCCGTTTTCAAGGTGTGTGTCAGATCGCATTTCGGAGTATCAGTCAGAATACCGACAGGATGAGCCCGCGGTCATCCTACAAAATTTGTTCTTGGGTATGATACTCCGAAATGCGATCTGACACACACCTTGAAAACGGGTAGTGTGGTCCAATATACCGGTTAATTCGGGATCCTTATGTGCCGAGTCTGGTAGTTGGTTAGGCCTGTGTATAGACATATTTAAGTCATTTGATGAAACTCGTGTATGATAAAGGGAATGTATATAAAAGATCGCAACTGAGAGTTTAACTCAATATTACAAACGACATGCTTTACTTTTATCTACCTGTATCTAATAAATTTACCTGTTTTTTTTCAAATAAATTCAATCTTCTTTTCATTGTAGGTTGGTAGTTATACAGTGAATATAACTGCCCAGAATCCATTCAGTGCAGCGAGCACCGCTCTCAACATTAACATCTTTGAACCTGTAGAGATCTCTGATATCTACGATGATGGCAGAGTGCGTGCGCCAGGAGAGAACAAAACTGTAGACATCCTTCTGAAGTCAAGGGGCACAGACTCCTGCGTTTACATTGAATTCGATGGGATTCGATTTGCTTCGTTCGGCTCCCGAGCGAGATGTGCCTCGGTCGGAAATACAACTTACAAGGGCGCCATAACCAGTAGCTTGATTTCAGTCACCACGACGTTTGAGGAAAGCGGACGGAAGCAGATGGTCGTGCACGGATTTAATGAATGGTCCAACGAAACCCGTACGTTCAGTTTTACTATTTCCTATATAGACTGTGTACCTCCATATGTCCAGATTTCCCAACCAGCTCCTGATTTCTTCAAGCCGAGGATCGAATATAAAAGTAGCTATTTTAACCTTCAGGGGATAACTGAAGTCAACTGTGGGGTTACTTTGCGCAATTCCAAACAGTGGACTGCTCATCAAGTCGACGAGAGAACAGGAGATATTATAAGAGAAATAACATTAGATGAGATATCTTCGGCAAAAGAAGCCGAGATTGCATTAAAGCCTCATTTTCTAGATTACGGTGTCTTCAAATTCTCTTTTACAACCCGAATGCTTTTGGACCAGTCTTCTGGTAACGACGACTTTTCGAACTCCGCATTCACATACGTAAGGGTGATGGAAACTCCTATCGTTGTTGCGGCTATTGATCAAGTTTCCAGTAAGATTCGTCTGGGACATGGTAGAATTCTGACATTAAAACCCGGCACTTACTCAAAAGACCCGGACCTGGACCCAGACAAACCTCAGGTAAAATGTTCAGAATGTCGGTGCCCAATTTTTTAGCGTCACTCATGTTTTCTCACAACCTTAATATAGAATTTAGGAGATGTTTTAAGTATCCTTCCTTCGATTTTTTTTATTTTTCGTGGAGAAAGCATCGCTCATATTTCTCAATTCACACAAAACCAATCATTTTTGTCCCAACAGAACTTCACTGGATTCGAATACCTGTGTCGGCAAGTCGGAGAGAATTTCAAAGTTCCTGCTGGGGGCTTGGTACCGTACGATGTCTTACGAAGGAACATTAGCGATCAAGGGGACCCCGCAAATGGCACTAACTTAGGTGGATGTTTTGGGGATGGACCAGGTTTTATCAACGGTTCATCAGGGGAGTTAAGTATTAACACCACCGATGTGAGAATAAACACAACTTATGAGGTCTTTGTGGTCGCATATAAAGGGAGCCGAAAGGGATACACCGTGTTACTGGTAGACATTGTGGAAGGCGATCCTCCAGAGGTCGCTATAAGGTGAGTCGCAGACGTGTTTAAACCGGAGATCTTGAATCTGAAAGGGGTAGGCAAGCTTTTTTTCAGTATTTCAGCGTTTTTGATAATACAAATAATTTTAGAAGCAGAAACGAGCATGTGCCCCTTCGTCATTTCCTTCCTCTCCTTAAAGCCAGCTTGGTTTTGCCTGGCAAAGGAAGAAATAACCTCAGCATGTATAACTGCACTTCGGATTCGATTTCAGATGTACATGTACTTGACTTCTCAAACTATGCGATTTTGAATTTAACTTACCTCACGTAAAGCTTCTTTTTCAAATGAAGATTATTTACTTTTGTAAAGAAAAGAGTATGCGGCTATTTAAAAAGGTCAACAGTAATGTTAATATCAAAAGGAAAAAGACAAAGTACTACATTCTAAATATAACTGGCGCCATGTTTTGTCAGGTGCGGTGTTGGGGATACAGTAACATGTAGCCCTGCCATGAACAGTCAAGTGGTCCCCTGGCGTTCGCGAATCGCTCTCACCAGTGAATGTTTATATGGTTGCTATGGTGGTAATTTACATTATGAATGGGATCTCGAGGTAGAAAGCCAAGAGGGAGAATTCACCATTTGGCATAAGATTGCTGCTCCTGAAAATTATTTTGACAGCCATAACGGTAAGTCACTAAGAACGTGTGTATTTTGACAGAAGCGTTGCTGAATCCATTTCCAGATACAATACAATACTGTAAAAATCCTTTCATACCGCACTGCATTTTCCCAGGGTTTTATGTTTTCTTGCAATAAAGCCCCTATGCGAAATCATCATACACGAATGTATTTTCTTCATTTATGTCTTCTCAATAAAAAATGTTAATCTTTATATACAACTTGCCGTTGTTGTGAATATGCGTTACAGAACATAAGTGATATGTTCCAAAAAATAACCGGTGTCTTTCGACAATTTACGTAATACAACATACCCCTTATTTTTTTTAGGAAGCTCGTCCAGTACTATCAGTATAAAGGCAGACATATTCACCGTCACAACCAACGTCACCAAGATAAGGGTAAAACTGGAAGCCAGCAGAATCGGCTCCTCGCGGAGTGGTCTGGCAGAACTTGTTCTTAAAGTGAACCCCCCACCGCAGGGCGGTTATTGCTCAGCAGGACCAAATATATCGGAGGCCACTGCAGCAAAGAATTGGACTGTAAATTGCACCAACTGGCATGACAACGATGGAATAGCCTCATACACTTTTTACAGTAAGCATAAAAATTATACATGAATAGTATATTAACCAGTTTAAAAAGAAGTTTAAAAAAGGAGATGATGTGCAACTATGTGTACAGCTATATTTTGGTGATGCCAAAATCTTTACAGTAAACAGTCCAATCAGAAGCGATATATAGCGCACATTTGAAACTGTTTTGAATTCCATACGTAATAGCCATCTGGATCTGGATCTTTTTAAAATTTGTTTTGGAGATCTGATTGAGTATTTTTGTTGATATTTTTATGCTGGAACACATGAACACAGTTAACGACAAATATAAATTTGAAAGATGTCTTGGTTTCCAACCAGCCAGTTACACAAAAGATAACGTCGTTGACAAACGATACAGTTCATAGGGCATGGTATCTTTTACAGCAATACTGGACGGCTCCAGCGATCCCAAGATACTAGGTATGAAGACCACGGGTTTGCTCCAAACCTCCATGCCACTAGGTCCATCTTCCCACGATTACTGGATGACAGTCTACGTCAATATATCGGACACTAAAGGCAGCACCACAAACGTGGAAGCAGGCCGGATACAGGTAAATCGATGACTCAGTTTTTTTATGCGGTTGTGTTTATACAAGGTATGACTTGACTATTGACACGCGCTTCTAGAAAAAAAGAAGTCTTTTATGGCATACGAGTTAAGATATTTAGTTAGAGAATAGGTGTATGGTAACATTTTTGCGTTGTTGTTGATAGAATAGCACCCAAACTCCACGTTTCAATTTGTTATTGTATTTTTTTCACACAAAGCAACTTAAATATCCGTTAAACGCATTTTAACATCAAATTCCTTTACAAAGCAAGTTCCGACTCCTAATATATCTTTTTGATGAATATCGTTATATGAGAACACCGTGGATTTCCGCAATATTTTCATGCTTTAGGTGAACCCAGTGTCTGCATCAGAGGCTTCAGCTTTGTGTGACAGGCTGTCTGCTCCTGGTGACCAGAATCCGTTGTCAGAAATAGAGGCCAACGGCAACCTGGACGACACTGCACAGTCAATACTGTCATGGGCATCGATTATTAACAGTCAAGGATGTATCGGGGGTAGTTAAAGCAGATTTTGTTATTATTTAACACTGTTATATTAGATTTAAATGATGTGTGTATATTCATGTATGTCCATACATGAAAGGTTGTATTAGGTTACCTTACGTACATGTATGATTCCAGGATTTTTCTTTGCAGATGAAGGCGCAGGAACGGGAACGGGGACATCGGTAAGATATCAGAGCAATTTGGGAAAGGATATTTATTTTAAGAAATGTTTAAATTATCTCTTTTGTGTTTAAATTCTATGCATAATTGCCTTACGTTTTGTTTAGTAATGTATCCAAAGTTCCATATTTTCAGGCTCAGAATAGAACCGATGAAGAAAATGAAAACATTCGTCAAACTGGCGCTGACGTAAGTTGTGAGAAAAGTAAATAAATTCATCCCTTTACATTAGAAGATCGGTTATCGTTCTTTTTATTCTATTTCAAATTCAGAGACATAATTTAATTATTTCGTGGTTTTAATGCCACCATTTACTATTAGGAAAGACGAATAATTTACTGTTCTTCTCAGATCCGGAAGCAAATGATAGCTGCAATAAATGCAACCCCTTCAGAAACACCTAGTCAGGTGATAATCAAAGCTAGCACCCTGGCCCCCGTGCTGAGCAAACCCTCTGAAATACACCGAGAAAGTCAAGTAAGTAAGCAGAGTTTAAAAGTTATAAAAAACGGTGTATCAGTTTAGTCAGTTATTAGAATTTCTTCTATGTTTGTGCAATGCTCCTGAATTGAATTCTTAGATAATGATAACAGGAGTCTAGAAGGAAAACACCAGGGCTTAATAATGCTTTTGAACTACTTGTACGTGAAAAAGAAACCATTAACTAGTTTAGACTTGTTTTTTAATTTTCATTGAACCCATTTGTATAACGATCTGTTTTAGGAAGTCGTCGTGGAAGTCATCCAATCTTTTGTCAAATGCCTCGAAGATTTCTCAGAAGACTTGACAATAGAGGAGACTGTTACATTAGTTAATTTAATTCTTGGTACCATGGGAAACATCCTGGAGGTATATTTTCTTCCCCCCCCCCCTCTCTCTCTCTCTCTCTTTCTCTCTCTCTCTCTCTCTCTCTGTGTGTGTGTGTGTGTGTGTGTGTGTGTGTGAATCTATCCCCTCCTTTTACATGTATCTCTCGCTCTTCTTCTTATCTTTCTTTATTGGCTTAATACCTCTCTCTCTTTCTGTGTGTGTGTGTGTGTGTGTGTGTGTGTGTGTGTGTGTGGTTGAATCTGTGCCCTCCTATTCTCTTTCGCTCTTCTTCTTATCTCTCTCTCTCGCTCGCTCGCTCTCGTCCTGATGCGCTCTCTCTCTCCTACTGACTCAACCGCATTTGCATTATTCTTTCAGACAACAACGATTCATCTCCAAAATCCATTAAAGAAAGATGTTGAGGAATCTCTGAAAACTGCATTTTACAACACGGACTTGGAGGACACTAAGTTAAAAAGTATTTCCATAATTTATTTTATGTGTGAATATAACCTTCTTAGCATAGATGATTATGAAATATTATATGAATATTATCACTCTTTGTTTCATTTAGTTTTAAGGACACTGTTGTATTTAACTTTTTTACTATCCATATTTGTCCATTCAGTAATTTCTGTACAATACAATAGCAACTTATTTACATGTATAAATTTACTCATTTAAGCAAGTGTACATTCATTTTTACAGATACATCATTCTAATTCATTTTTCGTTTTTATATCTATCTAATTCTATTTATTCATGTATATTTTTGTTAAATTTAAATGATACTGAATTACATTTTAGAGATTACTCATGACTGGTCATTATTCATTATTTCAGACATAGATGGATTGTCAGCGAAGGATGCCGTGAACGGTTTTGCAAAAATGACAAACAATGACAACCAAAAGGAAGTGGTAAGATCAAGGATATATTGGTACAAAATAAAACCTCATTTTAGCAGAATTGGCCAAAGATTATTCACAATATGTTGCATTAAAGAAAGGTGGGTTTAATTTGCGAAATACATGGCTAATGAATATATAACTACCCACGCTTTTATTCCATTGCCATTGAACAAACTTATGCAGTACAGGCGAGATGACACTGATAAAAGTTAAGTCAGATTTGGAGTTAATAATGTTGGGAGTATTTATTAATTAATTTATTTATTTATTGCAATTATCATCGCTTTGCCACGTTGTACATTTTATGTTAACTATTAACATATATCAGGAATTCTCAATTGCCTTGGCAGACTGGCGAAAAAAATTATCCTGACGCAATGTTTGAACAACAACAACAATAATAAAAACAATGATAATATTTCCATCTCCATGCAAAGTAAATTGAACTGTAATACATGCATTACCTTTCCACTGACAGGCAGATGGTGCTTGGACAAAGATGACGAAGAGTATGGACAGTGTTCTGAGTATCCTCTCAAATAAGATGGTCCTCGGGGAACCGACGTACACCCTAGAGACTCCGGACATGACGGTGATACTAGTGAAGAGTACCGCCACTGACCTCGAAAATCTGGACCAACCCTTGGTCAATTTTCACCCGGGGTCATTGGCAGGGTTGGATGGAGGTGACGGTCTGTCTTTACAGGTGAGTTGATTTAAAGAGTCACACTAAGCGTTCATCGCGTTCATCAATGAGCTGGCCTACCGGATATGAGTGTGAGCTAGGTGGACATATTCCAATAATTAGACTGACCTTAAAAACGACGCATCAATGATCAGTCGTTTTGTTTGTGTATTTGCAATAATATGTTATTAAAATTCTATACACACTAGACAAACACACCTAAATAGCATCGCAGTTTAAAAAATTGTGTCAGTCTTGAGATTAAATTCATTTTCCATAATTTGGACCATTTCAGATAGTAGAATTCAATTTCAACCCAGTCGAGTTCCTGGAGAGCAGTGTCAGTGCCTTGGTCTCTAACGTCTCCAAGGGCGTCTACATAGACATCCTGGATAATGCAAGCAGGATAGTAGAAGTATCCCACACCCAGGAACCCATAGAGATCATGGTGAAGAGGGACCACACGGCACCGATCCCTGAGCCTTTCTATGTCACTGCGTCACAAAGTCCAATGAGTAAATATGACAGGTTATCCTACAGGTCGCTGTGGGTGAACGAGACAGACGTGTCCCTTCATATTGAGATCGTCCCTGAGGAACAGGTCACCTTCCTTGTGCTTGTCAGGCACGAGACGGCGCCACAGCTTGAAGAGGGGGGCTTTGACGCTTGGCAACTCGTCCCGAGCGTTCGATTAGCCAAGAACGGTACGATGCTGCTGTCCTTATCGATTAAAGCATGATATGAATTATGTTTACTGCATTTCCATTACAGAGTAAACCGTTGGGAAATGCACTAGTTCCAAAAAACAACTAAGGTTATATTTGGCATAACATTCGCCAGGATATACTGCACAAAGCCATTTCGTTTCCTCGTCCTCTTCTGTAAATAAAAGTTGACAACACAATCAAATCAAGGGTAAGAAACCATTTAGCTTTTGTGTTCCATTTCGAAAAACAACGAGCCCGTAAATTCATTGTGCGTCAGTGCATCATCATTTTTACAGGCATGGCTTTGAATAGCTACGAGGTATTTATGGACAGTGTGGGCAACAAAACAGGAAAATACTTCATCGGCCTGAGACAGCTACTGCCCAATGAGACGGACATGTATGGGACAGACTGGGCTGACTTTCAAGGAAATTTCACGCAGCCGTTTACTGGGGTGAACGAGATCACCACTAACTACACCATGCGTGTCTACACCTCTTCATGTTTATTCGTCAAGCGGCTAGCGCCGAATCTTAGAAAAGATGGATGTGTTGTAAGTGAACCAGTTAATCCATTAACCAAGACATAATGTGAATTTGAGAACAAATTATTTTTGTGCCAATTGTAATGCATTGATTTCTCAAACGATGCATAGTGGGCTTAACTCGTTATATTTTAATACGTATACACGGGTAACTCGAGAAATACATGGCTTGAATATATATTTAGTATTACACATCTTTTGAAAGCTTCTACAAATGCGTGTACATCAAGCATCAAATTCTACCGAATGAGGACCGAATAACATGACGTGAATATGTCTTTAACATAAAACATCAAAACGAAACGAGAATGGGGATTTTAACTGGATGGATTTCATTTTTTTATTTCAGGTCGGCAATGCAACCACACATGACGTGACCCAGTGTCTGTGTAACCATCTTACCACGTTCCTTGGCGGCTGGGTTGTTATGCCGAACACTATTGACTGGAACTTTGTGTTCTCGGGAGCAGCTTCCTTCGATAAAAACGCAACCCTTTACATTACTGAAATCATCATAGGGGTCATATACATACTGATGGCAATTTGGGCAAGACGACAGGACAAGAAAGATATTGAAAAGGTATTTAACGTAAAACCTTAAACATAATTCTTATCTCACTCATTTGATTGTCTAAGTTAATCCGTACTTAAGTGTATTAATTACACTGATTCCAATAATTAAATTAATCATCAACGACCAAGAAAAAATCCTGTTAAACATTTTTCTTACTTTTTTTTCAGTTGGGAGTCACTCCCCTACTGGACAACGACCCAAGCGCCCACTATCTGTACGAGGTCGTTGTGTTCACTGGCTTGCGCAGGGATGCGGGGACAGAATCCAAGGTAAGGTCACCTTTATCTTATATCATCCTTGATTTTAAGTAAGCAGATAAATTATGAAGTTTTTTAGATGTTTAAAACACTTTAATTATAAGATTACATATTACATAGAATCATCTTATCATCAAACATCTTATTTGTAACGTAGATATTCGCGCTATGACCAGAAACAAATATATAAGTTTGACTACCTTAAAATTTGTGTAAACAATGATTTTATTTTCCTGTCGATCCTGGATATGGCAATATGAAAAATCCTATCCAAGGAATTTGCAAACCGTTTGTTTTAAAAGGTTCATATATTGGTTAGAAGTACCTTGCAGGCTCTGTCGGTGAATACACACGTACGTTGTATTGCAAAAAAAGTTTATCAATTTTGTGTGAACTTGTTATACCCTTTTTTTTGGGGGGGGGGCGGTAATGCTTCAGTTATAGCATGATGAAGCTATACGCAATTTCTGAGTCTGCAGATTTTCTAGAATTTTAATCAATTGGAATACATTTTTACTCGAAAGCAGCAAGGAATATTAGTTTCAAGAGGAAAACAAATGCCATGTTAATAAAGTCCTCCATTTTTACCACTCCAGGTGTGTTTCATTCTCTCTGGGGAGCACGACGAGACTGATGTTCGTGTTTTGTCCGATGACAAGCGTTCGGTGTTCAAGCGAGGTGCCGTCGATCGTTTCTTGCTGGCGGTCACAAGGTGAAATCCCTAAAATCCTTACCTTAATTAAAACACTATTTATAAAGCGATACAGTATTTTAACTCATAGGAAGCGAATTACAAAAATTTCCTCAAACTGATTTTCAGAGCTTTCCGTTTTATATCCGATGTCAATCACACCCTGTACCTGTTTTTTAAATGTCCTTGTTTAACCGCAGTTGTCGGTTCATTATTTAACTTTTTATTCAAGTGTCGCCGCGTCTAGTGTAGCATCATGTATTCTGAAACATTTCCATATAATATTGTACATTTCCTGCTTTATGATATTCTGTAAAAATTGGGAAATATTCAGCTGCACGAATATTTAAATCCTGTTTAACGGACTATTTCTTTCTTCACTCAGGCCCCTTGGCACACTTAACTACGCCCGGATTTGGCATGACAACTCTGGCAGGGGGAAATTTGCGTCATGGTACCTCAAGTATTTCCTGGTCATAGACCTGCAAACAAAAGAGAAGTACTACTTCATATGTAACCGTTGGTTTGCTGTGGAAGAAGATGACGGCCAGGTCAGATAATGTTCTTTTTTAATTTTGAAGATTGTTATCAAATAGTGTTATACGTAAAAAGTATCTTCCATCTTTTCGCTGCTGGATTTTCCTAATTAATGGAAAATATTTAATGGCAAATATTTAATAATATTATGATGGCATTTAAGAGCAGTATCAGAGGAACGGCGATAACACACTTTCCATGAGAAGATATTTAGGCTGAGAGCATTTTGGTAAACCATTCTTTACTCTTTAATTTTCAAGTTAATAATCCAATTTAATAAGATAATCATATAACAATAAAAACTGCCGATTTATTTTCTCCTCAGGTTGACCGTCTCATCCCGGTAGCCGGCAGAGAACAGATGGCAGAGTTCGGACACCTCTTTACCAAGACAACACAGAAGAATCTTGGCGATGGCCATCTGTGGTTCTCTGTCATCGCTCGTCCAGCACAGAGTCGTTTCACTAGACTACAGCGAGTGTCCTGCTGCCTCTGTTTGTTATTTTTGACCATGCTGACCAGCGCTATGTTCTATGGTCAGGTTCCCGAAAGCCCGGGGGCCAATGCCATTACTTTTGGGCCATTTAGTCTTTCTCCCGAGCAGGTAGGCTATGATGTAGCGTACAATGCTACTTGTAAAGTTTGATTTATAACATTGTCTGTCGGTGGAAAAGCAGCTTGATGATATTTGATTCGATTTAATTTAAAACTACATGTTTATGGTGTTATCATGAAGACACCCTTTCCCCATTGGTCATTTACTCTCATAAATTAGAACTAAAATTTTATTCTTGGCCGTTGCGAATTTCAAATTGAACAGATTTTTGCCGTTTTTCTTTTTCAGATTTTCGTCGGAATAATTGGAACTGTCATCGTTTTCCCGGTGAATTTATTGATCATCACTTTGTTTCGAAAATCTCGCCCGAGAAAGAAGCGCCCATCTCGTATTAAGGCGGCCATGCAGAGAAATGTCCTAAACCAGGGTAGCGCGTCTCTGAACTCCGCGGCTATGTCCACAGAGACACTAATTCACACCCATACCCATCCAGAGAAAAACCAAATAGCTGACTGGAACAGGGGAGGCGCCTCCACCTCAACAGTGTATACCAATGTCTCATTTAAGGCACGTCCAGACACATCCTTTTCTAGTGAAATTGAAAAACTGGAAAAGTCGATCACACATCCCCACGAAGACTATCTACAAACTGGCAAGAAAAAGAAGAAATTTGAACTCCCATGGTGGTGTAGAATTGTTGCCTGGGTTATCTTGTGGATATGTGTGTTTGGCGCCGCTGCTATGGTAACTTTCTTCGGTATTTCGTTCGGGGATACAAAGGCTCGGAAATGGATTACGTCAATGCTGATTTCTTTTGTGACGTCAGTGTTTCTCACGGAACCAATTAAGGTCGGTAGACATAACGTTTTGATTAATCAAAATACAATCCTAGTTTCACTTTTATTTGAATATATACTTGCACAGCATCATAGCCTTGAAAATTATCATCTTCTTTCTGTCATTTTTGCTTTGAAAATAACAGACTTCCGCTTAATTCATGAACTTTGGAGATTTGACCTTTTTTATCAATATTTCTTAGGTTGAGAAATTGTTAATTTTGTCTGTTGAATAGTTCATCTACATCTTACTTTGCCTGGTGTACTTTTCAGATTTTCTTGTTGGCAATATTTTTCTCGATGATCATCAAGAAGGTAGACGAGGACGAGGAGGAGGAGGAGGGACAAGAAGATGAGGAGGATCCTCAGTTGCAACATGATGAGCTGTTGTTGCACCCGCCAGACAGTTAGTATTCTCAACACTTACATTTAAGAACAATTTTTTTCTTATGGGTTATGGATAATGCATCTAAATTTAGGGTCGCTTGTCACGCCCTAGGCCTTTGTAGTCTAACCCCTATGTTTACAGAAATGTATCCCTATACGAAAGTAAGCGCTGATGTTAAGGATAAAACAGGCAACCGCATCCACCCGAAGAAGTGGGCAGTGGGGAGGGTACTCTGTTTATGCAATACCATACTGTATTTACGGTAATACCATGCAAGCATCTTTGTATTCATCTTTTCAGCTTACAGCGCCGCAAAACCAAGGAAGATCGCCTACAAGCCACCCGACCCCTCCTTTCTTGAACAGGCCCGTGAAAACCGCCTCAAAGAACTGAGGATGTACGACATTCTGCGGGAGATTATATTCTATAGTGTGTTTGTGTGGATGCTGCTGGTGATCAGTTATGGAAATCGTGATCCATACAATTTTTACTTACGAGAACACATGGAGAATGAGTTTGTGTTTAAAGGCCATACGACGATCGACTTTACTAAGGTGAATATGACGCTGTATACGTAAAGAAATGGTTTCGATTCCCTTTTAGAAGAAAAAGATTGCATTTCCAACTTTTTTTCAAAATGGGTTTGACTGCGAAACAAAAATGAATATGTTTAAACTTCTTAAGCACCCACAGTTCATGTGATCCAACCATATTGACGGTTTAGCTAATAGATTAGTCATCAATATGTTAATTGTTTTATTAGTTGATCAATTAATTTATCTATTTATTTATATATCACAACCGTAGCTTAATTTTTTATCTTTGCAAATTCTGCCAATGCATTCTCTCAGTCTTCGGTCCTGCATATTACGTACTAGTGCCTCTTTAGACATATAAATGAGTAAACATAATATTGCAGTATTAGCACACAAATTTCTCCCCACCTTTTATGGTTAAAGAAAATGACACCACATTACACAATAGGAAGCAAGTATTTTACCTATTAGGTTAAAAAATATATATATAGGAGTTGTTCATCTCTGGTAAAGTGTGTTTACCCAAACAAGGTTTGGAATTAGGACAATGGGTTAACACCCATTGTATTAACACAGAATAGGAAGTGACTCCAAAGTCCCAAAAGTTGAAATATAACCATAAAACAGAGCAAAAACTCCTCGCCTTTTTATTTTCCTCAAAAATCCGTAGCTGTTATAAAAAACAACAGACATTGGCATAAACTTGGCTAGACTAAAGCATATCGTGCATTTCTTTCAGCTTCAAAACAGTACCCAGTTCTGGCTCTGGTACAAAGAGGGGCTGGCCCCAGCACTGCGTGCCCTGAACTGGTATAACGACGATTTCCCAGTAGGGCAAAGAGGGTTTTTGGCTGATAGGGCTTGCAGAATGATGGGATACGCCACCATGAGGCAGGTCAGAGTGAAACCTGGTAAGTTCAGAAAACTGACATTGTCGCCCAAGATGATGCTTGTGGAATTTTTTGGAATTTACTAAATAATAATCTTATCGACATGTTAAATAGAGGTGAGTATATAACAGTTTTTTTAAATGATTCTGTTAAGGTAAATCAAATAATTATGACTTATGAATAGTTCAGTTTCTTTATGCACTTTCTGTTTATTTTTTTAATTCAAAGGCCAGTGCAAAGTAGAAGATGTAATCACGAAGTTCATACCCGAATGCAATGACGCCTACAATTTACTATTGGAGGATGAAAGTCCATATGGTGTGGGATGGGTCCCGTTCAGTGGATCAGCCACACACAATAATTCTGCGTAAGTAAAAAAGACGAGAAAGACAAGTAACGGTTGGTGGTATATTCTACGATACAACATGTACCTTAACCTTGGTTCCCATTGTGAAGGCAGCCTTGTTCATCCATTTAAGAATTAGTTTTGCTATCGTCACCATACTAATAGACCGTGCTTGCGCCCCCTTTGCCTTTGAGTATTGATCTAAGTGCCCCTCGCCCTCCCCCGGTCAAATCCACGTTTTTATGGAGTTTCAATAACAAAGTAGGGTTTTTATTCGATTCGTTGTGGGTCAAAACTAAATGGATATTTGAATGGTTAGAATTATATTTTTGTATATTTTCAAAATATTCAGATGGTGTTGGTACCTTGCTCTTCCGTCTAATGCTTATTTTCACAAACTACTGTTAATGAAGAACTAGACTACATATTGTGACCTGATTGAAAAAAAGCAGGTGGGATAATTGCCCTTTACATTTATTTCATGTTTTGTTTTTGGTCAGGTTTGAGTACGAGTACCGTACGTCGTCTGAATTAGACGGCTATCCATTCTACGGCCAACTGACCATCTACGGCGGCGGCGGGTACTTAGCGCAACTGCGAGGAAGCTACCACAAATTACTTGAGCTAGGGGAGCGCCTAGAGAGGGAATGGTGGATAGACAAGTACACGCGGGCTGTACTGATCGAATTCACATGCTACAACCCTGGGGTGAACCTTTTCTCAATTAACACCATGGCTGTGGAGTTTCATCAATCGGGGGGCATAGTGACCAACTACCGCTTTGAGCCAGTTAGACTTCTCAACTACGTCGGATCTGCGGCAGCTTTTCAAATAGCATGCGAAATAATCTACTTTATCTTTATTTTCTTCTTTATTTACAAGGAATCCAAAAAAATCTGGCATTTGCGTTGCAGGTACTTTGCTGAATTCTGGAATTTGGTTGAATTTTCTGTCATCGGGTTTTCTATTGGAGGAGCAGTGGTGTTTTTCTACCGCATGATTATAACGAATGCCCTGACGAAGACCTTTAAGAAGACACACGGGAATGAATATACCAAGTTTCAATATGCTGGTTATTGGAATGAAACCTTTAGCTACATGTTGGGATTGCTTTGCTTCCTTGGTACCCTCAAATTCCTTAAACTGCTGCGCTTTAACAAACGCATGTCTTTCCTTGCAGCAACTTTGAAAGACGCTACAACGCATCTTTTTGCCTTTTCTGTCATATTCTTTATCATCTTCTTTGCTTTTGTGCAATTCTTCACTCTGGATATGGGACCAAAAGACTACAATTTCGCAAACCTTCTCTTAGCCTCTGAATCCCTGATGCAAATGATGCTTGGGAAATTCGACTTCTACCGTTTGGCCTCCACCAGCGAACTTGCGCCATATTTCTTCGTTCTCTTCGTCGTGCTTGTGACCTGGATAACCCTCAATATGCTGCTGTCCATCCTCAATGAGAGTTTCACAGCGGTGAAGAACGATCTGTCTAAACAGCCCAATGAACACGAAATGGTGGACTTCATCGTGAACCGCTTCAAAACGTGGACAGGACTTGGAACGCCCTCCCCCAGCCTCCCCTCGGCACCCACACCGGATAAGTTGAACAACGAGCTTCAAGATGGTAGCGAGAAAGATGCGTTGGATGTCAGTCATTTCCCGGAAAAGGTGGACAAATTCCTGAACTCCATCGGCCGCGTTTATTTTGATCTGTACACCGCCAGCGGGAAGGACGCATTTAAGAAGATGCTGAAGGACAACAAGCTGAAAGCCCGCGTTCAGCGAGGATTTAGCAGGAATTCCAGTAATGATGCCGAGGAGTTGGCGATGCTATGAACTGTGTGACTGAAAACAAGAAACAAGAGATACAACAGCCCTAGAACGAATCCGTCCAAATGAATAAGTTAAAGAGTTTATGGGAGCCTTCTTAACGTGCTTCAGTTGCGCAATGTGATTAGTACGTGTTAAGCTAGCGAAGACGACAGCATGACAGTGCGTCTGCTGAGACAGTTCTCCAAGTTGTCTTTTCCTGCACTTGTAATACTTGTAATAGCTATTGTGTTTTCTTTTTTGTGTTTTGGCTTTTAATGTTGATCCAGTCTCAAACATTTAGTGGAGGCGTGCATGTTATTTTATGTAATGGTTGGTTTGGTACACATTTAGCATTGCGGTCTTGTGCGTTAACAAGACACATCTAAAGGTCGGACGTTTCTTTTAGTGTGCATTTCAAGTAAATTTAGAATTATCTTTGGTTGTAATAATGAGTTAGAGCAATCCATTGTACTGCACTTACTTTTTTCAAGAAGAAGTACCAAACTTTCGATTTAAGCAAAACCTTGACTTTCTCATAACTGTGTTTCAGTTAGATTTCATATTTCTGAATCTTTAACTATTTTCTTATCTTTGATTTTTATATGAGGTTGGACTGACGGTAAACTAGATTGAAATCCATACATAAAACCTATTCTGAAATACCCACCCCTTTGATTCTGTTTTTAGTTAAATGGCATAGAAGACAAAATCAGTGGAATACTGTTCAGTTGCTAACATTTGGAAAATTGTATGATTAGCTTTTGTACGCAAGCAGAATAAAAAGCATTGAAAAAAAAAAGGTGTACGTTTTGTATTTTCACTTCTATCGCGATCTCGTATTACGGTTACGTATTTAAACAAATATGTGAATTACCACTGAAAAATTTATATTAATTAATCGATAAAAGTGTACATCGATTGAACATCCTTTTATTTTACCTCCTATGGTAGTAATCACTGGCACTGACGATAACTTTTTAGAATATCATGCCAGCATTTTCAAAACTTGCGGTGTAACTGAGGAATTTCATACATGTACGTGTTTACTACATGTAGTGTTCATGCGCCTTACTGGAGAAGGTTGGTGCCAGTGCTGTTGTTACGTTTACATGATTTTTCAAAATCGCAATGGATGTCTGATTCAGGTGTTTTTCTACTACTCTCAAAGTGTGTTGTCCGAAAACTTGTTGTCGATTTTCATGGAATTATAAATATTCTCCTCGCGTTTAATTTTGAGATATCAGCACCCAGCCAGGAGTATGCCTCCGAATTAGGCGTAGAAAGATTAAAGCCCTTAGAAATTGAGTGAAACGGTTCTCTGTACTGCGCCGGCTACCCCAGTGGCGAATTTAGAGGGATCAGGGGAGTCCCCCCCTTCGGTTTCTGAAAAAAAAATCACACTAATATTTCCCTCTTGGAATTAGAATTTTGACTGGCTGAATTATAGTTCTAAACGTACCAAATGACGCCGATCGCCCTCTGAAATACCAAAATTTTCAGGGCCCGCTGAAGGGCCCCGAACCCAACGCCAAAGGGCGGACCCCCCCTCCCCCTTCAAATAATCCTGGACCCACCCTTGTACCCCCAGTAGGTTCTAACATTTCGCCACGAGGGTTTTACTCCCTCTTACGAGCCCCAATGTACCAATCGATATTATCCGGTTAACTGACCGTGTCGAGCGCAGGGGCACATTTTTGGTGACTCTTACGTTGTCACTCGCTCTCAAACTGGTGCGATATAAAATTCTGTATCGCTCGTTATGAACAGGCCCTAATACTGTGGAAAATTGACAACCACCTTAATTACTGGTGCTTGGCTTGTTGCGGAGAGGATGTACGCAGTGCTGATGCATAAGAATACTTTTATCTTGTCATTTTCCTGAGGTTGACACTTTTTTCCTGGGTCCGTACTCAACACGACATTTATTCAATCGTTTTCACGTGGATTTTTGAGTTCATTGTCGGTCTGTACATTAGAGTTTATTATTGCACCATGGGTGATCAAATTCAGAATGCCAAATTTTGCAACGGAAAATCTATATTTACTTGTATGATTATTTTCCTATATGGGGAATATGTTTATGAAAACGCTAATGAGACGATGGGGGAAAGCATATTACAGCTCTCTTCTTTTCGATAATCCTGGTGTCTTTAGATGAAATTTTTGTGAAATTTATTTAGTGAAGGTTCAACCAACCAACCGATGTTCCAAGATGTAATTACCTTTTTGTATTATAACACGGTTATGTTACCAAAATAAATGAAAGTTTTTAATCAACCTCAGCCATGAACCGGATTTAAAATTAGAAACTTATAAATAACACAAGCAAGATCAGTAATTAATGACGATGCTGCTGTAGTATATATATATATATATATATATATATATATATATATATATATATATATATATATATATATATATATATATATATGTCGTTTTTTAAAAATTTATTTGTTAATATACATATATATGCGTAGTAAAGAATAAAAGTTAAACATGAGTTGCTATGTCCTCCTCTCACTAGAATAGCAGAGATATCTGTGACTAAAAGCGCAATTAAAAACATCCGAGAAAACCATAACTATAAATTCGGTCACAGTGTATTAAATACTTTAGCCAACCTTCTAAAGAAAAAGCATCATGCCAATGAGGAAAAATAAGAGATTGGCAGTTTTGGTACAAATTTTTTCGATGAATAGTCGATCAAGGATGTAGGCAGTTATTATTACTTGATACATTGTACATCAGTGTCAGACTTGGATCGGTCAGGTGTACCCCCCCCCCCCCCCCCCAAAAAAAAAAAAAAAAAAAGGAGAAGGGGAAAATTTAGGCCATTCAATCAAATGCAGCTTGATCGAGTTCTTCACGTCTAAATAGTGTTCTTTTTCTAGCATTCTTCATGGTAGCGAGAACGTGGATCATTATCGGAAATTGATCAAAAGCAAACCGTAAGCAGACGAAACAGTTAATTTGTAAAAATTAATCCCCACACTTTTTTTATTACAGGTAAAACTCAAAATTTCACTCTGTTAACCAGACCTTCCCAGTGCTTCCCCCGAGTAATGCAAGTTATTGGTTAATTATTAAACCAAATTACTGATAACATATCAGTGAAAAAAGATAAAGAATAAAAAATTATTAACCGCAAGAAATACAAAAAAAGAATGAGAAAAACAAACAAACAAACGAATGAATTAAGTCTAGATAAACAAATAAGTTAGCAAACGAAGTACCAAATGAATAAGTTAATTAAAGAAGTAATAAATAGATTAATGAATCCCTCTGCATAAATGATACGCATCTAAAATCGTTTTGCAAATCATTGCTCCCTCTGATCATTTGCTGCGGCGTTTCCTGGATTTTACAACAGGGAGGTGCGGTGCATAATAAAAAGGAGGATGTTTTGTCCTCCGTTTTCGGAAGGCTCGCTAAAGTCAAATCGGTGCATTCAGTAGCAATGCCTGTGCCATGTTTTTAGGCACGTTCTTAAGTCGACGTCTATTTTAGATAAAAAAATATTATAAAACAATTATGAAAGTTTTTTATTATTTGCCAATAGTTCATTTATTTGATTGTAATCAGTCATTATCGAGTTGGCTTTTCTTTACGGCTCCATTTTACATAGGGTAGTAGCCATTGTTCTAATCAAACCGAAAGGAAAAATCTGTAATTAAGGGATTAATCCATCATACTTCGAAATTAGACGTCAGCAATATTAATAACGACATGCATTGATACAAAAACTAGCATGTAATGCAAAATTTGATGAATATGTCACCGATATGTGGCGTCAATTCCAGATTGAACTTAAACGCGGGAAAAGAAATATCAAGTGACAGCATGAATGAACTCGAATCTGTCCAATAAAGTCACTCCGTCGTTTAATTCATATGCAAGGTCAGCGCTCTTTATTATTGAAATATCCTACCCTTTTCTGATTCCCTTTTGTTTCAAATACATTTCCCTTATCAATTTTTCTTTGACAGTTGCATTAACTTAGGATACAGTTTTTTAAAAAATTAAATAATTTAAGCTTTTATTATTACAAAACGATTTCTCTCTTAATACATATTTTGTTTAAAATAAAATATTAACAGGGAGTGCTTCCAGCAAATGGGAAAGCTGCGCATAGCTATTTAGGATTAGAGGTTGTAGTACGGTTCAGTGAATGTATTCATGCTCTCGATGGCCCTCTCTTTAGTACGAAATGGATCGCTCAGATCAGCCTTGACGTTTCGGGATATATGGCGTCCCAACTTATCTACCTCATTTTGTGGGCATGTGCAGCATCTCTCGTCCTCGCTGCAGAAGGTGAGTTAAATTGTCAGTGTGCAAATCTCTTGGCGGAATGCGATCGGCAGCAAGAAAAAACAACATGGCTGCCCTGGCCTGACCTGATTTAGGGTCAAACCTTTACTAAACACAACGATCGAGTGAAATAAGATAGTTTTCATTGTGTATTTTGCAGCAGTAATGAACAATACAGTGTTAGTGTTATGAATGAATGAATGTCACGCTCCAACGACCCGTGTTTAAGGCATGTTTGCGAGCCGGAAACTCGCTAACGTGAAAACCCTCGAAATTTGCTCTCGCCATTTTGCCGTCCATGCTTGGCCAGTAGCGCCAACCGATTAACCTTGCTCTTAATTCACGCCGTTGTTTACATTGGTCTTGTTAAGCAACACTGTCGATTTCAATGAAAATTTAGCTTACGGCGCTAGTGTTTTTCGTTATTTTTTTCTGACTTGCCCTGGTCAGGTCACCAAGCCAGTGCTTAGCACAGTTTTTTTATTTCACGCTGATTGGTCACAACGATAGGACGGACTTAATGTCCGCGTGACCTTTTGTCCGAGTTACAAGTGCATCTACGTCGATGAGAATCCATTGTTTGACTCATATTATGAATGCCGATCAATCAACATTTGCCTAACGTTGTGTGCGACATTTGAATAGTACATATGATTTTTTTACATTAACCTATTTATGCACCTGGTTTTTCTGTTTATGGGGGTTATTATAATATTAATGTCTTTCATGAATATAATAAAAGCAAAGTTGAATCACAGTATCAATAAACAATGGCATTCTCTAAAATTGACAGCAATTTGGGCTAGAATAGATGGGTCATGGCCATATTTCAAATGTTTAGTATACAATATTACAAAAGGTGAAAAAGCAAACACAGCTAGCAGTGCGTCAATGCTGGCATGTCACACCTCAGTTTTTCTGTTTCTTTTTCAGTTGACAGTCTAAAAGCTTGAATTATATATTTCAATAACCCACATTATGATCTAGCCTGTTCTTTTCAAACTGTATACTGAAGCTGAATGGCCAATTTGTTTGTTATACAAATTGAAAGGGGCATAATTTAGATTCAGAAATTAATTTTTTCATCATCATCAGAGTGAATAACTCCACGGACCAATAATGTTTGTTTTTTATGTGTGATATGAAAATGTAGTGGTTTTTGTCTAATTTGCTCTAGTCAAGCCCAAAATTGGAACTGTAACTGTTTAATGCCGAAGTGGTCACTGTGTATAAATAATAAAATTTCTCTTGTATATTGGTTAACAGTTTCATAAATTGCTTTATTTTTATTCTAAAATATATATGATATAGTATTAGATTGAAATGTGTCTTCAGTTTAAAATTGATCACAAAATTTTCTCCATTCTTTGTTATAAACATTTACTATAATGTCAGTGGGTCAGGATTTTTATTTCAGATTAAAATGCCAACAATATTGTAGGTAAAATTTTTTTTTATGGTATTGGAAAAGCTGAATTCATAAATAGTTCTGGTAAAACATCATATATGTGAATTGTAAGTGTGGTCATATTATTGTCATATAAAAACACTGTAGTAAAAAGTTCCCTGGATTATTGTGAAATCACTTAATCAAAAATGCCGAAGTATGGTGCTTTTTATTTCTCCCACTGAAGGGTTTACATGAGAAAATAACATGTTTTTATTATGTGCACTGTTTTACTCATTTTAAAATGTTTTTCCCCAAACTGTTCAACTGTGACTGTGGAATTTTTTCCTGGAGTATATGATATTTTTCTTTAACTAACTAATATTTTACCCTCCTTTCCTGACATCTGAGCTCCAATAACTCTGTAGCTATCTGGAAAGATTGAAAGGTCCTTAATTGTCTTTCAAGTGTGGGTTTTTCTCATTTTGTCATCACTTTGAGCACTGAATTCTGGGATGGTGTGATTTAGAACTTTGTCAATATGGATGACAAATGATGAAAGTTGTCAGGAGGTATTAATTTGATTATTTTGGTGACATGAATTAATGGCATTTATCTGCTAAATGATCAAAAAGTATTACATACTTCCAAAAATGGGTTCAATAAGAAGTACTTTTTAAGTAAGAAATGTGTGTTTAATATGTTAATTTTGTCCCTTTAATGAGAAAAGATGCTATGGTGATAAACCATTTTTTAGTTTAAAGGTCAGTGTTAAAGTTTGAAAATCAAGTCATCAGTTAGTGTAATGTCATTTTAAAGTCTCATAGCTGAAAACATGTAGCTTTTAAACTTGACTCATAATGGTTCTTGCCTTATGGATTAACAAGGTAAGGGGATTAATTCCCCACATTCAAAGTTTACGGTGTAAATGATAACAAAAATTGTTTGATTTCTTGCTTCTTTCATTCAGTGTTTATGTATGTAAGTAATGGTCAAATATTTACCTAGTAAAAGGAAACCATTATTTTTGATGCCATTTGTAATGTGAAAGGGAATATTGACTAAATTTCTGTATGTGATCACACAACATAGTTTGACAATATTTGCAACCATGACAAAAACCACATAAAGTGTATTTGGATCAATTTTATCAAATACAGTTTTAGTTTCTAATTTCAGCAAGGAAAGGCTCGGTTACACATTACACCCCCTCCTCCATTAAGCTTGACCATCCCTTATTTCACTGATCACAGAACACATGGGTTAAAGGGGGGGTGCATTTGTGAGGATTGCAATTATCAATTTTCCTTCATTTATTACTAAAACAGTTTTTTCAATTTGTCATTTATTTATTCACAATGCTAAAACATCGACATAGGTTTGCAGTGGGAAATCAATTTTTCAGTTACTATGATATGCAATGTACCTTGACAAAACTTACAGAAATACTAAGCTATTTTTGCCAGTTTATCAGAGCAAATTGGAGTTCAATTAAAGATATAGCTTTACAAGAAGAAAAAGACGATAGAAAATGCTACTGTGAACCCAATCAGTGTGCCCCAGTGTGTCTGTTGGAGAAGCAAATTTTACGAATCCTGTACTCTAGATATGAAAGGTCAAATTACTAGGGATACATACATGTGGAGATTGTGAAGAATAACATGGTTCTCTTCTATTCCTACTGATACCCTGGTGTATTTGTTTATGTTGTAATTTAATCACTCATTTTGCTATATAGTGCCTTGAACATTATCATGTTTAATGCAAAACTGTGCAGGCAACTGTTCTTTCTTTTGTTAAATCCAACATTCCTGTTTTAAGGTGATGTTTTGGCATATGAGCTGGACAGAAATGTGATGCTGTTCAATATTTTTAAGCTGTTTACTGCTGGCAGTTGGACTCATCATATTGATATTCCATATAGTCCACTAGGCCAGAGATAGAGCATCTTGCCTGTGCTAATGCATAGACTTATGTACACATATAATTCAAAAGCATACAGATTTCTTAGAAACATAAATGGCTCATAGGTAAGGTCTGAACATTTCAGTGAAAAATCTTGATATGGAATTGAGGAGAAAACTAGTTTTGTGGAGGTGAATTACGCACTATTTTCTCTCTGGTTATTGAGGTCAGTGCTAGGCATCATGTTACAGCTGACTCAGCTTGCAAAGCTGTCGCTTGACCTCCAAATGTGGGGCAGTGCTGCCGACCTCAGCAACCATGGAAAATAAAAGCAAGATTTATTCCCTCTGGATATTATAGTCCAGTAAATAAATGACTTTGGTTAGAAAGAATGTTAACAAAGGTTTCTCAACTGAATCTGGGCTGTTAGGGGCCCAGTAATGCACAGACAAATTTTAACCCATGGCAAGGTCTCAGAATCCAAAATGGCCATCAATTTGTTGGGTATGGTATTGAAGTAAACATCACTGGCGATAAGTGGCCTTTGTTGGAATATATGAGGTGTAATTTGATTTTCCAGTGATCAAAGACATATTCATTCATTTGAAAATAGTTTGGAAGTGATCAGAGGTTAAGGCCATGTCGAAATTGAAAGCTTTTACCATGAATATGTTCATTTAAAAGAACTTTTACAAATGTGTTATAGAAAGTAATTTAATTTATTCCTTTATTGTATCAAATTGGTATAGAACTGTGGAGAAAAACAAACAAACTAGAAACGTTAGTTGATACAGCAAATGAAATGACTGGGACAAATATTACCTATATTCTTGAAAGGGTAGCAAATAGTGTCTATCATGAGTCAAAGTTTCCACCCTGTGCATAAATTTTAAAAAAATTAAAATTTCCAAGCAACAGTGGGGTCAGAAATAATGTCAGAGCAGGGAGTACAATGAAGCAAAGAACTAAAGCTGACAAGGGTATTCCTTGGGATTGGTTTTTTCCATTAAGTGCTGTATAATTTTATAACAATGGTACAGCACGTTTTGTTGGTTACTTTCGTATTGCTTTTTAAGATGACATTCTCAGTGCATAGAGCTTTATCCATTTTGCCATAAGCTTTTCCCCATCTTGTGTGGATTCTCTCATGTTTTATCATCTCATATGATGTCACTTGGTGCTGCCATCCTCATTTGAGGCTGCCTTGGATGATTTCCATTTGATTTTATTGTGTTTTAAATTGTTCCTGATTCAGTTGAATATTCTTTGTTAACATTTTTCACAATTTTTGTGGTAAAAGAAATTGGTCATTAATGAAACTTATGTAATTGAAAGAACCTGGCTGAACTGGGTTGTAATGCTCGTGGTGAAAAGTACAATTCTAGTATTGTGATGTGATCTTTATGCTGAGTTGCAACATGTTCAATATTATATTCTGCAGTGAATTTTATTTGAATGTTTGGGATATTTCTGAATGCTTCGTCACTCACTGTCTAACTCATACTTTGTTTTGCTCACAATTTAGTAAGAACCCCAGGTGTACAAGCATGTTTTTTTTTTTTGTTTTGAGGAATGTTTGATTTTTCTGTTGGTAGATTGAATGTTTTCGGTGCTTTAAATTGTTTTTATCAATTCATTGACAGCAGAGCCGTATTCTGCTATAACTTTTACTCTTAACTGATCTTATTGTACATTTATTGGGAATAAAAGATCTTATTATGCATATTTGTATATCTTTTTGACTTGAGGATTGATGATATTGAATCAAGGATAGGTAAACTAAACTTTCTAATAATCTGTAGTCTTGATAGATAGATATGTATGCATAAAATAGATAAAATTATGGTTAAAAATTATAAATGGACAGAGACAACAAAAAATATGAAAAAGTGGCAAAAAAGCTCAGAATTTGATCAAAAAGCTAAAAAATGGAGGCTTAAATGAAGTTTGAATTGAGATAGGGTATGTGACAAGGCATGCTGCTGGCACACAGCTACCAAATCCACAGAATACTGTAGTACTAGTACTCAATTTGGTCTTTGTCAAAAGTTTTTTAAACAAATTTCCCAAAATATGATTTATGAATCTTGTTCTCATAGATATAAGAAATGCCAATTTACATTTCATATTTGTATGCAATAAAACTGTCAGCTCACATTCCCCATTGTGACAAAAAATCCATATGTAAAATTTCAGCAGTGCCAACAGTAGATTTTATATATATAATATGGCCACTCGGACATACAAATTACAGTGTCAGCCTTAACTTGAAAGGTAAGCCAGGTAATGATTTTTATATTTGTGTCCATTGTGTCAAAATGCTTTCAAGCACTCCAGGTAATTGGCTTCCAAGCTGGGTCAATGTAGTGCTTGGTTCTTCCTCTATCTTGACAGTAATTGATTACAGCCTGGACTTGACCTTACAAGGTACGTTTTGCACTAAGAAAGTGCAACATTTATATCGGAGCTGACTGGATTTATTGCCCTAACAGAACCAAGGCGGCATGCCATGAACTGAGGCTTCTTTTAGTATCTTTAATACACTTAATGTTCCTCTTCGATTTGGATTAGTTGAGCCTTTGTTATCTCTATGTCCTCTGAGAATATTCATAACTTTGGTCGACTTATATTTTCCGTTATAGATCAACTGTCTTATTTTTGTATCTGACCAATGGCTGCTGTGCTGGCAATTAGACAAACTCGGTATGGGCCAGATTCTGGCAGCCAATCAGGTCATTACAAACCTAATGGTGGAATGAAGTAATTTGTTTTTAAATTACATGTATGATACTTGAACACATTATTAAGACACTCACTTGTCACAAGCAAGTGACTTGCGACAGTGACAACCAACAACCTTTGCTGAGACTTTATCAGAGAGGTCAAAGAGTATCAGTCCTTGTGTTTATTGCCATAACCAACAGCATAAATTTCAGTTTGATGTACTTTACAATCAAGTGGCAACTAGAATTTAGATAATTATTTTCAGGATAATTTAACAAAATGTATTAAACAAAATGTAAATTAGTTTGGTCATTCATGAAGTATTTTGAGACAAGAATGAAAAGTAAAATTCTATTCATCAAAGCTGCCCTGAGAACATATATTAAGGAAGGGTGGATGTTGTCTAAAATATACTCTGTTAAAAATATTTGTCATCAGCCCTTTGTGCGCCCTGAGGAATAGGAGAAATAAAATCATTTGCCAGTTTATTTTCAGTCTTTCCTCAGCACATTTTCATTTTGTTAAGAAATCCTCTGACAGATGTTTAATGTGTTTGGTTTAGTAAAACTATTTCTGTAAGGTTTATATTGAGAGCTTTGCTTGAAATTGAGATGTTTAAACTCAGAAATATTCACTTGACTGGCCCAGATTTTGTTACAGGGAGGTCGTGCCCCAGTTTTAAATATTTTGTGTGAAATGTGGGTGTTCCGTGCCAGCTAACATAGAGTGTATATTCTCCAGGACAACTTCATTATTTAGGTTGATCATAACTTTACTGATAACTTAACCCTTTCTGGAGATTTGAATGTATATGCTGGCAAGATGAAATCCCATTATAATGCTATGAATTTCAAAATCCTCGAAACATTTTTGAAAAAAAAACATTTTCTAAACCCCACGCCATAACATAAGCCTATGTCAGGTCCACATGCTAAGTCGGAACCTTGTAATTCCCCAGTCGGCAGTATTGCTGATTAGGCCCAGAATGAATAGAAACCCTGCATGGAATAATTTCTTGAATAGAAATTGCATTCTGTATTTGATCTGGGCCACGATGAAGTGGTGATCTATATTGACCGCTGACCTAGTTTTGGTAAACCTGTCCTTTGGTGAGTCAGTGGGTGAACACCAGTGTCCTGCTCAGTTTGAGATTATTTGAAACTGCACAGGATTTAAGATGCATGGTATTGTGGGAGATGTGAAGTCAAACTGATGCTTTGCCCTTAGATACCCCTGTTTTTTTTTTCAGGACATTACAGCAACCAGTGTTTTATGTCCAATATATGTAGCCCCTCCTACAGGGAGATTCTTATTTTCAAATTAGAGAAGCACATAACTGTGTTTTTAAGAGCTCTTAATTCTCCAAAGGGACTATTTTGAGCTCTTTAAGTGTATGGCAAAATGTAATGTATATTTATTAGTAGATGTGAAGTGATAAAATGGAGGTGCAACCTTTGCTGAAAGATTTTGGAATTGTGATGTATATTTTTCTTTTTAGCTATTTATTATTATTATTATTATTATTATTATTATTATTATTATTATATTTGAGAGTGAAATAAATCATATTTAATAATGCTTCACCTGGCTTTAATTTTAACTTAGTTAAAAATAATAATTTTTTACACACCAATGATAGTTTAAAAAAGATGATCATAGATTTCATTTTCTCAAAAATTGGTGAACATTTTTATGCTGGCCTGGGGTTATTGTTATAGGTCAGTCTTTGGTGGGAGGAACCGATATCTGGAGGGCATTTAAGTGCTGGACTAATTTGGACAGAATTAGATCCTATGATGTAACAAAAGAAAAAAAGTTGAATTGAAAACTCGTCCATCTGTCTCATTCTATTTGAAGAAATCTGGTCATTTGGTGACCTCGTTGTATCCATGTCTAGTTAATGTTGGTCTTATTGTGAACACACATCAGAGACTTCTCTGCATATGATGACACACAATGTGTAATACAACATATAAACACTGGTTAAACTCAGTGGGGGAACTGATATAACTGTAAAAACCATTAGTGTTATCAAGTTCAATCAGGTTATCATGAAGCTATGGCTTATGATCAGCTCACTGATCTTCTTGGGGGTTATGCAGGGGAGGCCAAAGAGATATTAGAACAGAGCGGAAGTGATGTCCATGATAACCACCACGCCCTTCATTTGATAGGAGCTCTAGGCTTTGATGTTGGAGGCAGGAATGTTAATATCTTCATTATTTAACTTAGTATGTTTATATCTTTGAAAATGGGCAGTTTTGAGTTGCCTGTCCTACTGATTTTAGTGCAACGAATGAAACGAGTGAAAATGACAGTGCCAACCTGTGAGTCCTGCTAAATAGCACCAAACAATGGCTGAAAAGATTTCAGAGCATGTCTGCCTGTAGAGTATTAGTGGCATATTTGTAGGAAGATAACCTGCAATTTAAATCACATTTAAAATGAACAATCTTATCTAGTTGACCTTTAAGATCACACAAAAGATAAATACACACCAAATTTAAAACTTGCTTTCACTACACTTTAATCCCTAATGCACTTTTAAAATTTCAGTGACACTGCTTCCATTACACTTTTATCCAAATATCTCCTTGTAGTAAAATGTCCATTTTCAGATTATTGTAGTCACACTGACACTTTTAATTGTAAACAGTCTGTGGCACCTGTGTTTTGAAATTATGCACAACATCCACATATTAGTAAAGGGGTCTAGTAAGAACAAGATCATAACAAAAGCATCAAATGACACCTGAAATATTAGTGGTGAGCATAGAACTGTTTTTGAAGGGTGGAGGGCACTGGGTTCCAGATTCCTTGTGTTATTATTTTCGAGAGTTTTCATAGTTTGCTACTCAAATTTCCAATTAATATGTTTATGTTGGGGGTAGGTGGGAGAGGTGGTAGCAGTGATGCCTTTAAGGAATATTTTTCATACTCCAAATAACAAAAGATTTATGTATCCTTCAAAACATCCTTGGGGGAAATCATGTAAAGTTTATCATAAAGCCACAATGCATTGGTACATGTGTACCTTTATGAAATGGTTCATGAGGTATTAAATTGCAAAAAAAATAAATAAATAAAAAAAAAAATAATAAAATAAAATAATAAAAAAAATAATAATAACAATAAAGAGCGCATTCAGAACAGCAGACTAAGAGTGCATTCCCATTGATTTAGATTGATCTAACTGGATCGACCTAACTCCTTGGGGGTTCACGCTAAATCGCTGTCAGGTTCCGAGAGCTGAGCACGCACAAAAGTTAATTACCGCCTTACAGCTTTTAGTAGGCGGGACATACATTTAAGCCGGTCAGGCTGACAACAATCTAATGAGACTCCCCACAGGGATTGATCGATCTAAAAATCTATGGGAATGCACTCTAACAGATCCACAGATCAAATATGGCTGACCCACTTAAATGCTTGTTGCATAATCCCTGTGGGGAATCTATTCAGTGACTAATTGGAATTAAAAGTGGCACTCTTTTTAGAGTGTCGCCATATTTGATCAGCAGATCTGTTAGTCAGCTATTGTGAATGCGCACTATTGAAACCAGCAGTATTAAAGTAAGAGAAGTAAGAATGCCCCATGGATACAGTACTGAGAAATTGATTACAGAAGTTAAATATGTTTCTCTTCTTATTTCTAGGAATAAGGCACTCATCAAATTTGGATAATTTGGGATTTCTCCAGGAACCAGAGGATGTTGTGGGTGTGAAGGGCCAGCCAATTCGGCTAGAGTGCTTGGCCCGGTCTCCACACAGCCCTGTCACTTATTCGTGGAAGAAAAATAATGAATTTTTGCAACAGACTCAAAGAATAACCTTCCAGAATGGAACTCTGTACATAAAAAAAGTAGTGCGTAGAAAAAGGAAGGATATCACAGATGAAGGGGTTTATCACTGTATTGCTAAGGATGACAAGGGAATAATCAGTAGCAGGCCAGCCAGGATTTCCATAGCAAGTGAGTCGTGATGACAAAATCTTTTTATTTTAATGACTGATGTATCTTGTTTATGAAATCTACCAGCTGTACAAGATATTGAGAATATATTGCCTGGAATTTATAAAGGAAAAGAGGTTATCAGAAGGAAAACCTGATAGGTCAAACCATTTAGGTAAAGTGGTCTGTATTACTTTACAAATATATCTGTAGCAATTGAATGAAATTGAAATTGGGGCAAGAGAAACATGGTGAAGATATTGGGATGTGAATCAATCACACTTTTCAGTATTGAGCATTGGAAGAGAGAAAATTAAAAAAGAAAACTCAAAATAAAGTTAAGCATCTCACATGCCTCCCAACATTAACATTATTGGGAAAAAAAGTTTTTTTCATAAATTTTCTCTTATATGCAAGTTTAGTGTTAAGTTTCACAAATATTATCACTTCTTATGGGTCGTAGTGAATAAGTACATTTATACAATTAAAGCTGATTTTTATATGAGAAGTTTGCCCTTGGCATTAGTGCATGGTTTGAGTGAAATTGCGTGTTTTATGTGGGTGAGCATCATATTATGTACACTTTTGAGATGACATAAAAACAGGAATAACAGGGTGTGTTGTAAAGATTCTAAAAATGTTTTCAAGCCATATTTGTCATTTCCAGGTTTGGGGAGGTTTTTTACCAACCCCGCGCCTGTGTCTGTACATCGAGGAGGTGCCGCGCGAATGTCATGTGCTGTGAAAGAATCCCTACCTTTACCTCATTATTCATGGTTAAAAAACAATCAAACTTTAACACAAGACAGCAGGTAAGTAGACTGTAGGTACTAGTAGTGTGTCTGCTATAATTCTTTACATCCATCTATAAACTAAAGGTTGTCAAGGTTGAAAGCACATGATTTGACTATGTATGGAGACAGTTTTTCTTAATATTTAAACTTCGATAATCTGTTATAATTGTGATCTTTTGCTTATGTATGATATCTTTTATGACAATATTATGATACTTATGATTACTCACACTCCAATGAAATATCTGAATGAAATTCTTTCACAGTTCACTGTAAGTAAATATTGAAGGGCAAGTCAAAAAACAAAATGTTTTCCTTAATATTTTTTTCAATTTCATACCAATGAAGTGATGGGCAATTTATCCATCAACATATTTTATAACATGATGTTATAACATGGTCACATGTGGTTGGAACAAATCCTGCACGACATAGTATATATTTTATTGGACATTTTTTCTCCAATTGCAGGCTTGTGATGCTGCCATCAGGGGTGCTTCAAATAAATCAAGTCCAGGATTCAGATGCAGGTCAATATGTGTGTAAGGCTTCTAATGTAGCAGGAGAGAGACTCAGTGAGCCTGCAGCACTGAGGGTTTTGCCAGGTAAGGAGGGTGAAATTTACAGGTTGTACTAAAGAAGAATATTTATTGTGGCTTACACTGTGCTGAGGAATAGGAAGAGACACTTTTCACAACACAGTTAAACTTGGGTAATTTTCTTATAAGGCTGGGCTGACTATGTATCTAATTTATAGTCCATTACAAAATGTTCTATTTTTCTGGATATAATTCCCTGTCACATCAACAAGCATATATACAAGCACACACAAACAGGAAGTTACAACCTTACGTAAGAACTGCATATATTGCCACAATTGTTGTAACCCAAGCTTGCATGTTTTATTTGTGGAAATTGCGTTCTATACATTGTGATGGTTATAGCTCTAATTTTTTAACTCAGCGCACATAGACACATAAGAGTTCTCATGACTCTCACTTTTCCCTCTTTATAGTGGTAATTTTAGCATTCTCTGTATTATTTTTACACATATTATGTATTTGTATATTATTTGAATGTAGAGTATAATTAGTCCATGATGCCTATATACTGTCTTTATCCTTTATCATAGGTATCCTTTACAACATAAACATTTAGAGATAAAAGAAAAACTCAATCTTACATATAAGTTACAAATTTAATATTCAGTCCTCTGAAACAATAGTGAATAAATGTGTATATTTCCACACAATTTTATATTCCCAGGTTAATTTTTCCAAGAAATAGTTGTAGTGGTATTTGAAAGGCAAGATTCAAAATTAATAAGGAAAGCTAAGTTTGTGTAAGTTAGCTAACATACAGAGGAAGTTAAACCTTGCATGTGACATAGTGGTTATCTTTGAGGTGGAAAACTTTAATTTTGTAGAGAAATCCAAGTCTGTTTATGTGCTTTTTAATTTTATCTTTTATTGAGTTGAGTGTTGAAATAAAAAAGAAAAAAAAACATTCGGGGACATATCCCTGTAAAGAAAGGCATCAGAATGTAGAACAGCTATGTGCAGCCAGGTGGCTGCTACTTGGTATAGATTTATTGACATCATTAGGGAAAGTTTAGCCTTGTGTGGCCTGCTAGGATACTCTGTTTCATGACCTCTTTGCCACATTTTTGTAACATCGGGAATATCAGGTGTACTTTTCTCAGTAGTGAAGGGAAATCTGAAGCATCAGAGTAGGTTTCATTAAACCTCCCCAGTGGGAAAGGGTAGTGAATGTTTAGGTCTGTAGGGTTTCAGTATATGGAATGCCACTTTTCCTTGGACAGAGCCCTTTTGTTTTGGGGCTACTTGTTTACATGGGCACTTGGACTTATGTTGAGCTAAAATATATCTTTTAAGTTGAGGCACTTAGACATCAAAATGGAATTTAACACTCCACTGACTTACTTTAAATAATGTCCATCTAATAGAGCCAGTGGCTACAGTTGTTTGTTGACTTCTATTTGGGTGAAAATTTTTACCACAAAAAAGTATCTGGTCTACCAAAAAAAAAGCCTCTTATGAAAGCTGAACAATTGATGAAAGAAATGTGCATACATGTGTATGTATGTATGAATACAGCAAAAATATCATTTAGAATTAAGGTAAAATAAATATTCGTTTATTCTCTGTTTTAGCTGTTAATCGGCCACCATCAATCATTGCTCGGCCTACCAATATTTCAGTAGTGGTTGGACAAGGTGCCATCTTAGAATGCCTAGCTGATGGGGACCCAATGCCTGATGTTCAATGGCATCGTGAAGGTAAGGTGTATCATAGTACTAATGTTTCAAGTCCATAGCTGTTCTCTCTTCTCTCCTGGGATCCCCATTTCCAAAATCAAACCAGATACCTTTAGGTCATCAAAGAAGAAAAAGATTGACTTTAATTTGATTAACAGAGATATTTGTCATTTGACATAGATGCACCAAACACAAATACCAAATGTCAAATACATAGCTTTTTCATAGGGGAGTCATTGGGTGGTAAAATGCACATTTTTATGTACAGACACAGATAGCTGTTACCTGCGTCTGTCATCGCCGTGCACTTCCACCGATAACATGATAAGTGAGAAACTGTTTTACCTTCTGGCTTGTTAAATTTCTTATTTTCTCATGAAAACTTTCACCATCTTAACTTAACAACTTAACAAAAAAGCGCCAATGTATCTGCCATTATGCATACTACAAGATAAAAGTCATATACTCTAATAAAATGAGATATATGAAGTTTTGTGAAGGGAGGCAAAATTTCATAATGAAATTTTGACTAGGGAGTCACCTTTTAGGGGAGTCAGATTTTCCTGGTACACTGGCATTTCGGGAGCCAAAAATATCATTGGCCTAGGCAGTCCCCTGGACCCCCGCCTTTTTTCTCTAAATGGCAGTATAATCACTGGTGAATTGATTTTGCAAAAATGATCAAATTTACCACTTTTGAAAAACCTTTACACCTACCGACCATTTTGTCACAGTTTTAAACTGTTAGGAATATTGATGTTGATGCAAGAAATGAGTTTGAAGGGATGGTGGAATTTGAAAAAGTATCACTTAAGCATGAGTTGAGGACTGTTTGATTTTCTCAGATTGTTACAGGGTTGTAGCAAATGTCAGGAGAAAAAAATCAGAGGTTGGTTCATCATGAAAAAGTACCGTTTACCCCAGGAAAATTCGTTAAAAGTAATGTTTCTGCAGAGATATCCTACGTGAAGTTTCACATTCAAGTTGAATGTCACTTTTGCAGGTAAACTTGACATTTTTAAAGTGACATTTAGAACTATTATCTACATTTGTAAGCATTCAAGAGAGGTTATTTTAAACTTATCTACAAAAATAATGTTGCCATTGTATTTTGAGGTCTGCCTCTTAAGTGACATGACTTGGTTATTTATAGTGTCACTAAAGTCCACCTAAATTTATCTCAGTCTTTGTATGATCAGATATCATACTGACGCAGAAAAAAATTTGATTGTGAATGTTTTTAATAAAATAATATATTTTTATATATCACTTCCTGGCTGCATGTTGGCGTAGACTTCTGTTTATAAACAGAAAACTATAACAGGTGGCTATAGCCTGAACAACTTAGTAATTAAATTATGTCAAAGTCAGTCAGTGCATTTCTCTTTCAGGTTCTAAAGTTGGGATTCATTGAGTATTGACAAATACTACACAAGATTGAATCTTAAATATTTTAACATTCTAGCTTTAGTAATCTTATTTTAAGAGCACTTGGACTATGTATTTGGCCTTTTGAGCATGATTGTGAGTACATTTGTCAGAAAACATGGATTTGAGAATATGCAACATCTGCCATTTCAACTAAGCTATACTGGATCGAATAGATTTTTATCGAAATGGAAATAAATTGCTATGATTTCTATAAAGTTGACAACCAGGGATGTGGGTCACATGTAATAAACACTGAAGAACAGTCAGAGATAAGGCTACCCATATTTCTGGGGAGATATTTATGAAACCAGAATTAATTCATGAGAAAACATCCAATATACATCTGCAGATGTTGCTTAGTGACTTTGTTTGACTTTCTGTAAATGTACATAAACTGCAGCATAAATTCACCAAGTTAAGGGCAAGATGCACAGTTTTGAATTCAAACTGAGTTGAATAAAATAAATGAAATGGCTTCAAGCATAGCAGGGTAACATACAAATGCTCTCCCCTAGAGTTCTGTCCATGCTCACTCTCTTATCAGACCAGCGAGTAAAAGCAAGGCTGTAGAATTCTCTAGCCTCTGGAGCCTAGTGGGGGATAATCTTATGTGATAGGCCACTGCAAACCCTGGAGCAGTGGCAGCAGTAGCGGACGCAGTGGATCAATATCTTGCTGCATAGAATTTTCAAATTGCTGCGTACTTAATGCAGTGCTGCAGCAGCTGGTGGCGAGGCGGCGTTTTAGGTCGGGGGAAAGTAGAGCACCGACCCCACAAGGTCAAGGACTGAGAGGCCAATTGTGCTGGAATAATCAATGACAGGGAAAAGAGCCAGTGGTAACAGCTGCACTACTTAGGCTAGCTGTTCTCTGTATACAGATCCCTCCCACTCCTGGAAATGGCTGCTGCAGGAGGTCAGGAAAAATTACCTAGAATATGTATTCTTATTCCACAAAGTGGAAATGCTATTGTTGAAAATCCTTATTATATGCACAGGTCTTAAATGATTTTTCAAAAAAAAAAAAAAATTGCCATCTTTAAAAAAATTAAGTGACTAATAGATACAGTTGCTTAACTGTGGAATATGATGTCCAAAATTTGTTTGTAATGTGCTATGGTCAGTCATTGTCATGATGGTTTAATGCAAGGTCATGAGTGCTAACATGTTGAGCAAACAACTCTCTCTCCTTCCCTGAGAGAATGTGTACTTACATAGTTATGATAATTGAGGCACAATTCTTCATAAATAAGATTTTCAATCTTTCTGTTCTGCTCTTAATTGTTTCTGCAGAAATTGCAGCATTAGCAGATCATTTGCACACAGTCATCATAAAGCAGGCATTATAGAGTGAGCAGCCTCTGATTTTTCTATCCTCTTCAGTGATGCCCTGGAATTTAATAGATGCCCTTGGTGACATCTAGGTTACATGCACTCTTTATGTAGTACTCTTTATGTAGTATACTTTTATTTTATGGGGGGTATATAGTAGGGACTCTGATGTTTAACCTTTTGAAACAGTTTCAGTGAAACATTAAAGGAATGGACAATTGGACTACATGCACATTACAACAGTGACAATTAGTTTAGTTCCCTGAAAAAGTCCGTGATTTTTTTTTTTTGTTCCTTAATTATTTAAAGGATTTAGATGAATCAATATACATTTACATGTCATGACGAATGTTGATCTTTGAACGTTGATCTTTGCAGTTCTTTGATTCGCTATTACAAGGATTATTTTATGAATTCCTTCTCAGAATCACTTTGTCCTAATATGAAGATCACTTTTTTTTTTCGTGCTTAAAGGCATTCATTATTTGTATGAGTTAATGTGGACATAGGCTATGAGGTTAATGTTGTTGAGTATGCTAAGATTTTTTTTCCTTATCTGCTTAGATTATGTAGTTCTAAATAAACATTGTCATGTTATGAGATATTGCTGTGGCATCAATAACTTGTAAGGGCAAATTTGCTTAGCCAAGCTGATGACATAACAGCAGTGTTTTTGGGGTGAAAACTGTACCATTTCTTTTAAACAGATCTCCCTCACCTGAACAGCTATCAACAACATTGTTATACAAGTCCTATTCCGAAAATTGGTAATACTGGCCATCATGATTTAACCTAATGCATGTACCCCATTTCTTGTATCCAGTGCTCTAATTCCACTTGTGATGAAATCTCACCCGTCCTCACTAATGCAATGGATTGGGTTATGTATGGTTTATGTAAGTTTTATACTTGATTTGTCAAAATCAGGCTTAACAACAAGTTTATGTAAAATCTGTTGATTTGATAGTAACATATAATGTTCATGGACATTATTTGTTTAAAGAAAAAGTATGGCCATTTCACTGGTGATGTGGATTCTAGGTCTTCTCTAATACCTGGGCTTGGATAAGAAAAAGTTCAATGGCTGGCATGAGTACTATAGGACTGTGTGACCAATCTCTTAAAACCACTCTGTTTATATTTTTTAACTAATAACTTCACCAATTTCGCCAATTTTCTATGGACCTATGTCAACAACATCTAACCATTTCACGGATGAGATATTCTGGGCGTTGAGGTGAAAATTGCAGCTTGCAGAAAAAATTCAGAAACTTTCTTTGATTTTGTATTTTATAATGTCTCTCTTTCTATCAGCCTTACTCTTTTTTTTTTTTTACATAACAAAGACTGTCACATCCTTTAACCCAAGTCGTTGTTGATACCATAGGATATATATATATATATAAACACGCATATCAGTTCATATGTAAAAATGAATGATGTCTCTCTTACTCTGCACATACAGTTACATGTGTAAAAATAATCAATACATAATGTATTCAAAACGGGATGTCTATTTTTGGAAGAGAATGCAATGTAATAGCACTTAATATAGAAAGCAAGTATGGATAGTAAGGGTTTGGCGAGAAAAGCTACATTGGTAACTCTTATTTCAGACTGATGACGTGTGCTGATGTTTAAAAATTTTATTAGTTTGGTGATATTTTAGATTTAAAGACAAAAAAGGATAAGATTTTACAACTTGTAATGTTAAGATAGTTATTGGTATGCCTTAAACCTAATAACATAGTCCCAATAAAAACAGAAAAGATAAGCTGATGTAGCGGTGTTAATGTTAAAATGTTGTCCATGGCATTGTTGTTGTTTTTTTTTCTGGACCAACGATAAAAATAAGATATTTTGGACCATATACAAAAGCCCCTGCTGATTTTTTATATAGATTAGATTTTGTTGATCATATATATAAATTGTATCGAACCACAAAATTGTAGAACCACTGATGTCAGTGATCTGGCGAACATAGTCTCTATGCCAGAAATCCCAGAAAGTGTTGGGCAAGGCTCCAAGTTCCAGGAATGTCCAGGTGCTCTCCTAATGCTAATATAATGTTACCATTTCTCCAGTATCTGGACTACCCTGGAATTAACATTTTCTGTGTTATTGTGCAGGGATGCTCCCACTATGGGCAGTCAACAAAGTGGAAGTCTTGCCAAGAACATTTTGGAAACTGCAATACTTCATCAGGAACCTTTTACGGTTAAGGTTTCTGTGAAAATGTCCATTGTCATTGAAAAATGATGATGGGTATTGAACAGCATATGATATATCAGATGAATCCAGGTATTTGGAAGTGACTTTTAAGATATTGTTGAAATATGCTAGTTTCAATGCGAACTGATTGATTTAACAAAAACATTGCACAATTTTTAACCCTGGGGTAATAATGAATGTTGTTAATGTTAGTGTGGGTGGCAGAAGAAAACCACAGGCATGCAATCCATTTTGTTACACTGTGTGCCAAAAACTTCTTGCATTTTTTCAAATTTTCATTTAAAAATAATGTAATCATTAAGTGTAGGACTTGACAAGCATCTCAAAAAAAAAAAAAAAAGAAAAGAAAAAAATCACAGTTGTTATATTTTTGTTTACTCTTAAAAACGTGGAACTTCGAATCAGTAAAATTACTGATAGATTTTAATTTTAGGCTGTTAAGAGAAGGGTATTCCAAAAAGGCAGAATAAAAATTTTATTCCCAGCATGTAATTTTAAGTAACCAAGGACCTTATATCAAAAAATCAATACAAGTTAACCTGAGGATAAACTGTAATCTTCTCCAGTTGATATATTTATATACAAACATCAAGCTGTACTTGTGTGCGGCACATGGCTTGCCATGTTTCTATCTGACTAGTCCACTGTTGCATTCAGTTGACTGAGCAATCTGGAGCTCTTTCCAGCTGATAGATCTAAACAGAATCATCTGGTTCTGTCATTTGATTTGCAGAAGGGATCTGGTGTCTCATGTTGTACACGTTCTACTGCAAAGTCTGAAAAGTCCATGTTAATGCAATCTGTGGTATTCACTTCACAAAACATGTGAAAAGATTCTGTTTACAGTGTTCTACAACCTTTTGACAGATGTTTCTTTCAGGCTATCACGCAATTTCAAACATCTTCATCTTGTTACCAGGCCATGTGCTGATGTTTTAAAAAAAGTCAGATGATACAGGGATATAAATATTTAACACCAGCAACCAGTACTACAAATAACAATAAAAAAATCTTGCTTTCTTTCTTTCAATTCTAATACTTGACAAAACCTGGTGATTTCATATGATGAAATATCCTAATTGTTACATTTTGATATATCTTTAAGCATTTAAAAGAATTTCAAAAAAAAAAATAATAATAAAAAAATTCAGTGCAAATGAGTCCGTGACTTTATTTTGCAGGTGGTCAACCCATCTCCAGTGCAGTGTCCACTATACTGGGCCGAGGCAACCTGCTGATCTCCAGTGTTAATGTCAGTGAGACTGGAGTCTACACCTGTACTGCTAAGAGTAGTGCCTATGACCAGGTGGTCGTTGCCAGGGCTACTGTGACAGTGCATGGTAAGTCTTAGTACTTTAGTACAGTCCTGGCATTGTGATTATCTAATGAACTCTTTGGAGAATCTGTTCCAACTTTCATTTCTAATGTTAAGAACCTATCTCCTATCTGCATAGCAGTTGTAGTTGTCTATAAGTTATATAGCAGATGTAAACAGGCTTCTTTGTCATTCACAAAGAATACAAAGATGAAAATACACATAAGTTTATCTATCTGCAACATAACGGGCGCATTTTCAACCATGTATCATTAAAGGGATAATAACTCTTCGTAGTAGATCTATATTTCACAATAAAAATATTGTGAACAACTCATAGAAATATAATATATTCTTTTGTACCACAAAAACGGCAGTTATAGCTATTATTCTAATATCTGAGCTTGTCTTTAGACCATGTGACCTCCATTAATGGCTTTACTAACTTACTCTGTTATAATCTCTTAAGAGATTATAACAAAAAACAATCTTTTTAGAAAAAAAAAACAGGGACTAACTTTGAATGTAAAAATGGATTCATTAACCATTGGTAAGTATGGGAAAATTGTTGTTTACTCCAGGAAAATTCATTTTTTGGCCAAAACGAAGAGTTATTATCCCTTTAACCAACTTATTTATTTGGCAGGAAAACATTTTCAAGAGACCGCTTAGATTTCTTTATTTTAGATGTTAGAGCACAATTGGAACATGAAAAAAAAAACTTGACAATCATGACTTTTTGGCATCTTTGCAACCCCACAATGAAATTTGTGCACTATTTCTTTTTAAATTATATTTTGAATGTAGATATTTCAGGCGCACACATTAATGTTAAGTGTCATTTGTCAACACTATTCAGTGTTTATCATTAATCTGCTTCATTTCTTTTAGTATTGGGACTTTCAATAAATGCAGTCGTCATCGGCCAAATTTCGAACATCATACTTGAGTTTGTTACATTACTTTATCTGCATGTCATTATATTCAAATTAGCCTAGATTAAGGAGGCATAAAGTGATATATTAATCTCTGAAACTATGTGTGAAACTTCTTACATTTTTAAGTTCCCCCAAAGATAACAGAACTCCCAGTGGATGCTAACACCCCAATTGCAGGAACTGGGCGCTTTGAGTGCAAGTTTCAAGGAACACCAGTGCCCTCCATCCACTGGTTACACAATGGGGAACCAGTTGTCCTGAATGGAAGAATAACTGTAAGTCTACTCTAACTAGAAACTTTTTGAGTTGTCTAATGAAGAAACAGCAAACTTTTCAACTTGACAGGATGGGCACTTTGCAAACTGGGCTTATGTCAAAAGTACAATATTCCCGATTTATTTTTATAATTTTTTTTTATTTTTTATTTATTTTTATAATTTTCATCTTATTCTTGAATTGAATCAATAGTTAAGGTGGAAAGATAGGATGTTTCTAGCTATTCTTCATTCATGTCTCTTGCTTTTCCAGGTTAACAATATCTATACGCTGGTGATCATCCAGACTACCCATGACGATGCGGGTTACTATCAGTGTGTGGTACAGAACCAGGCAGGGTATATCAGTGCAGTGGCCAAGTTGAATATCGAGAAGAAGGGTAAGATGATGACTGTAGCCCAGGACTGGCCAGTTGCACTAGATGACCAGCAGCTGTTTTCACAATATTAATAGTTGCTACTATTATTATCTAATCATTGTCATTGTGATATAGATTTAAAGATTGACAGTTTTTTTTTTGTACAGATGATTGCAGATCATCTATATAATTATGTATATAATATTTCTATATTTTGGACGAGATTGACTTTGAACATGTTTTCCATAGCTTTCAGTGCATTGACATTACCATTTTTATACCACACTAAATTAACTTTTCCTGGATTTCTCAGTCTGGACATGCGAGAACTTTGTGAATGTCTAGACTATTGGTGGGATCTGAATCTCAACATTTCTTTCCTTTTTTTAAGAAATTTAGAAAGTCTTTCCTCAAATTTTTTTGATTTTCTGAAGGCAGATTTTGATATTTCGATGTTTATATTATGTAAATACTGATCATTTTAGTTACTTTTTAAGAAGAAGGGGGACTGGTTTATTTTTAATCTTTCCTACTGCTTCCTTGATCTTTTCTTTTATTAGTCCTTTTACAGTTTAGTATGTTTCTGTAGCATTTGGTTCACTATAAACCATGGCTTTAACCACGGGTAAGACAAAAGATATACAGACACATCGAGTACAGATATATTCCACACCTAGCTGTACTCTCGTTATACATCTTCGCCATAAGGTCCTGTATCGGTATATTGGGCCCTAGTTCACACGACAAATCTTGCAAAAATGAAGACCAATTCGAGTTGTTTTTTTTTCCTTCAAATTTTAATACTATGATGCAGTATCTACTCACCATGCACCATGCTAAAATGAAAACTCATGTTTTTGTCTTCAAATTGTTACTTACTTGCTCTTAAAGTAAACTCCCAGCCATTTTTAACAATAAACAATGTCTAAATTTGGAAAGAAGTAGCGAGTGCCAAGTTATCACTATTTTCATTCCATGATGGGAGGTGGGGTTATGTCTTCTGGCTATAGTCTTTCAGTGCCACCTCTCTGAGATTATCTCAAATGTGCCACTTGCTGACCAAAAATATGGTCTGTTTGGTGGTTCTTTGCATATGTGCTGGCATTCTTATAGCTATATTCTCATTGAATGTAGAATTATCTAGAGCATCTTAAAATCACTTTGATGGTTGATCTTTTGCAACTGTATTGTCCTTTATTGTCTAAGAAATGGGGAAAAAATAAGGACCACAAAGAGCCAAAAATACCCTATACCAGTGCCACAGATTGATTTTCACTAGATATTCACAAATATGTCTCTAGATAATTCCTAACAATTTTTTTTCTGTCCAAAGAGGATTTTACATGGAATTAATTGCATAACTTAGCTGGCCTCTAGTATAGAGAAGGTCCCCAACTTGTATGAGTAATATATCGCAAAGGCCGTGTGTTAGTAAATCACTGGCTGTGGTTTAAGCCAGATATACAACACTCTTCACCAAGCTGTAGATGAAAATTACTTGTGCATTGTCTTGCTGTGACTCAACAATACACTTGTAATATTTCATGTACAGCTTGGCAACTCACGTTGTGTCCATCACTAAGTAATCTCCTTTATTGACTAGAATATCCAGTACTTGCTAGATTTCAAACAAATCTCGTGTGTAATTTATCAGTTTCCACCTTTGTGTCATCTATCTTGTCCTTTGTCCGAGAGTCCATGTCTGTCATGGCAGAGGTATTAATTTTTTCTTTGGAGGATTCTCTTGTTTATTTACTCCTCCATTTTGGTTCAGACCTTGTTCATTACTACCAGGCATCTTGCATCTTATCACACGACACAGCTGGACAGAGCCAACTGTTAGGGCATGTTATGTGCTCATCTGCCATGATGGAACTAATTTTTTTTTTTAAACTGATTTGTCATCAAAGGGTTATATTTGTTGATTCATCTCTCTCCCCCTCTCTCTCTCTCTTTACTTTTTCTTTCTTTTTATGTTTTTGTTCAGCTAACTAAAACATCTCCGTATTCTGTTCTTCTGTCAGTGTAACCTTCTAATGCAAGATTTATTACTCAAGGAAATACATGAAAGCTGATGCTTAACAAGAGTTTCAGCATGCATGGCAGATTTTTCATTGTTTCTCTCTGTTGTAGCTAACGAGCCCAGTGCACCGACCAACCTGAAGGCAGTGACCATCTCCAGTGAGGTCATTAATGTCAGCTGGTCAGAATCCCCTCCAGTGAATGGAGTACCTACCATAGCTTATTCTGTACACTATCTGCCCACACAAGGTATGTCCAGTTCTTGAATCATACATTCATGGGTAATCACTTAGACCTTAGACAAAAATTTATGAGTGGAAAATTATGTAAGGCAAGACTAAATAAAGGTGAAATGTTAAAAATGTAAGTTTGTTGATATTATGATTATTTAAGCTGTGCATATTTTAAACTTTATTTCTGAGTTGTTTCTTTCTTGCCTCACACTCTAACAGAAGGAGTCTTAATACATGCTGTGTTCATGTTATTTAGGAAACAAAATATCAGATTCATTAGTCACAATATCTGTTTGATTGAGCATTATGTCCTGTGACTCAAACACTGTATATTCCAGGCGGCAAAGAACATCAGGAGGTTGTCAAGGAACCACACAAAATAATCACCAGACTACTACCTCATACCAACTATACCTTCTATGTCAGGGCATATAACACATACAGCAGCAGTCGCCAGTCCGAAGAGATCACTCAGATGACAGCTGAAGATGGTATGGCCAGTTTTAGCCTTTGATAGGTTGTTTCTCTGGTTTTTATTTATTTGTTTATTATTTTTTTTTATCATTGGTTTACTTGCCAGTATAATGCGGCTTATCATGTGGAGTTTTTTTTACTGGGATTGGGATGGGTGTTTTGCTATGATGCTCTTAGTATTAACACACATAAAAAGAGGGTTTGTTTTTGGTTCTTTGTTCCAAAGTAACAAAAAAAAAGGCTTTTCTCCACAGTTATCTCAATGCAAGGCTGGATAATCTAGGTAACGCAACCCTCCCCTTGGGGTTTTCATTAAGGCCAAGGAGGTTCGCGAACCCAAGTTAACCCCCAAAGATCTTTTTTTTTAGAAAGAAAAAAAAAACTTCTGAAGACATTATTATAATCTCTGGGTTTGATTACAAATCAACAGCGTGGGAGAATGGTCTGTTGTTCAATATTGCAACACATGTGGTTAATCGAGAAAATGGATGGACTTTGGGTCACTGGGGTCAGGAATGTTTGTAACATATGTCTTTGATGTTAAGGGTTAATATGATGAAATTGATTCATGGGAAAGTTGCAGGTTTAAACTCGTGTGCAACTGGGTGCACTTAAAATACTTGGGATTTTGGGGTGTCTTTAACAAATGTAGAATGGGTAGTTTGTGGTTTGAAGGTGGGGATTAAAAGGGGATATTTGACATTGATGTCTTGACATAGATTTATCATTAAGAGTTAGAAAGGTGACCAAATGAAACAGAACTTTGTTTGAAGAAGTTGTGTACGAGCTGATGCTGTTACTAGTGATGGGTATTTTTCCAGTGATTTGAGTTGGAATGTATACAAAAAAAAAAAAAAATGTTTCCTCCATTTGTCAGCTGTAGAAGTAAAGCATAAATAAAGATCTCAGTTCATTTGTACAGGAATCTATTGGTGTTTTGTGACCATATACTGGAAATTTCGTCTCAAGTTGATGGAATTAAAACTTGACTCAAAGCATTCTTTAATCCATGTTGTTTTTAGTGAATGTTCACATATGTATGTTTATGTATATGTAGCTGTAAAATATATTTTCATGCACTTAGATTTACTTATGGCCATATTTTCACAAAATAGGGAATAATGAAATGCAAGTTTAGGATAAGAATATTTGCACATAAAGCCTAATTTATTACTAACATTTGGCTATATCCCAGATTTTCTAATTCAATGGTCTTGCCCTGCACCAGTGTTTCTGACCTATAAATGATATATTGTCCTGATTTTTTAGATATTTATTAATGGGAACAGATGTGAGTTCTTTTTTCAGCAAAAAAGGAACCGTGAAATATGAGATCCTTTATTAAACAAGGATAAAAGCATTGGTGATGATTTAAACAAATTGTTGCTGAAGATGAAATTGATTCATGAAGGCAGATTGCAGCTTTGAAATTATGAGTTCTTTCATTATACATTTTAGCAGATTTTGTTTAATGAAGTAAAAATCAACACGGCAAAGTAAACTATTATTATGAAATCTACCATGTATTTTATCATCATGGGGCACTTAGATCAGTTTATTCAAATATATTTTATATCAAATTTTTCCAGTTCCCAAATCTGCCCCCAGCGTCACGCTGGCAAGCCATGCTGACAGCAAGATCAACGTTTACTGGGACAAACTCCCACCTAAGGAGGCACGAGGAGAAATCACTCAGTACAAGATTATATACAGGAGAAAGAATGTGGATGAAGAAACCTACATACTTGTCCCAGGGGATCAAACTTCTTATGAGATCACAGGTTGGTTGGAACATTTATTTCCTTTAAATTTGAACTGAATAGATGAATTGCATATTCCAGATACTTGGTTGGTAATGCCTGAAGTAGGCAATTTAAAAGTGATTGTAAATAGGTTGGCTTCATGTCCTGTGGTTTGCTATAGTGAGTGACTCAAGATGTGATGATCTTGGGGTGGGGTCGGGTGGGGTAGCAGCTAAATTTTCAATGAGTTTCGAGTAAGGTATTTTAAATTGGGGAAGTTTTCCCATAACAATGGAATCTCTCTCTACATGAAAAAGGGACTCGATAATTGAATTTCCAAAGGGAAACACATCCTGTTTTGACCTAAGTAACCTCCATTAGCATAAGATGAAAGGTGGAAATAGAAATATTAAGAGAAAATAAAAGAATGTTAAGATACTATCAGAAAGGCACAACCCCTTTTTGGTATGCTGAGCCAAGGTAAGGGTCAAACAAGTTCAATATATCTGCACTCAACTCACCACATTCCAAAGGAAGATGTACTCAAAACTAGAGACTTTACTTCCCAACCCACCAGTAAGCTAAAGTCCTTCACAAATGAAAATAGACCGGTGCAGAGCAATAACACAGTAGTTTTATGGCATGTGCAAAGTGGAACTAATTCCGAGCAGGAAGTGATAATGGAGGTCTTCACTGACTCCACTCAGGGCACTGGCGGTCAAACAGTGAGTTGTGGCAGGGTGGGCACATAAACAAGGATGAAGTGACCTGTACTATTAACCAGCTTCATTTCCACACTGTCTTGGTCTAGTTATTTCATACATTGTGACTCAGCCAAGGTGGTTCTTTCCTCCTCGGTGGTGGGGGTTTGTCTAAACAGTGTGGTTCAAGCACTTGCACAAAACAATTATCTCAAAATGACTTTACCAAAACAATTCATGTATATAATAATAATTTCCTATAGTTGATCATAAAAGATATTTTAGATTTATAAAAAAAGAAGCTGTATGAGGTAATGCACTCAATTAGTTGGGGCAATTGGATCACACATTATATGCACTTCCTATTTGATAAATGGCCTTGAAATACCTCATATCGTAATACCTGTGTGTAAACAAATCCTGAGACACTCACATATCTTACCTTAGATACAGCTGAAACATCCCATTTATATATTCACAGCACAGAGTTTATGGACCCATAAATGTACCTATTAATATTGACACCTCCAGGCATGGGCAGTGAGGATAATAACAAGATGTGTCATTCATATAGAAACTTCAAACATCGAAGGTTGTCTTAAGCAGTTGTAGACCAATGTTCTGTATAAAAATATTTTAACTCTGCCATAAAATGTGCTTTTCCAAATGAATTCTTTTTCCATGATTTCACATCTGTTTTCACTAGGTATGGAAAAACATGAGTTTGTAGTTTTAAACGATGATCTGGCACTGAAAATTCAGAACTTGTTTTCTCTAAAATAATTACGTTTAATTATCATTCTGTGTATTATTGTGTTACTTTTTTGGCACAGAAAAATGCAGTATTTTAATTAATGACAAGAGTGATAATGAGAATGATAGTAATAGTGTATAGATTTTACTTGCTCCTCACCATCATCATCATCATCACATCATCACATCATCAATCACATCTTAACACATACTTCTATATCTGGAATAGTGTTAAGTACGGTAATGACTATCATTTCAACCAGGAAAATTATCAATTTTTCAGATACATAATTATGTACAGACACAGATGTGTCTGTACATATAGCCATCATCTGTGTCTGTCGTAGCCATCGCCGTCGTCGCCGCCGTCGCCGTGCACTTTTACCGATAACACGATAAGTGGAAAACCATTTTACCTTTTGACTTGAAACTTGCAGAACTGATGAATATTCATAATACGCAGGTCAAGTTCGAAAATCAGCATGATCGGGTCACTTTTAGGGAATTTATGCTGTTTTTTCACTTTTTTCAGCATATATGCAGCACCGATAACACGATAAGTGGAAAACCATTTTACCTTTTGACTTGAAACTTACAGAACTGATGAATATTCATAATACGCAGGTCAAGTTCGAAAATCAGCATGATCGGGTCACTTTTAGGGAATTTATGCTGTTTTTTCACTTTTTTCAGCATATATGCAGCACCGATAACACCATAAGTGGAAAACCATTTTACCTTTTGACTTGAAACTTACAGAACTGATGAATATTCATAATACGCAGGTCAAGTTTGAAAATCAGCATGATCGGGTCACTTTTAGGGAATTTATGCTGTTTTTTCACTTTTTTCAGCATATATGCAGCACCGATAACACCATAAGTGGAAAACCATTTTACCTTTTGACTTGAAACTTACAGAACTGATGAATATTCATAATACGCAGGTCAAGTTCGAAAATCAGCATGATTGGGCTATTTTGAGGGAATTTATGCTGTTTTTTCACTATTTTCAATATAAATGCAACACTGATAACACAATATAAGAAAAACGGATTGGCCAATTGTAATTATACTCACAGGAGTGGTCAATCTTACTAAAACGCAGGTTGAGTTCAAAAATCAGCATAATCGGGCCATTATTTTAGAAGTTATACTGTTTTTTTCACATTTCCTCAGATTCAATTCTTAAGCATGTTAACAGTCTCATTATTTAACTAATAAGATGCCTAAAAGTGTTTGTTTGATATTTCCTGCATCTTTACAACATTGTTAGTTGATTATGTAAAAAACATGGTAAACTTGTTATCATGTATTGTGTAATAAAGTGTCAAAAATGGAAATAAACTCATATCATTGCAGTTTGTCAGATTCAATCATCCACTATGTTCAGAATCTCAGAATGGAGGAAATTGGACATTTAACACTGTTCTATTGATACTTTTCCCATCTCATCAATTTTTTTAGTTGGTCATATAAAAATGGCAGTAAAATGTTTATTTTGTTTTATGTTAAAAAAGTGTTAAAAATGGAAATAAACCCATTTCAGAACAGTGCTGTCTTGTTTACATTTTGGCATTTTCAAGGCGTGACTTTGAAGATCCATGGGCCTGAAGACCTTTGCTAGTCACATTTTCTGAATATCTGTGATACAAATATTTTATAATTAAAAATTGATGGTCATTAAGCTGTTAAACATTATGTAATATTGCATCAAAATTTGAAGAAACCCCTATTTTGGGCACTGCTTCCATGATGACCATTTAAGGAAAATCATGTCACTTACTGTTCTCAAACTTACAGGAAAGAAACATGGGACTAAAATACAGCTTCAGTAGGCAATGCAGTCTGTTTGGTATTTTTTTTTATTTTTTTTTTTATTTTTATTATTTATTTATTTTTTTTTTTTGGCAGTTAAACAGTTTTTTGTGAAAATTTAATTTTTCACATATTGGCATTTTCAAGGTGTGACTTTAAAGTTCCATGATCTTGAAGACTTTTGCTTGTCACATTTTCTGAATGTCCATGTTACTAATATTTTATTAATAACATTTGATTGTCATTATGCTGTTAAACATTTTCTAATGTTGTATCAAAATTTGAAGAAACCCCTATTTTGGGCACTGCTCCTATGATGACCATTTAAGGGAAATCATGTCACTTACTGTTCTCAAACATATAGGAAAGAAACATGGCACTAAAATACAGCTTCAATAGGCAATGCAGTCTGTTTGGTAAATTTTTCTGGCAATTTAACAGTTTTTTGTGAAAATTTAATTTTTCACTTATTTGCATCTTTATTTTCTGTTCTTTGTCTGTACATTTGACAGCTTTGCTGCCTTGTTTTAGAATCATTAAAAGTACATAGTGCTTTCACTTTATTAAATAGAACTACTAGGTAGACTACTTTTCATTTGTAATGTAACCACCCAATAAGAATGTTCAAATTGTAGGAATTTATTACTTAATAAATACAGTATATGTAAAATTCTTTATTTTCCCTGTTGAAATGATCGATTCATTACCATATCTGCTTCAGCTCCAGAGACAACCACAGATAGTTTATGACCTTGTTTTACCTTGCAGGCCTTGCCCCCAGGACAACCTATGAGGTGCGCCTGCTGGCCAGAACCAGCCAGGGCTACCCTGACCTTCCTAGACAGACATGGGCCACTGTCACCACCACCAACTCACCAAATCCACAAGGTAGACACTGGGTTAAACGTTTGATTCAAAACTTATCTGAATTGGTTAATTAGGGAGGTGAGGGATTAGAAGGATGGGATAAGAAGGGCAAAGACGGAAAAAAATTGTCATGTTGAAATTAGAATAAGTAAGGATAAGGTGGTGATCAAACTGTCAGTTGCTCAAGGTGACTGGCATAATTATGCCTGGAAGATGATTATAACCTTGGTAAACCGGTTATATCAAAATGTTTAACAGGAAATAAGACTTTGTTTTCATCGTGAAGCACAGAAATGGGGCCTGTGTTTCTTGGAAATGATTCTTTTATTCTCTTTCTCTGGAAATGAGCTTTATGTTAGGATTTGATTACACGTAGATGTCAATCAGTTGTACATCTTATGTTTCTGAGTCTACAGGTTTCATAACATAGGGTATTTGAAGAAGCATAACATCCTCACCATTTGTGATTCAGATTTGATACTATAAATTCTTAAAATTGTCCAACAAACACCTACCTTTTTTGTTGCCTCAGAATTGCATGATCATTCACAGTGCCTTTTTTATCCCTTTAATATGTCTGAGAATGAGCATCACTTTTGAATTTTTTTTCTTTTTTTTTTTTTTTTTCTGCCTCAGCCCCTGAGGTTCCAGACCTGAAGGTGATTGTGCTGAATGCTACAGCTGTGCAAACCTCCTGGCGCTATCCCAACACCTCCCAGACCCCTGTAGATGGGTTCAAGGTGAAATGTAAGAAGATTGGAGATGAGGAGGGCTCTGGACAGACTTTCAATGTACCGAAAAATGTTTTCAAGAAGATCATAGCAAATTTAGGTGATTATTTTTATTTTTATTGCATATTTATATTTAACTGTGTTTGTTCAGGAAGGGTTTTTAATGCAGGGATCAGAATTTTATCCAGTGTTAGTTTACATCTGTATAACATGCAAATTGGATGCCAGAGGCTATAAAGTGACCAGTAACATATGTTCCAGACAATTAGCCTGGTTACTTTCCATGATATAGTCCATCATCTCATGTCTTTTATAAATAATTGGTCTGTTGAAATAATTGGGGTGATGACTGTGAAGTTCTTCTGTCTCCAGAGATGGGCACTCAATACGAGTTCCAGGTAGTGGCATACAACTCCTATGGTGATGGACAGGCAGCTGTCAGAGATGCTTCAACTCTTGAAGGTAAATATAGCTATCATGTAAGATGCAGGTTGTAAAGATCAGAAATTCTTGAAAGATCCTTCGTTGTTTATATTTGACTGTTTTATTTTAATGGCAATGTATAAAGCAGTGCATCTTTGTACAGACGTGGTTTAAGTCTGACTGTATTGCAGGATCAAGGACCTGTTGAAATCTAGACATCACAGGCCTTACCAAAATATTGCACACCCAAACATCTTTCTGACATGTAATTAGTCTGTGGTACTGGGGCCACATCTTACTTCAACTACAGTATTGAAATTAAGAGCAAGATCTGATAGCTGAAAATTATGTGTCTGAAATAGTTACTGGCCCATTTGGGTTGCCTGTAACCAAATTTCATTGGTATCATGTTGGGAGTTTTGCCACAACTGTTTGTAACTGGTTTCGTATGTCCTATCCAGTTCCAACCAGTGCTGTGCCTGTGCCAATAGATGTCCACGCACACTCAGAGTACTCCACCACCATGTTTGTCAACTGGCGGGTTGCATCCGAACCTATCATCTATTCTTATGAACTACGCTACATGGAAGATAACAAGGAAGACACCCAGGAATTGTTAGAATTGTGAGTATTTCTCTGATGACAATGCATTCTGTCCGAGATCGATGAAAATAACTAGAAAGTATTGAATTTTTATCAGCGCAAAGTATATAATGTATCTGAATGGGCAGTCAATGGCAGTTGTTTGAGTATTTTAAAATTACCAATGAGAAGAAAGAGACGATGAGCAAAGTGTTGTATTTTAACCCATTTTGACAAACTACAGTAATGTGACTTTTAAGATCAGAGTTTTGCCATGGAAACTTTTTTATTATCATCAATTATCTTGCTTCATTTTAAAAGCGAATCACAGTTTACCTTGACATAAAACAGCACTTGATCAATTGCTACAATTTATCCAAGTACAGAATCTACAACAGAAAGGAAAAAGGTGACAGGGGTAGATGGAAGCCGTCTTCTGGGTCTTCCAGAAGATGGTCAGACTTTTTCAAAAGTCACAAGTTTAAATTGACGGGCATCTAGTGGAGGATGGATCAACAAAGATATTTTTAAGACTGTTGGAAAATATCTCTGGATCTGCCACTGAATGGTATTTTGTATGGTTTGTATTTCAGGAAAGAAAAGCGTGCCCAGCTGAGTGGCCTGAAGCCATATACCATGTACAGGATAGCTGTCCGCTCCTTCACCCACAATGCCCACAGTGAATACAGCAAGGAAGTCATGTGTAGGACAAAAGAAGGAAGTACGTATATCATCAAAAGAGCTGGGCATTTACTTAAAACCTGAAAATATCAAAACTTATATTCTTATAATTATATTCTTCTCCTGATAAGTGTTTGTTGATTCTAAAAGAATGGTTTACTTTTCAGAGCCTGGTATGCCAAAAAATCTGAAGGTGACTGTGAGGAGTCCAACATCAGTGGAAGTGTCATGGCAGGCCCCAGACAACCCAAATGGAATAATACGGGAGTATACTGTCCATTACAAATATCAGGATCAAGGATCTGCATCATTCAGAATATTGAATGGTACAGTTTTTTTTTTTACATTTTTGCATACAGACATCTTTGTTAACAAAACAGAATTTTCTCTTTCACAGGGGTTAAGATTTTTTTGTTAACTACAAAGAAGATTCTCATCATTTTTTAACTCTTTTCTCCATCAAACTTTTTCCATTAAATTCTGTTTTTTCATGTACTGTGTATAAAACTCTAACAGGCAAAAGTAATATTCACACTAGCAGAGTGATTAGGCAAGCATTCAAGTTCAGACCATCATTTTCCACCAGTTCTATTAACTGTCATATTCACCATTTCCTAGGCTCAGCAACATTTGCAAAGCTGGCCCAACTGCACCCAGGCAAAGTGTATCAGGTGGAAATACAGGCTTCTACCAGAGCAGGCAATGGGCCTCGCAGTGAAAAATTGGAGTTCAAGTTGGAGGTACCTCCGCCTAGTGAACCAATAGGTAATGTCACAGAGATTGTGGTAGTATTGATGGTATTATTGTGTGTTAAAGATTACAAACTTGGACATGTTGTGAATTGCGCAGTGGGATCATGGTATGTATTATAGCTGTGTAAGTTCGCAGTTTTGAGATCAAAAATATGTAAGCCATCTGAATTGCACTTCCTGGTAACCATGAGTTGGTATTTTCGTGTGTGTGTGTGTGTGTGTGTGTGTGTGTGTGTGTGTGTGTGTGTGTGTGTGTGTGTGTGTGTGTGTGTGTGTGTGAGTGAGAGTGAGTGAGTGAGTGAGTGAGTGAGTGAGAAGGTTGAGGAAGTTGAAGGATTTTGTGTATAATATGAATAAGATTGTCATTGGTATGATAATCATGAAAAGGATTGTTCATATTTCGTTCCATTAGGCAAACTCCTTATTATCTCTCATTTTAGACAACCTGGATGACACCAAAGTTGGTATTATAGCTGGGGTCTCTATTGGCATTGTGTGTGTGGCTATCTGTATTGTCCTCATCATATTGAAAGCAAGGTAAGAGTCATAACACCACAATATGATGAGAGTGTGCAAGAGGATATGTCCAGGAGTTGTTATCAGTATGGACAACCTCAACTCATTTGTTTGGTATAATATTTGTACTGACTTCATGAATGAAAATATATTTGTAGAAGATATAACCATGCACATTTTGATATTTTAAAAGGAACTGGCAGTGTTCCAGGTTGAGATGTTTTGAAGAGGAAACTATACAAATTGTGATATATTTTTAGGAACCGTCAACGACCTAGTGAGCCAGAAGCTGTGCGTTATTATGGCAATGGCCATCTACCTCAGTCAAACGGTGGCAATTTGTACCACCAGTGTACGGCAAATGGGCATGAAGATAGCATCACACCCATGTTACCAGCAAACTGCACAACTGCTGATGACCCCACAGTATGAACATTTTTTTTTTTTTTTTTTTGCTTAAACAGATCTTCAATGTTAATGTGGGTTTTCCCATATGCCTAATCTGTGGGTAAACTTTATAATTTTTCCTACTTCAGTCATCAATATTTCTCGAGGCTAATATTTTGACTGTGATCCATAACACTGGCTTATCTGATAGCAATTTCTCTTTTTAATCTGGCAAAAGTGGTGATTTCCAAATATTCTAAGTTTTGTTGATTTTTTTTCTTCAGATTGAAATTCAAACCCCAATTTTGAGAAGGAAGGCGATCCCTACAGTCAACCAAGGTTACAGGCCTAATGGCATTGCCATCTCCTCCAGACTGGGGCAGAAATATGGGGTAAATGGACGGAACATGGAGGTGAGACAATAGCAGCCATATTTATTCATGAGCAACCACACACATAAGCAAGATATTTAACACATTATCAAAACTACTTAAATGGAAATATGTATATTGTGAAGCAATGATAGACTCTGTTTACAACCAAGTTGATCTTCTATTAAATATGATCCATTGGAAAGCTTTCCTTGCAATCCACTAATGGATTCCCTGTGGGGATTACGCAGCAAGCTTTCAAGTAGGTCAGCCATATTTGATCAGCAGATAAGTTAGTCTGCAGATTGGTTGTGAACATAGACATATTCTGGTAAAGTATAAGATGACAACTTGACATTTCCAATTAAATTTTGTAATTCTGATGTGTTGATTCATAGTTGTAAGTTAGACAGGTTTGAAATTTTTAAAGACACTTCTGTTGTTACAGTAAGCCAAAATTTATTATTTGTGTTTTTCTTTAAATATTATATTCATGCATATCCTTGTTGTTTTCTCTCAGTCCCCTGACAGCCAGCATTTGTTGCAAAACACAAGTAGTGAGCCAGAAGGCAGCTTCCATGGCGGCGTAGGCAGCAGTAGCGTCAGCAGCCCAGAGCCAAGCAACCATACTTCCTCACAGTATCTGTCCCCCAACACAGACTCTGCTTCCTCACAGAGTCCTCCAGGCTCGTCACAGAGTCCTCCAGGCTGTTTGGAGGGAGATATCACACACTCTGATACGGGTAAAATTCCTCCACCTCCACCTCCTCCTCCTCCTTATCCTCAGCCTCTTCAGCAGCAACAGCAGCAGCAGCTCCAGCAGGATTCTCAGCATAGCAAGTCTACCTCTCACGCCAAACAACTTACAGACTCAACAGAACAACTCCAGTCTCAGGGTGATACCATGGAAGAGGGTCCAGAGCCTCTGCCAAAGCTCTCGAATTCTACACATTTCCCAACAGCAATGCCTCAGGTAGAAGAGACAGAGTTTGCAGGGACAGCATCTCAGTTAACACAAGATCAGGCATTTATCACCACAGTCTAGGTGTAGCCTAGCAGATCACAGCTGTAAGACAGATTGCTGCGGAGTATTCAGCAGGGAAGAACAGAAGGAGACTTAAGAGGATAAAAGAAGGGGCGCTCAGTATAAAACAGCGATGCAGGGGACACTGATTGCACTGCATTTACTTCGGATATTATTGCGGGTATAAACTTATTTTTATTATGTTCTTCACACCAGGTTCCTGCTTCTTACAGCCCTAAACTTCAGCAGAGTAAGAGTGGAGTGCGGCATAGCAGGGAGAGACCATGATGATGATGAGGAGGATGAAGTGGACAACACACATATGCTGGCAAGGTTTTGATGCCATGCTTGTGCATACAACGAATAGTGGAATATATCTAAGGTGCTGCTCTGTTGATAATGAGGAATTTCTAGTCGCTGTGACAACAGAGCTTTGCTGCTGTTGCCCTCCACATCTAGTGCTCATACACCAATTCTCCCAGTCTACGCAGCAGCAGGGTTTACAACGAGTTTTCAAGAAATCGTAGCACAAATTTTCAAGGCCAAGCTCAGGCTCTTCTAGTCCATGTTCGCCTACTGCAAGTAAAAAAATAAGGCAACTGTATTCACACACTTCCCAAGCTGAAAGTCTTCGGTAGTCATGATGAAGGATATAGGGGCTTTCAACTAGACAACTAGTGCAACCTGTACAGAAAGATGCATTTAAATTCAACCTCAGTCACACATAGACAATTATCGATTTCATGTCGAAGTGCATTTACATGTGTTTGTCTGGAGTAAGAGTAAAGGGCATGTACATAATAAAATAAATAAAAAAAAACCTCAATAGATTTTCTCACGGGTATTGAGTAACCTCAGAAGTAATCTAAGTAGTGATTTAGTCATTTTACATGAATCATGCAAACTAAGGGTAGCTGATTTCACATATACTAGAAATTGGCCCTATTTAGTCTTGTGCATAGTGGTTGGAATAATATCATTATACTATTAATATTTTAGCTATTTAACCATAGGCTTTCCTTATTTTTTGTATCTGTGTCAGCCTTTTAACTGTCAGCTATTCTAGCATCTAGGGACCAGACGTCAGGGGTAGCTGGGAGCATTCATTATTTGTCCTTTCATTTTTGTTGGTTTTTAAATGGAGTTTTGTGCTCACTCTTTACTAACAGTAGGTGGCAGCTCTCATCAAGTCGTTCCTCTACCTAGATCAAGTAATCACACTTTGGACTCTATGTAAGAAAGGGTGGGTTGAAGTCTTCCTGTACAGCTCAAATATCAGTATATTTTATTATTGTTCAACTGTCCAAAACCAGTATAATATGTGATGGTACATATCCAGTGTTTTATGTCTTTTAGTATTACTTTTGTTCTTATTATTTGACAACTTCAAAGAGCACTCCCTTCCTTGTTAATGTAATAGGTACATGTTAATGACCCAGCTGTCCGTGGTCCTCTGGCCATAATGCTAAAGTATGTGTACTTTTAACCACACTGTTTATATATAAATATTATATATTTGTTGTTTTATCAAGGCGACCTTTTAGTCAACATACATATGTGTAAATACTATATATACACCTTCCACAGTATTTGTGGCAGGCCCAAGAAGAAGCATGACATTTGCGATTTACAAAAACAGTCAGTTGTAAACAGGAAGCATTATTATTATTATAACTATATATATTATATATATCTATATCTTTATCTATATATGTATATGTTAGTATGCTTGTTAATGTTTCAGTAAAGCAAGTAGACCTCCTTTGCCCCCCCCCCCCTCCCCCCCCTTCCCCATGTGCATGAAGCCTCGTATTTCTACCTCAGTATCTTTGCACATGGCCGCATCTCAGGGAGTTTAATATCGATTACGTTACCATGTGCAAGGTGCCTCTGACACTTGGTACTCGTGTGCTGTATGTTGTCTATACACGTGCCAGTTTTGTGTAGAAATGGTTTGGCAGCTGTACCTTAGTGGTAACTCATGTTTCTTCCATCTGATTTTATTTTATTCATTTTTTTTTCCAAACAGAAATGATGGGTCTTTTTCAGTTCAGGTTTTAAGATCTACACAATTTGTGTACTTTTAGAAGCAGGGTACTATTTTAGTTTAAAAGCTACTTGTCATTGCAGTTGTGCACCTCTACCAGCTTATGACCATTTTAGGACACTAAGTAAATAAGCTTTTGACCTTTGTTATCTGGAGCTAATAGTTGGAAGAAACTGGAAGAAACTGGACATGTGTCAAAAAAATCAAGGGGGTTAAACTCTCAAGCCAAAGTTATGTTGAGTAGTAGGTAGATAGTCATTATATTTTGTCTCTTTGTATTTAACACACAGTACACTCAAAATAATATGTGCGTGGAGAAGCTACACACCTTTGTTTACTACATCCCAAAGGTGTCCATAAAATGTCACTGACTATTGAATGCCCCGATTTTTTGTGTGCATGGGAAGGCTTGTTAAATGCAGGGTATTTAATAGCTCATCACCTGGGTCACATTATTTGGGCAAATTTGGGAAGAAGAAAGCAAATATGTGTAGTTACTCCATGCACATTTTGTTTTGAATGTATTTCTTGTCTAAACTAAGACTCGCCTGCCTACCCAACGTACGTCAAGTTTGAGAGATCAGCCCTTTGGAACATCTTCCCAACTTTTTGGCAAGTCTGTAAATATTCCCTCAAATTTACAGGCACCATGATATGATTTGTTTTAAAGTTATGTAAGCGTCATTTGTCAAAGATTAGATTGTGGGATCCAAGTTATCTGATGAAAAAAATTCTCTCCTGCTCGACATTGTTACTTTGACAATGTTTTGTACGAGCCTTTACAAAATATACCTCATTTCAGAGGTAAACTATGTAAAGGATCAATTTTGTCTAGGTAAAGGCCAATTTTGGAAAATTTCAACTATGGACAAATTAATTATTTTACATCTTGTATTTGATGATATATGATTCTTTACCTTCAAGTTGTTTTTAGCAAGAAAATAGTATGGCCCAGATAACATCACCTATCTTGGATTGCACAATGTTCAGATTTCATGGTTATATTTTGTAGTAAGACTTTACTCAATGGCGTGTAAGTATGCAATACCAGAAATGTAACTAATGTTTCAGTTAACTAATAGATATTCCAGCACATTTTCATGTCTTTATTTTAGGAAAGTGGGGTTTCTTTTGAAAATCATTAAGCAGGTTTTTCTTCTAGTTTTATGTGCAGACACCATATGTCTGTGCATATTTTTGTCATCTCCACCATTTTCCTTCACCTTGTTCAGGCTTTTCCGAGAAAGCACAGATCTGGTTATCTTTTTAGTATTATTTCGAATTAGTTCATTTTTTAAATTATAAATCAATTCCAGCCTTTTTCATATCCTTGCATGGTTCTTTTCTTTTCTTTTTTTTTAAGCATATTTTTAGTTTCTGTAAATTTGTTTGCACCCATGTCAGCATTGCTGTCAAAATTCAACTCCAGAAAGCCAACTTTTGTTACTGCCAACACTAGGTGCATTGCCAAACGATGGCAATAAAAGTAAAGTGAAAAAAGTTCTTGTTGCTGACTTGTTATATATTAATGTGTTAAATGTACAATCCATATTAAATTTGGAAGTGAACACAAAATGTATTCAAAGGCACATGGAATGGGGATATTTCTATTACATTTATACTGTAACCCATAACCAACTTAAATTGGTTGTCAAACTGAATACACGAGAATGTTAAGCCAAGCACGTTCAAACAAAATCTGCCTGGAAAATTGCACCATAAAGTGGATTTATTCTCAGTTGTAAGGTTAGTTTTTGGTAAATGTTAATTCCTGAAGGTATAACCTTTCCTTAGAAGTGTGACTTAACATCCATTCAGTTGTAAATACGCATGAAATCAAAGTGCATTTTCCAGACCATTTTGGTTGAATAATTTTGGTAGCACGTTCTTCAAGGTTGTCCAAATTTTGGACACATCAAAAGAACTCTCTTCAAAAAATGGATGTGTGGTATGCCAGAAATGCTTTTCATTCCAAAGCAGGCCGAGTGATGGAACAAGAACAAAAACAAACAATGTTATGAAATGAAAAAGCTTTATACATAATAATGGCATTCTGTTACTCAAATTTAAGAACCAAATCAATTGACCCCTTCAAAATTCCTACTTTTCTAGTTCTAAATTTTTTAGCCCTAAAATTCTAGTACTAGTATTACTACTACTGCAATAGAGGTTATCTCTTGGGGAGGGGGTTGCTCTTAATATTGGAACAATAAAATACTAGTAAACTTAAAAGAATACAGAAATATGACCATTGTCAATGTATCCAATAATGAAAAAATGAATACTCTTGGGTGCTTGTGTTCTACATGATTTTACCTGTGTTAATATAAATGTGATCTTCTTTAAACATCACTACAGAAAAAAATACTACTTAATTAAATTGGAATAGCACCAAATAGTAGGCACTGAATATCATGATATGTATGTAGGCACAAATAATATTACCTTTAAATCACAAGGAAAAAGAAAGTCTATTCGTTCCATCCTCATGGTTCCAATGGTGTATATAACAATTTATATATTAGATTTGAAGAATCTCAAATTTGGCATAATGGTGCCACAAATGGCAAATTCGATGGTGTACAAGGCATGGTATTAAATTAATGTTTACGCATAACATTAAGTCAAATGTCTCCCATCTCAATGCCTCAATCCACATTCAACATGATCAGGTCCATTCTGCCACTTAACCAACAGAAGTTCATGGAGTATCTATACTTCGAATGGATGTCATATGTTAAACACTATATAGATTTATACATTTTTGTTTTTAATATTGTTGTCTTTATGACCATGTGATCACCACACAGCATCTGTTTCCTCTGGTGGGTTGTCCTTGTATTTTTCTTTTCTGATCATTGCCAGCCGCGATCTGGCTGCCTCGAGTTCCTTTTCTTTGCGTATGATCTCCTCTTGAGCCATGATGATCTGATGCAAAAAAAATTAAGAAATGTTTATGTCAAGTTCCTCTACTAACCAGCCCTTCTAAAATCTTTCCCAAATATTGGTTATGAAAATCAAACCTTTACTTGTTTAACTCCACTTAGTACAAAAGTAATTACGTTAATTTTTATTGAAAATTCTTCTTATTTTATATGGAATGTCTCTCAAAAGAAGACATTAGTGTGATAAACACAAGAAAGAAAATGTTCTTCCTTTAAGAGCAAAAATTCTTTTTTTTTTTTTTTTTTTTTTGCGAAACTGGGGCAATGTCAATGATGAAAATCTTTCACTCACCTGTGCCATTCCTCCCACCATACGTTTGTTGATAGTCAGACTTTGTTCCTCCTCAGATAGTTCCTTGGCCTGCTGGGCTGCCCTCACCAAGGCCTCTGTGGCCCTCTTCACAGCATTACCAGCTCCCTATGTAGAGGGACATGGAAAAGAAGGGATAACTTTAACATTGTGGGCAGAACTTGAAAACAGTAAATAATAATCTGGTAATAATGATTTTAATATTGATGATAATATAATGAACACATCACAGAAAACCTAAAGCCAGAATGGACATAAGGATGATTTATCACTGGAATATTGTTTAAATGCTTCAAATAGCACTCTAAATGTTTGAAAAAGTTCAGCTGAGACTGAGGGAGAAATGCACTGAGAAGAGCCTTGGACTAATGTCGTCAACTGCTTGTACAAAATGTACCCAAGGGAAATGAGAAACACACGAATTAGATGTGATGTCCATTCCAGATAACCAAACATAATAACCAAGTAGACTTTGCTTTCATTTGCCAAGAAACTCAAAACAAATGAGGTAAACCAATTATGGCAAGTTCGATAAATTTTGCCCACTGAAAAGCTCTCATAATTACTGTAGGTTTTGAAAACATAATCATCTAACTTATATCTGAACCACCCCCCTACTTACCTGTAGTCTCTGCATGGACACAGAGTCAGTATCTGCCTTCACCTTGCAGGCCACCAGCAGCTGTGCCGTAGAGCTAGCCACCTGTTTGGCAGAGGAGATCAACTTCTCCTCACTGGCATTCCCCTGGACCATGGAGTTGGCAGCTTCACACAGGTTGTGAGTGGCCGCAGCAACCATCTTGGCCTGAAATGAGAGAATAATTTACTTATCATTATCATTATTATTATTATTATTATTCCAGTGGGAATTCCCAAATTTAACCATAAATTTTAAAGCCTTAACTGAAAATTTTCAGCGACTAAAAATATGATAGTGTCAACTTGATTCATATTGGTGGAAATTTAACCATCAACCAATCAAATGTTGGAATACACATCTATAGAGAACCACTGTATCAATCGTACAAGGTACAGTCTGAGCAGTATTTTATTATTTTTTTCAACTGTGCTTCACCATCTTTCAGATGGCCATCATGTTTCCCCATAAAGCTTAAGGTTACTTTCTGAGTCTTGAAGACCATGTACTCACTGCTGAGATGAGTCCCTGTGACCACTGGCCATCTTCATCCAGGAAAGAAGAGGCTCTGTAGGCTGCTGTCACCTAGATCAATACATGGTGGATACAATTAAAGTCAAATAACATGAAAAGATACACAAAACAACAAATTCATTTTACTACAGGTGAGCATATGAAGATTACATCCATATTTGTACAAGTTTAAAACACCACTGTAAAACTGGCAATGCAACTATTTCAATATATATGCTATATATTTTATATAACAAATAACGGAAATAATTTCTAATGCAATGCTGGTTCATTATTCTATGGTTCAGTTTGCAGTCATAAACTCCAGTAGCCATGCCATACAAATGCTCAACCTCAAAATATTTTATCTCCTTTACAATAATATATTTTTAATGCCATTATACACATTATATGAACTTGATATACAGTGAACACCCATCTATATTATAAAACCATACGGTTGTTAACCTACTTTATATGACAGCCACCTGCGGCAAATAAATTATGTGACAGCAGGCACTTTTATACTGTAAGGTAATTACTCACAATTTCCATACACGCCAAAAATTTTAAAGAATTACTTTTTCTTAAAATGTCTTTTTTGCATATTTTTAAAAGTAAAATTGACTTCAGACGACAGTAAATCAGTTTTGTTTCAAATTTTAGGGACTTAATTACCATGGTAATAAACTAATAACTCAACCCTGCTGATTGGTAATATTCATCTATCATGATAAAAGTAGGATAACCCTCCAAAGATTATAAACCCTGATAAAACTATATGATAATGTAATGCTATGTATAAAACTCATTGGTGCAATCAACGTTACTGTGCACAGGTAAATTAAATTTCAATAGCCATCCAAGAATTAAAAGCCAAATGAATGAAAGAGTGGTAAGAGCAAAATTTCACAAGTCAAAATGAAGCAAAGTTCTCAAGCCTGCCAAAGGCGGGTAATGAGGGAAAATTTATCTGACTTTAGTACTAATCCTACCTTGCCCTGCAATACAAGTTCCTTCTGTGCAGTACCAGCAGCCTTCACCAGCGCCGCTGTGGCTGCAGCAATGGAGCGAGCTGCCTCCAAGATTTGTTCCTCAAAGTTCAGACTTTCATCTGCCTCCTGAAAAGAGGAGAAACCTGGCACATACTCAAATTTGCAACATAAAAAAAGAAAACAACAGAATATAGAAGTTCACTACTTACAACATGAGCAATAATCCTTCAGCAAAGTCTAAATATCTGAAAAGATTAAAGTCTGCATTTCTTCAGAACACACAGTGATACAGTATTTACGTTACATGTACCACACATTAGACCAGACTTGCCAGTTCTAATAAAAAAGTCTTAGTGCACCAGAAGTTGCCTATTATACACTATTTCCCTTTAGTTTAACAATCCTGGGTGTCATATAGCATTTTAATTGTTTTGCTTTTACTAAAAATCACTTGTTCACGATTGCTTTTATGCCTAATCTAGCATATTGCAACCAAAATTTTTTTAACTCTATCACAAAAGATCAAGGTGTTGGCAAAGGTCAGCTTTTAACATCCATTCCAGCAGATAAAACTCCAGAACTCACAAATCAAACTCAACCCATTTTCCTCCCTGAACCCTACCAACTCATCCTCCCATTCATCTGACTCCTCTTCATCCTCAGAAGTGGAATAATACAATTCTTGCAAATAGGCATAAGGCCTAAACATTGTCATACATATCCAGTAACTTATATCCCTGTCACAAACAAAAAAAGGGTTCTTCCTAAGCCAGTGGAGACCTTGCAATATAACCCTGTACACAGACTGCATACATAGTCCCAACCTAGGGGAAAGGTCTAACATGTGTCAGGCCAGAAATAGCATTGTTTTGAAAATGGGACAAGTCACATTTGTATCCAGTGGCAGGGCCAGAATAAGAAAGAGAAGTATCAAAAAAGATCCTGAAGAAGAATGCTACTGTGTGCAGCCTGATACAAAGGTATGTGTTAACTTGATAAATGAGTACCTCTCTCTCTCTCTCTCCTTTGATCTACCACAAAGAGGCAGTCATGCAAATTTGGAGGTGACCCAGAGTTAAAACAGATTTCCACTTCAGTCTTTCTCATCTCACTGTCACGACATTTACAATTCTAATGCCATATCTTTTCAGGGTGTATAAATCAATTTTGGCCCTCATCTCATTTGTCACTGTCATATATTCATAGATTTAGACATTAAATGTGACAGGTGCTCAGTTAAGTGATAAGAATTGCTTGCAGATGACTACACCCAGTTGCTATGGTAACAACAGGACTCTTGTCATTTGTATCTGGAAGTTAACAGTAGCTGTTTACAATGGTTTCAATTTATATGTACTGCGCTGAGCAATAGGGTGTCAATTTTCAGGTTGTTTTGCTGACAGTCATACATGGAAAACGTATAAACATGAATTTTATTTTAAGTGGACAACTCTCTCTTAGCTTATGGTAACTAAAAAGAAAGCTGGTAAACAGGCTTTTAAGCAAATAAAAGAAAGCAGATAAAGGGGAAGGGTCAGGCTAAGGGCTTTTTTTGCACATCAAATTCTATAAATTATTTACTATTTTTTTACTCATTCATTTAAAAAATGTTGACAACTACTCCCCACATCAAAAGTAAAACAAATCTGTAAAAGCACCACTTTATGAATTATATTCATAAATGGAAAATTAAAGTGGATGGAAAATTAAAGTGGAGAAAAGCACCAAAGTCAACTGTCATGGTTGAATCAAGGATAGACAAATATTTAAACTTTTTTTTTTACCTTTTTTAAAGCACTGTACCAAGTGACTTAAAGACTTGAAATATGTCTAAATATGTATACATGGCCGATGGAATATGATAAATCCTAACCACAAATGGAGATATTGTTTTGTTGATTCCATGCCAAGTTTCACTAGCCATGTACAACCAGAGTAAATGTAGAGATCTAACACAACATGTTTTTTTTTTACAACAGAGATATATAAAATAAGAGGGGGGAAATACAAAGCAACAACAGCCAAGTAAGTTATAATATTATATCAGTAAATCATGCTGATACTACATGTATGGAGAAATCTATCATTTTTGTGAAAAGCTACTTTGGGAAAGATAAAAAATATATATACCAAATATTTTGAAGAAAGCAATTAATGCTGCCTTCAAAAACTGCAAATAATTTTTTAAAGCAATGTTTGTTCTTTTCCACTTTTTCTATAAAATCATTGTAAGTCAGCTTGTTATTTTCAAAGTTCAATTTACAATAACCCTCAAAAGGACCACATGTGGGCTCTTGACATGAAAATAATACAACAAAATTCCACATTTTTTCTGACCATGACTCAAAGAAGTTCTGAACTAAAAATACAACTGTAATTCTTAAGATTTTTTTTTTTTTTTTTTTTTTGGAGGGGGGGGGGGGGGCTTAGTTTAATTCATGACAATTTTGCTTAGCATGTAAATTATTCAATTTTTAGCAGGGACAGTAATTCCATGATCTAAAATGTAAGCAAAATACCTTCGAGACAAAAAAAAAAAAAAAAGAAAATTGGAAGATATAAAAGACAAAGGGGAAAACACAATTGGTCCCTTTAAAGCATAAGCATATTTTTTTTTTAGGTTAAATCTTGAGACTGAAGTGTATATGTGCATTAGGAAAGGGATATCACAATATCTAAGGCAGTATTCAAGCTACAACATCAACTGTCACTGGGGGAAGCAAAGATGGTAAATGACAAAATCCTTGTCACATAATACACCAGTCAGACTGCAAAGGCAAAATGTCCTTTGACTGGCAAAATTTTAAACATGAAATAACTAGACATTCATTACTGCTAATTTAAGCTATATTATAAATCATACACTGGAACAACACTGCTAAATAGAAAACATCAAAACATACTACACAAGAGAATCCCAAGACATGATATTATGCGATACAACAAATACTACATCTTATGCTAATTCAGTAAAAGATCAATCTATTTTACCTGACTGCCATCAGCCCTCTGAGTAATAAAAGAAATCAAAAGAGAACACACTAAGTAATGAAAAGATGAAATGGAAAGCACTAGATTAGACTGATATTAACTCCATATCAAGATGAAATCGGTGCAAGGAGAAAATAAGACATGTCAAAAATCCTCAAGAAGTAAAAAATTATTTCATTTTCCAAAGTTAGTTAATCTGAAATCTTTGCTTGTCTTTAATTACATACATGCTGGGTGGTATATTTCTTGTTATCAGCAGATTTCAGACCAACTAACTTATCATATAATTTGTTAGAATTTTCTATCAGTAAGTCAATCAGTCAATTAATTTATCAATCAATCAATCAAAAAAATTCGGACAACTCTATTCCACTGTTGTATCACAGTTTTCCACATGATATGTTGTCTATTTGGTGACTATCAGATTCACCACCAAATATTACAAACATATCTCATTGAAAACTGCACCCCTCTCTCTCTCTCTTCAGTAAACAACTAGTAGTCAGTCAGCAGTGCATTCGTCAGTATGTACTGGCTAATAAAACAAGAGTTAGCACTCAATTCCACTACGAATAGAACTCCTACGTGGGTACGTGACTAGCTGTAAAAACAGGTGCAGGCTAATGGTCTTACCTCATCATCCTCGTACTCATTGTGTCGCGTGGACACGGTCATTGTTATGGGATAAGAGGACGGCTGATTATATAAAACACATGGGAGTCACTTTGTGACTAAATTTGTTACTCAAGTCTGTTGTATATGCTGAATTTCTGATAAATTCCTATAGTTTTTTTTTTTTTTTTTACTGTTTTAATTAAGTTCATTAAGAGGATATGAATTAAAAAAATTATCTCCTACTTTTCACACCTTTCAGTATAAGTTATAATCAAGTTGACATTAGGAGTTTTTAAAAAAACTATTGAAGCATGCACTATACTGTGATTTTAGTGAGTTATGATAGCCAGCATGCAGTGTGAAATAAATATAGTGGACAACAAATTAAAATAATACATCAGTAATGGTCTAATTCTCACAGAGTTGATCATTGTAGAAGTTAAGAAATATATTAAGCTGTATCACACCGACTCCTACCTTGGCTGGTTGCCTTGGCTTCAGAGCTGCCAGTTTCTTTGCAGCAGCTTCAATGGAGTTGGCAGCAGTGAGCAGTTCATTCTCAGCTATCACTGTGGGGTCATCTGGATCTACCCACTCTGTGCCTGGAACAATACAACATACCATGAATACAATGAAGCTCGTGAGTTAAAATTTTAAGCAAACTAAGTTGTGTTTCACAAGCATTTAAAAAGTTGTTCATCGATTTTTTTTCTCCTTTCAACTATGCTGTTTAAGCAAATAATGATCATTATTAGAAGATTTGACTATGGCCAAGTTTTACTGTGAGCACTCTTGCTTGCTAAGAATTATTTAATCCACAAGCTCATACATGTACATTCATAAGAGCATCAGAAACTATATCAGGTTGGCAGAAGAAAAAAAAAACCTTGATTTGTAGGTGTATATTCAAACATCAATAAACAGATAATTTACCTTTGATAGCCTCGGCTGACTGTACAATTTCTGTGACAGCGTTGGCCACCTTCTTGGATGCCTGTCCAAGACTCTGCTTGTTTTCATAGGTGGGCTTCTGGATGGCCTGAAAATCAAAGCAAATTCTTTCAATTTGATAAATAAAATTATGGCTTTTAATATACTGGCTGAACATGAGTGTTTGATTATTCCCATTATTTTTCACTTTGCAAACACCATGTTGTCTTCCATGTGTAATGCCATGGTAATTTCTGTTCATTTTGTAAATAAAGAAATATAAAATTTAAAATGGCTTTCTTTGCACAAGAGCTACTGTTCACTTTAAAAATCATAAAATGAACATCTGTTATTTGACTTCCAACATCATCTCTAAACAGCTTGCAAACCTAACAAAATAAAATACATTTAATCAGTGCATAAATGTAGTGTGCAAAGGCATCAGTTTACAACTAAATATTATATCTACAATTCTGTTGTCTTACCAGGTGCACCAAGTCAAGCAGCTCTCTGAAGTTGTGAGCACAGTCACGTCCAGATCTCAGCGTCCTATGCTTGATCTCCTCCGTCTCTGCACTCTGAGCAGCAGCCTGGTTTATAAACACAGCAACTATTACATGTTGCCTTTGTGTCACTACATATTTACATTTGGATTTGTCCAAATAGTGTTTGCAAATACAGACTCTGACCATTTGAAAAAAAATATCAAAATCAATTTGGAGATTAGACTTTCCTGAGAAAGAAATCTGGGTACAGAGGAAAGTTCTTCAGAACAAAATCTACATGTTTCAGAGATAAAGTATGGATGATTTCAAAATTAATATATCTAAACTGACTTCGAAATACCGACTTCTGCTTATGCACTTATTTCTGTATCATTACTCCTGACTAATAATTAAGTATTGGCAGAAGATTACATCAAATGAATCAGTAAAATACCTTGCAGACCACCAGTATATCAAAGACTGCCTTGCGCCCCATGTTTGCAGCCACAATGATGTCCTCCTGTCTGCCAGAGTTTCCAGCAGCCACTGCCTTGGCTGTAGCATTGGAGATTGCCTTGGTGTGCCGGATCAGGTCTTCTGGGGTGGCCTTCAGGTCAGACTTGTCACTGCTCTCATATGCCTGAAGGAGAGCATTTTTGTGTTTACACAAAGTTTCAACCTCAGTGGTTGAGAGGACAATACAAAACAAAAAAAAAACGCAAAGAATAAAGCTATGTCTGCGATTTGTATCTAACTCCACAAAGCACAGACTGATATTCTATAATTGTGTAATTGCCAACATACACATTTTATTAATTTCAAATCATTTCTTGTTAACAATAAGACTGTTCATGGTTCCAAGGGATTGTATTTACTGGTATTTTAGTGATAATGATCACTTTACTTTGGAACAAAATTTTAGTGAAACAGCCTTATTTCACTCTTGTCTTGTCCAAGTGAGATTTGTTCACAGGTCTACCAATACCCAACAACCTGTGGGCATTCAGCCTGATGATGCTCTTGTGACAAGAGTGAAATTTAGCCATTTCACTTAAATTTTGTTCCAAAGTAAACGATTATTATCACTAAAACACCAGTAAATAATTTTTTCTTGATAAAAAGATGCAAAGAAACATGTATATTCAATGCAAGCAGAGAGAAAGATGTCAAGCAATGTGGCTAATCTACTCAGAGGACAGTTCCCCTCACCCTAATCTCCTGTGCGATGCCCTCTATAGTGGACTCCAGTGCTCTGGTTCCTCTGGCCGCCTCATCTTCCACTGTCTTCACTGTCTTCAGGAGGGATGTCACATTGGTCACCATAGTCTAAATATGGAAAGGTCAGGGGATAACGTAAAGGTTAAAGGTTAACAATAAGGTGAGAGGTAAAAAACTTTAGGGTGGGCAAACAAACATTTTAAATAACTATAAAATTAACTAGGAATTGACAAGAGGGTTAATTACCTCAAAGAACAAATAAGTTTCGTAGAGGAAATAAAGTAAAACAGTCTTGAGATGAGAAAAAAGGCATGGTAGCCATATAGTTTGGTATCATGCATTTAAAAGGGATATTTAGCATAAAACACTTTTAATACCATCTGTGTGTGTGTGTGTGTGTGTGTGTGTGTGTGTGTGTGTGTGTGTGTGTGTGTGTGTGTGTGTGTGTGTGTGTACATGCATTTGTATGTGGTCATTAACGAATGACTAACATAATCAAGTTACACAATGCTTACAGCGAAATCAAAATACTACTCCTAGCAACTACTATTTCACATACCTTAGCCGAGTCCTTGAGGTTCGACATAGACGGGTCCTGCACAGGTTTTCCCGCAGCATTCTTGGTACAACTGATGAGATCAGCTAGGGCAGAGGCCACATCTTTCACTGCATTGATCAGGAGCACCTGTGCCTCAGGCTGCTCAGAGCCCAGGGATGCAGCTCCAAATTTGACCACGTCGGTGAGACGAGTTATTGTCCTAACTGCGCTCTGGGCAGCCCCTGCCAGCTGTTCTTGGTTGGCAGCAGCACCAGCTACTAGAGTCTTGGTGTCTTCTACTAAAGCCTTGGCTGTCTTCAGTATAGCCTCTCTGTTGAGAGAGTGATAACACAAATTAACACACACCAGATATAACAATGCACCTTATCAATAACTCTAAAACAAGCAACTTTCCTACATCAATGGTGCAGGCTAACCACTGGTACGTAATACTTAATGAAAAGGAATTCTGAATGCTTATTCCATATATTTCCCTTCTAGCCCAACATGTTACCCTTACTATACTGTCCCAGATCAACTTCAGGTTAATGATGCATTCAATATACTGCAATCAAGGGCATTTATAAAATAAATATTGGGTGCCATTCAGAATCTTTATAACACAGTTTTCTCTCAGCCTGACCTTAAAACCATTCAGCCACAAATCGAAAATGCCTCACTGCCAATAATGAATAAAGTCAAACGCTTCACATTTGATAATAATTTCAGTTTAAAGTTATCTTTATTGTCTTATATCATCCAGCAATCCCACCTGTGGTCAGCAAACTGTTCCGTGTCTGCATCAGGGTTGAGCGTCCCTGCTGTGGCAAACATGATGGTAGTGTCCAGGTCTCCAATGATCCCACTCACTGTGTGAGCAGCATTGATACAGGCCTGTGTGCCCCTAGCTCCAGCCTGGAGAGCTGCTAGTACATGGGACACCTGGAATTATTGCAGTTTCACAGATGTATCACAGCAAATTGTTTTCCCAGAATGATAGATAGATTAATTGTTCTTTATTCAAAACTGAGTGGAAAAATTCTGCAAGAGCTCCACAGAAACTAATGTAGCTGTTTGAAGGAACATATATGTAAGTGATAAACTAATCCACTCAGCCATCATGTATTTTCCATTCTTCAAATTGGTACAGAAAAGCTGCGCTTCACTGAATTTCTCTCTGTGTTTTGTTCCAAACAGGCAAATGTAACGTAATGGACTGGTTTTCATCTGATTCAGTAATGAACTCACCTTCTCTGAGACAGCCCTGGCATGTTCCACCAGGTCTCTCTTAGCAAAGCTGTCTCCAGGGCTGCTCTGTAGATGTCCCGCATCCTGGACCAGCTCTATACACAGCCTGCCCAGGTCCTGGACTGTCCTCTTGATCTGGTGACCAATCTGGATCACAGAAGATTAACAGAGTTGTGTTACATGTAGAGCAATATTATGAGGAGGGAGTGTTATTCTTATAGCAGCTTAGGCTCAATTTATCCTTTTGAATTTCTGTTTGTAACACAAGTTTAGAAAACGAACACCAGAGCAAGATGTCATTAAACAATGATGTCTTTGTGAAATCGGCCCCTAGAGATTGCTGAATCACATTAATACTATAGATTGAGACAATGAACTGAGCAACTGCCATTAAATAAATGCTTTTTAGCAATGAAACATTCCCCAGTCTGAGCTCATTACCTCAGCAGTACTTGAACATGATGTTGCACCCTGAGACTCAGAGGCCAGTTCTCCATACTCTCTGGTCAACTGGTTACCTAGGCCACCTAGCTCCTCAGGGTTGTTACTAGACTTGCCAACCTGAAGTCATAGATAACATAGTAAAATGTTGTGATGCCTTATGTCTTATATAATGTCACCAGATCAGGCAAACCAAACTAGAGAATGTAAAGAGGGTAAATTTTTGATTTGGGTAAATATTTGATTTGGGAAATTAAGGAAAAAGGTGAGGATACTACTAGTTCAGGTTATCAGTCTTGGCCACATGACTTACCATATCCTGAGCAATCTGGGCAATCTTCTTAGCAAGGCGCACCATGTTGGTCTGGTAGTCCACAAAAGACAGGTTCTCATGGACCACTATTCTGTCATCAGTCTGAAATTTAGATGCAGCATACAGCAAGATAATTAAATGTGTAAATTTATGTGCAATAGTATTGATATTTATGTAATTGAAATTCTAGCCACTTTCATCAAATTCAATTATAACAGGAAAGGCTAGACTCCTGTTTATCAAGTTCATCTACGCTACATCTTTAAACATACTTTCACACCAGCATCCCAAATATGGACTTTGTCTAAATTCAACTTTTATCACAATTGAGCCTCCCTGCCCTGTTACCTTAGCGATAGCCTTTCCCAGGTTGTCCACCATTGCTGTGACCACTCCAGCTGTGGCTGAGGCCTCCTCCATGGTCTGCAGGAGATCTGCCATCACCTCTTTCATATTGTCTGCTGCATCATCTATGGCTGTGTGGGCATCATTAGACTAGAACAGACACAGTAACCAATAGTATCTAGTGTATTTATTCTACACAACGAGTCACTTTCTACTGTGTGTACATCATTAGACAAGAACAGATACAGGAACTAACAATATTCATTGTACATACTGAACCACTTATTACTGTGTGGGAATCACTAGACTGGAACAGGGTTTTCAGCGCAGGAATATATTCTTAAGAAACTGCTACTGCATGAAGACCTCACAATATTTGTACATGTATATTTCTTACAAGTGCTTATTACTGTGGTTTTTAAAAAAGTCATCCACAAAATGGGGATTCTATTTTGAGGCGCAGCTTTATTTACATCCACTTATCCTTTACAAGTTGGTATACAACTCTCATGATGAACTACCTTTGGATTGCCAGCCCCTTCCTTGGCCACATATATCAACTGTAGAGCAGATTCTGCCACAGTCTTTGTCTGGTCTAATACTGCCATCTGTCTCTTAGAGTTCATGATCTTAGAGGCGGTGCCCACTGCAGCATCAGCCAGGGGGTCCAAATACGAGGCCATGTTGGTAACCTAGCAAAAACAAGTAATTTAACTGATGTACATCAATTTACTCTAGTAGACTTAATTAAAAGAAAGTACATAAAATCTGTTGACTGAGATGCAGTCATTATCATAGCTGAAAACAACATATCATTCAGAAATGTTGTTTTTGAACTATCTTTCAAACCTGTGTTATGTACATCTTTTTGGTATTGATCAATAATGTAGCTAACAAATATTAATCAAAACAATTCTCTATTTAAGAAAGGTTTCTCACCAAGTGGCCCAGTTTCTCTGCCTCTCCCTTGCCTGCAGTCCTCACAGGGTCTATTCTATCTGCTATTTCTTGAGCACAACTGATCATCTGCTGCTGGAAGCCCTATAATTTCAAGTTAACACAATATACGTTATGTGCTATAAATGCATGCACGCACACACACATGCACACACAGACGTCACACAATGATATACAAAGCTAGAGAATTGACAACAATAAAGACTTCACATCCTGACAGATGCCACTAGTAGAGTACAAAAACTTAAAGCATGTAAAAAAAGACATTAAATGAATACAACACATGCCACCTATTAAGTATGGTCTATGCTATCTCCATTACCTGTTGGTTATTGTCATTCCTAGCTGGCAGGCTGTTACTAATGGCAGCCAGAGCTGCTTGGTCCAAATCCTTGATGGTAGAGGTCACCTTCTCTATAGCATCATCACACTCCTTCTGGCCTGGGGCACTCTCCCTGGAAGAACAGAGACAATTTTGATCAATACAGGGCCAAAATAAAAGTAGGGCATAAACACACACACAAAAAAATCAATTCAAAACGCTAATTTGGCCAACTGTTATTCATAAAAGACATTAAGTGTTTTTAAAAAATTTTCAAAATTATATTTAAGAATTATGAAAATGTGAGGTGCCACTAACCTAAAGTTATTACCTAAAGTTCCTATGGCATGTCTGAGGAATACTGGCACAAGAGTAATGCATTTATTTTGTCTTATAAGCTAAAACTGGACCTTATACATATTGTAAAGGTGAGAAAACACCACTTACTTCATGGCAGCAACTAGAGATTTGATGGCATCAGACACGCTCTTGGAGTGATTGGAGTACAGTAAATAGGTTGGAGGGTCTTTAGGATGAGCTGCCAACTGCTTGGCTGCCTTCACCATATGACAGGCTCCATCGATCATTGCCTTGCCAGAGGAGATGATAGGCTCCTGCGCCTTCCTGGCCTGGTGTTTTTCAAGAAGAAATAAAATATATTTGAGAGATAATGATATGAGAATAAACTATGTACCAAGTTTCCCAACAAAAACCAAAGTCAAAATGTGTAATAATGAATGCAGAGTCTTTTGCAAGAAGAGCTGTGATTTTTTTGTATAAGAAATACATGTCAAGCCATATTGTCCTTTCATTTTGTTTCTAGTGTTATGAATTTCTTAAATCTTAAATAAACAATCTGTAAACTGAAATATTAACAGTGTCACACAAATCAATTTTGATTTATCAAATAAACTGAGTAGTTTTAAACATCAAAGACAAAAAGCCCTTAAAACTATTATCAGCCAGGAATATTTTCCCCATTTGCACCAGTTACTGACTTCTCTGCTGATCTTTGCTGGTACGCTGGTGAATTCTGGGGAGGAGGCGAAGGTGGTCAGCTCCTCCACTGCTCCAATCAGAGGCTTGGCCGCATCTGCACATCTCTTACGGTTCTGCTCGGAGAAGTCAGAGTCCAATGCCTATCCATAACAAAACACAGAGTTTACAAATATTTTAATCCCCACTGTGTATTTATTCGATATAGAAGATGCTTTTGATTTGCAAAATCCGGCAGATTCTTGAGAATTTGAAATTTCTCATGTTACCATAGTAAAATTTCAAAGAAAGAAATGGAAGGAACTTGTTTCATACTTCGCTGCTCAAAATGCATATATATCATTTCTTAAATATTTCCAGATAATCTACATTCGGATCTCCTTTCTCTCACCTTAATAGCTTTCACCAGGTTTGCTGTACTGTTAGCTACGTCTTTAGCTGATTGCACAAAATGTCTCTTGGCCACTGGGTTGGTTGTTTTTGATGACGCCACTCTACAGATGTTACACAGCGCAGACGTATGTTTGGCCACCACTGTAGCTGCTGACAGCACCTAGTGGATCAAGAAATGGTAGAACTAGTTATAAAATGCCACTTTTCATCATTATAAATTACAACTTCTACATGTGCAATAATGTAATCAAGAGTAATTGTGAAATAAATTCTAAACAAATGGCCCAACTCCACCTTTTTTTCTGAAGTTACATAGTGAAGTTACATAATAAAACAAACAATCTATCCAACCACATCATCACACTGCCTCCACATTGAAAGATGTTTATAAGATCCAATAAAACTCTTGAAGAACCATACTACTGAGCCTTACCACTTTCTTGAATTCCTTTTGGAAGCATAGAGATTGTCAAAAATGTGAGTTTGTATGCTGGTATTGTAGGTAATTTTATCACAGAATTGAAGTCTACATGTACAATATCATAATTACTTTAATTGCACCTCAGGACAAATGACCTCTCATAATGGTGCCCAAAATGGGTAAAGAAATTTGAACATTGTCTTAACAATTACTTTAAACAAGTTATGAAAGGTGCTTAAGGTAAGGTAGTGCTTCACCTTTTATTAAGATTCAGAAATAAAACAAAAAAGAAACATTTGTTTCATCTATTATGGATATTCATGCTAACTAGATAATTATCTAATAGGTGTCCTATCCCATGAGTTACTAATTGGGTTTTAACAGAATACTTCTACAAAACATTTTTATACGCTACATATATACAGAAAATTATTACACTGTTAAAAAGCCTGCAGAAACAAAAATAATACCAAAAAGCTTGTGGAACAGTAAGCAAATGGCCTCATCCACTTGGTGCATGGACACTGTATGAGCTACCACAACAAATACAATATCTAATTTGTATAATATAACAGCAAATCTGTATCTACCACACCAAGGTATTATTCTAGGACCTGATCCTACAAATTAACTTTTAACAGTGCAGAAATGCAACAACCTTTTGCCAACAATGTGCAAAAACACATTTAGCCAACTAAAACCATTTTGAAAGAAAACCCATGATACTTCAGAAAATTTTCAATGACATAACTACTCTCTAAATGTGCAACTACAAGCTACTCTAAAATAATCAAGCAGTCTTTAAAACCATGTTTTGAAAAAGAGTTAAAAGTTTGCACAAATGAAAACAAATGCTGCAAATCCTGAATATGGTTACATAAAATCCTATGGCTAATCTTAAACAAAATGCCATCTATTCCCTTTGATAAAAATGAAAATAAACAACAAATTAATTCCCATACAATAACTCCATTCAATAGGGATCATGCCATATAAATGACCACCAAATACTCCATTAACCATCATGCAACATCCAATATGGCACTTCACTCACCTGCTGCTGCGTGCTGGAGGGATCTGTTAGAGTCTCACATGCCATCTGGATGGCTTGGTTTGCCCGTGAGAACTGGGACTGGTCAACCAGGCCTGGTTTTCCCGGTTCAGAAGCTCTGTCTGATATCCCCACCAAGTAGGCTGCCTGTAACACAACAAAAACTTCACAAGTTTGCTCCTAAAGACTTGTACATGGCATTATGACATTCAAAGGACTGAGAGTCCACTTTTACAAATTGTAGAAGCACTGCAATGACTGGTTTTCCTCTTAAAATTAATCTTTTTCTGCGGCTTTAGTCTTCTTTAAGACAATAAAAGCATACTCTTACCTGTGCAGCAGCCTCAGTGAGTCCACACACAGATCCAGCAAACTGCTTGACAGAGCCACAAAACTCTTCCAGTGCACCTCTCTTGGCATGGTCTGTTATACCTAGCATACTATCTCCTAGTGCCTGGAACAACATTTTAATTAAAATTTGTTTCCTGCATTATTCACTTATTATTCCAGAGTGCTTATTATGTCTAATTTTCAAGCCAGGTTCATATCTGAATTAAAGTTGCCTTCATAGGGAAACATTTTCCAATCTATGACATAAATGATTGTTTCTCTTGAACATGTGCATCCTAATTTATATATTTTTTATTTTGTCATTAATTTACCTTTGATTTCTCCATCACAGAATCCACACAATCAAAGTATGAGGCATCACTAACAGGCTCTGTTGGGTTGTCTAGCACATTATGCATCACCTATAATGGAATAAAAGCATATGAAATACAATGATTACTCATATCTCCCCAAAATAATCCTTGTTACAACACAGCACCACCATATAAGACAAGCTGCTGAAAATGTACTTGAACTATGTAACATAACAGAATGCGTGTGACTAATGTGTAACATGTTATTTTAACAATGTATTATCAAAATATTGCAGTTACAATAAAACAATATGTTATCAATACAAATACTGGCTGACATATTAAGTTTCTCACTATATTCCTATACAACTTGCCTGTATCTGCCTTAATGCATTATCACACTCCTTTTGTCCTGGTGCTGATGTGGTACATATATCAATCAGCTGGTTGATGCTGTCAGTGACTGCCCTGGCTGCCTGGGACAGCAGATTCCTGGCATTGGGAGCATTGGGGTCAGCCGAGAGCGACTTGGCAGCCAGTAACAGCTTACTGGAAACCATAGATACACTTTTCAGACCACTCACTATCTGGGACTGGACCTCTCTCTCCTTGGTCATTCCAGCAAATGTCATCCCTAAGAATGAAATATTGGATTGTTGTTTTATCAAAATAGATTGAAGAGAAAAAATATCAGGGTACAAGAAAAAAATACATTTTATTTTAAGTTTAAAAACCAATTTATAATAAATGTATTTTAAGTCACAATACTGGCAATATCAAATTGACAAAATAATATTTTGGAATACAAAAAGGATATGTATAATTATACATGCTGAGAAGATCATATCTGAAATAAGCAAGATATAGGCTAGAGACTGAATACTGACCTTCATTGACCAGTTCAGAGTAGGACTTGCAAGCAGATATAGATTAGACTAAAGTAGATAGACTAGAGTCTGAATACTGACCTTCACTGACCAGTTCAGAATAGGACTTGCTGTAGCTGTTGGAGGCAGTAGCCAGCTGCTGTGGGGTACCCTGGGCAGCTGCCACCACATCTGTGGTTGCCTGGTTCAGGTTGTTGGCTGCAGCACTCATCTCATTCTGAACCTCGGAGAAGCTCTTGTCTGTGTGTGGAAACTGAAATTTGAAGTCACATACATTATCATGTATACTGTTGGTCTGGAATTTTAAAAGAGAATAATTTTTGCTAAAATTCATAAAACTGAAGAAACAAATATAAATAATTACAAATAAAACAACGAACTGCAGTATTTGTTTGTATTTTAGTCTTCTATTTTCTCCAGATCTGCTCTTTCCTTTCCTCATGCTATCTTTTTACAAGCATGCATTGATGAATTTAAATAAAATGCCTTCTATTCCATTAGAATTTCATTTGGTAACTACCACAATGTATTGCTGCAGTACTGTTTAAAATGTTACCTGTCCTGAAGATATGGTCTGGCTCATGCTGCTGATTTCTTTGATGGCAGCATCTACATCCCTCTGTCCTGGGAGGCAGTTCACACAGTTGTTCAGTGCATGAGACACTGCCTTAGCAACCTGGGAGAAAACAGCTACAAATATCACCAAGGTAAGGGGAGAAGTAGAGAATTACAGCTAAAGTGTGTATGGTGCTAATCTTGAGCTCTGCTGATATGCCACACTGTTGTTTTAATTTAGTATGCTAAAGCAGAAAACTATATAAGTCTAAATGTTAAGTTCAAATTATGACTTCAGTTCATACATGAAATAGTACCCTACAGCCACAACATGCAGCTTTGGCAATTATACTTTAAATATTGTCAAGTGGACACTTTGTGGACACTGTGTCACTGCACTCAGATATCAAATAACATGACATAAACCTCACCTGTGCCAGCCTCTGCTGGTTATCAGGACTGTTAGGACTACTGACGGCTCTCTTTGCCTCTTCAATCAACCTGGCGGATTTATCCATGACATCTCTGGCCGCATCGATGATATTCTGCTGGACTTTCCTGTCATCTGAGCACGCTGCCACACCACGAACAGCATTGGTGAGGACACCAAGGGCATTGGCGGTGTCTTTAGCAGCAATTCCTGTGTAGTTCTCATTTCCCTGGGCAGCTGCTGTGAGGAGCTGAGCCATGGAAGAGCCTACCATCTTGGAGGTGTGACCCAACTGGAGGGCTGAAGATTCCATCTGGAAATACAACAAAAATAATAAATAATAGAATTGTAAGACCTGTATATGAAATGCTATAACATACTAAAAACCAAAAATAAAGTAAATGCATAATATAATGAAGACATCTTTCATATAAGATCTTAACATATGCATCTTTGGGGCTCATGTTACATGTTATCCATGTAGGAGGTAATAATGGTTTCACAATGGTTTCTCAAAAACAAAAAATATTACTTAGTCAACTAAAAAGAGAAAGTTTCCACTGTGGAAGCCTGAAGTCCTACATACCGTCTCTCCAGGCAGTGGCAGCAGTTTACCAGCCTGACATGTTTGTTCTATTTCTTCCAGCTCCCTTTCCAGGTCATTGATGTGAGCCAGAGCACCATCTATCTCCAGCGTTCCACAAGCTTCCTGTGCCTGAAATGGATTGAATGTAGTAAATATATAATAACTGAACAGCACACATTTTAAAGACTTAAAAAAAAAAACACCATTCATAGAAAACCTTGTTAATAAAAATATGTGGTACAATAAGGCAAAAAAGCTCACTCTGCAATGAAGAATGTTAAACGATGATAGAAAAATTTCATATCACAATACAGGTTACTGTACCACTGACTAAAAACTTTTGATGATCAAGTTTGATAGTTATTATTTTCTATCTGATATATCATTTTGCAGATTCACCCTACCTTTGCTGCAGCTGTCCTCAGTTCTGCCAGGGCTGCTGACATGTTCTTGGTAGCATTAGTGAGACTAAGAGCAGTGGCTTGGTCTGAGACAGTGGGAGTAGCAGCCTTAGCACTGTTCACTAGACGACTGCTCACCTGAGGGAGAAGATCATATCACATATTATATATATTGATATATATAAATTTGTATACTGAGTGGCCCTTTGGGACACCAGAGTCTATGATCTACTGGTATACAGCAGAAACAATGGCCAATGACATTAGTGAAACTAGGATCTGTGGCTTGCCTAGAGAAATTCTTTGAGACTTTCAAAATTTGAAGCAGCTAAGTACATAAAATGCAACTTGCTGTTTTGAAGTATCACAGTTTATCACATTAAAATATTTCACTTTACCATCTATATCAATACCTTTACATACACACACATTCATACTACATGTGCACACATATACACCTATCCTCATCTATATTATGCCAATACTTGCAGACTGTGCACACCTGCCTGCATCATATTTTCACTTGGATACACGCATTATAGGTTAACATACATGCACACATACACAGGCACTTAAACATGCACACAGGTAAGCATATATATATATATATATATATATATATATGCATGTATATGTATATACATGTACCACACGTGCACACACATATACACTAAAGCAGTCACACGTACACGTACCTGAATCATATCTTCACTGGCATTGATAAGGTTCAGCTGGGCTGTAGGGCTGTCTGGAGAGTGCAAGGTGCCCCGAATACCCTGCACCAACTTGGGAATTTCATCAGCTGTGCTCTAAGAGAAAAAAATACATCTTTAGAAATCTTACTGCACTATTAATATGATTTTTCTGCTTCACAAGGAGTGCAAATCTGAAATCCATTGTGAACTTGAAATTTGTCCAGCACACTAGCAAAAAAACTAAAAAATATGCTGAAAAATGAAAAAAACAGCATAAATTCTACAATAATGGCCCGATCATGCTGATTTTCGAACTTGACCTGCGTTTTATGAATATTCATCAGCTCTGTAAATATAAAGCCAAAAAGTAAAACTGTCTTCCACTTATGGTGTTAACGCTGAAAGTGCACGGCAACATGATCGGCGACGGCGACGGCGACGGCGACGACAGACGCAGGTGATGGCAATATGTACAGACACATCTGTGTCTGTACATAAAAATTAGCAAAAGACTCTTGCAAACTTCCTTACAATCTAAACATAAAATGTCACACGCAAATATGAATGCCAATAGCGCCTGACTGTTCTTACCTTACAGCTAGCATTGAGCTGGTTCTGGGAGGCAGGGTTCCTGTTTGATTTCTCAGCTGCTTGAGATGCATTGATCAGCTGGGTGGCAGCAGAGGCAGCCTGTTTGGCAGCCACCTATAAACAAAATTATAATGCACAGATATAGTCATCATCAGGTTTAGATGGACAACTACTACTGCTACAAAAATATCCACAACTTGGGTCATAAATTTATTAGCAATCCAAAAAAACTAACTGCATATATTGCATATACAAAAATTTAGAATTTATAATAATATGTAATAAACAACCTCCATCAAGCATCATTTTAACGTCTCAAAGTTTATGGTGTACTGAACAGCATATAGAGCCTACCTCCAGTGTCTTAATTAGCTTCTTCTTGAGTGCATTACTGGCCGCTTTATTTGTGGCAGACCTCAGATCCTCTGCGGCTGCCTTCAGGTGCTGCTGTTGGGAAGAGTCATTGGGGTTGGAGGCACAGCCCTAGAGTGAATAAAAACATTTATTCACAGTCACAGATGTTTTGACATTGAGATAAGAAGATGATTAAAGCCTAACTGGCCAATGAAAATCAATTCATTACAGAACTTTACAAAATTACCTGCAGTGGATGATTGCCATTTTGACACTGGCTAGGTATGAAAACTACTACGATTTTGACAATTGATATACTTTTTGTTCTGACTTACTTTATTTTTCTGTGTCTAAGTACATTTCACACAACATGCAGTATTGTCCTTAATTTCTCTAACAAAGGAAAAAATAAAACCCAGCTATGATTTGACAATAACCATGAGAAAATTCATAATTTTTAACAAGGCTAGTCTTTTTGTATTATAAAACAGATGATATTCACCTTAGCTGCCTCCACCATCCTGGCTGTGGCATCAGCCAATACTTTAGCTGCTGCCAGCAGGCGTTTCTGCATGTCTGGTTCTGAGTGACCCTCCGCCTGCCCCTTGATAGCATTCACAAGCTGGGAGGTGGCCTGGAAAAATAAATACCAATGATTATCATTATGATCATTATACAGTCTTAAAATACAAACCAAAAACTGACTAAAGTCTATTTTTGCTGTTGTTTTATCAAAAATTAGCTTTCATTTTTGTACTGCAAGTTAATCAAAGAGATAAATGAAGATTTTCTACTCACCTGAGCCAGTACCCTTGCCTGTCGTACCATCTCAGGGGCATCCCCCATGCTACTGAACAGACGGTCTGTGGCTCCCAGTATAGCCTCTACAGCTACCTCTTGCTGGCCTCCCTATACAACATACACATACTTCATATACACTAATAATCACAATAGGAGACCAATTTGTGGGGGAAAAATTATAGGTTGGCAACAAAAAATAAGCCTTCAGCCATAAAAGGGACATTCATAATTGCAATCTTATGAAAATGAAAGTTAAAGCAAATGTCAATTACAGCTCAATCCACTGCCGCCCATTTTAGCATTAAAAGGGACGTTCATAAATTTAATCCCATGAAAATAAAAGGTGAAGGCAATTGTTCTAACAGCTGATTCCACTGCCACCCCCCTTACCTGTCCTCCTCCAGACCCCTGCTTAATGTGCTGTAGTAAGTCATTCAAAGCCTTGGTGACAGCTGTGGCTGCTGCTCCCAACTCCTGCAGTAGTCTGTCATCTTTACATGCAGTCTGAAAATATTGTAAAGAATTAGCCTGAGGTTATTAATTCAAACTAGATAATCTAATCGTTTACAGCCTTGGTGGAAGCAAAAACTGAAACAAATGGCACAGAGCATGTACAGTAAAAAATCAAAAAATAACTAATACTGCATTTTTTCTTTAAAGATTAATCCCATTCAATGAATTCCACTTAATACTGTCATGTTTAGATTTAAAAACAGCAAAACACTGCCATATTTCTTCAAATTGAAATCTAATATTAATCCTAAATATAATGTGAACTGCATGTATTGAAATATACTGTAAATACATCTATGTATTCATATACCTGTGCAGTCTCCACAATACCTTCTACTGACTTTGCCACTAACTTTGCTGCCTCTACCAGCTGTTCTTGGCAAGCTGGGTTGCTAACTGTAGGGGCTACAACCTGGAACAGCACAGTACAAGCTGTTAAAATGTATGAAACACTTTTCACATGTAGAACAATTTGACCCCCCAAAAATTCTGTTCTTAAATGACAAGTAACTTAAGTTACTGTTTTAGACTACATGACTGTACAAAATGTTACAACATACAATGTGTTTGAGTGAACAGTTTCATAAGTTATGGACAGGTTGGATCTAATACATGAATAATGTTCTTATTGTCGAGAACTATGAAAAACTGAAAGGTATTCTGTCCAATACTTTCATGGAGGTAATACCTCAGCATTTCTCACAGCACTTGATAAGAAAAACATGTTTTAGATAAATTATGTTGTTGTAAGGCCCAACACAGACATCCACAATTACACAAAAAGTAAATATGCATTTTGTTAAAAGTATCCTTTAATTATCAACAGATCAAAATCTACCATAAGGCTGGTAGCCTTACCTTGGTGCAGGCTACAAGTTGTGAGGTGGCCAGAGCACACTGTGTGGCTGAGCTGATCACACGGTTCTGTAAAGCTTGGTCATCACACTTACTGGCCACTCCCTTGGCCTTCAGGACCAGAGCGGCCGTGGCATTGGCCACTGCCTTAGCTAAGGCCAGTAGGGCATCCTGGAACGCCTTGTCCACCTCGTCTGTCCCATCTCCTGCAGTTTTCATCACCTCATTGCTGGCCTCTCCGATCTTACTGGCAGCCGTCAGCAGGTTCTGACGTGGCTGAAATTACACAGCAAATTAAATTTGACCATTATATCTCCATTGTCCCTAGCATACTTCAACATCTTATAGCTGGAGCTTTTGATATCGTCTGAAATTCTGACATCACAAATCCCAAGTACAAATATATCATGCAAAATCCTCCAATGAATTCTCATTACTATTTTCATTACTTCTATGTGGGTACTATGTTTGTCTTAAAAATAATACAAATATGACTTAATGCAATATCCATCACAAAGCCATTCATCTTATTATTTTTCAAATTTGAAAATAATAAAAATCTATTTCTGTGATAAGAAAAAAACTGAAGTATTGTCTAAATAATAGATTTTCTTATTGAAATAAAAAAAACACTTCAAGAAGACTATTTTTGTCTCACCTCTGAGCTTCCAGGCTGGGCAGCTTTCAGGAGATCTGAGAATGCACCTGCAAGTCTTCTGGCTGCATCCAGGAGATTATCTCCAGCTTCATCATTCTCCTGTAGTGCAGCCAGCATTCTGACATCTTTAGCAAACTCAGTCATGTTTGCAGTACTGGAATGTAGAGATTGAAAATAAATAAATAAATGAAAAATTAAAAGTGCTGTTGCACATGTAAGTATTAAGTGTAATGCATCATACAGTGTTTACAAATTATTTTACGAAACGTTAGTTTGATGTAAGCAAAAACAGACACATGACACAATATAGCTCCATATACAGAAGTATAAGAGTTACATTTTGTCTGTACAATTACAGAATGAATAATAAATGATTTTGTAATCTATTTTATAATACAATGATGCTTTACAGAATAAAATGTTATATTTGCACCTTATATTTATCATTCTAAAAATATGTACAGATGTAAGACCTTTAACATGATGCCATTATACCCACTTTTTAGGTTTTAACATAAAGCCACAACTCCTTACACTTTTACTACAGAATCATCATAACCATTATTATATACGCAATTCCACATCATCTAATTATAATAATAACTGATCACATACATGGTTGACACAGCCGATCCTACAGCGGTGTAGTCGGTGTCGTCTGGTCCACCAGAAGTCATAGTGACCACCTGCGCCGTGGCAGCATTCATGGCGGACAGTTGAGAGCCAATGTGGTGCTTGGAGACATCCAGTGCATTCTCCTTCCACTTCTTAGAGGCCTGGGGAGTTGGAAATATATAAAAAATATATCAGAATTTTATGTAAATGTACAAAATTATGACTTCTGTGAGGAAACTGATACCTATTAGTTGATCAATGTTGGACAGAAGTATTTTTCTTATCTACTGAAAATGATTAGTAATTGCAAACATCACTACACTTTACCAAATAGATACACAGCTGAATATCATTCTTTGTTTCCAAGCACAATACTTTTCATCTGCATGTTTGTCTCAACTTTCACACATATATAACTAATCAAAAAATAAGATGGTGAGGAAGGTTGTCTTACATGATCAGGTCCTAGTGGAGGCAGCTCAGCTCTCTGGTGCATGCTGCCCTCTACTGTCTCTATATCAGTGATAGCTGAGTTCATAGAGCTCCACAGTCCTCTCTGTGCATGGGACATTCCCTGCATCTGAGCATTCTGACCCTGGAGAAAGAAAGCCAAGAACCCTTATCCTTGTTCAAAAGCAGTTACATCTTTTGATATTTTGTGAAGAGATTGTAATACCTCATACACTTCATACCTCAGTCATTAAAACCTGTTAATTTACTGGAAAACTTCAAATGTGTTTTAAACCATTACATTTATTCACACTACTAAGTTATACACGCAATTCATAGGTGACTGTAAAAAGTATCAGATCAGGCCCATAGCCAGGGTGGCTATGGAACAAACTGCCCTTTTTGCGAGGGAAAAGGTACCCTCTGGGAAATATTTTATCTAAGTGCCAGAGGTTTCATTGAGAAAAAGAACCCCTTTTAAAATTGCTGGTGATGTGCCTGCAAATTGTCTTCTACTCACAGCTGGAGGAGCATGCCCCTGGTGGAACTGGTTCTGTATCTTGCCATACTGTGGCTGCTGCATGCTGCCATGAGAGAACTGGGCCTGTCCCTGCCCCCCAGCTCTCAGCACTGCAGGCATGGCCACATTGCCCGTCACTGCCTGGCCTGTCTTGGACGACTGGTGCTGAATAATGGTGGCCCTGAAAAGGACATAAAGCTTTGTCATAAAGAATATAAACAATTTTTTTCTTTCTCTCTTTTTCTGTGGAAGACTGGTGCTGATTACTGGTTTCCTGGAAAAGGCAAAAATCATTTTCTAACTTTCAACTATTCCTCTCCAATGCAATACAGTGGTAATTTCAATGCAGCACATTTTGATCTCAAGACTTACTTTGCTGGGGAAACACTCTCCTCAAGCATAGTGGATTCCTCATCGCCTTCAATGCCCAGGTGATCTTTGGCCTTTTTCTGATAAAAAAAAATATCGACAAATAGTCAAAGTATTCTGTTATTATGTGGTCATTATAGTTAAAGATAGTCTCTATCTTAGTCAAACAGGAAAGTCACATATTGATATTTTCCAGATTTTATCTAGCACAAACTGTTTCAAAACCAGTGTATTTATCAAAAATTATGGATAGATATACTTATCTCTATGTTGTCTTACCTTTTTCAATATGATATCAATGTACCCTGCAATCAGCTGTGAAATCTGTTCACCCTCTGTGGTCTGCACTGAGTAATAGGAATCAGAGTAGTCTCCAAAATCCAGGGTGAAACTGTTAGGTGAGGCTGCCCACCTTCTTACTGTGGTGAGAGGCCAAGTTTTCAAGATCTGAAAAAAGAAATTATCATTTCATGTGAAATGATAGGCTACAACTGTGTTGTGATTTTTTTCGACTGTAAAAATGGTTAATGTAAAAATTAGCCTTAATTTTTTTTTAAATTTACAATACCAGGCACTGATAATAGTGTAATATGCGTAACACTTTTTTCTTTCAAATTGAAATCAATATAACACTGTCCAATACCTCTTTTGTCTTTTCATCCACCCTGACCACACTGTCTTTGGTTATACCAAGCAACCTGGGAACAAGCTTGTTTTTGCCTTTCATTTTTTCCTGAGGTTACAAAACAAGAATTTCAATGTGGGCATGTCATTATTCTCAATTCTCATTTAATATCAATATAAATTAAAATAATGCATGACTAGGACCAATTTTGTGGAATTTTCTTGTTTTTCCATACACCACCTGATGTATTCGAAATACTATTCTTAATCACCAAAGTTATGACTTCAAACGTAGATGACTAATGGTTGTAGTGTACCTGAATTTATAACAATCAATATGAATTATACTGATGAAAAAATATCTGCTTTGAAATATCTTATATACTGCTTAATTAGGAATACAGCAATACCTGACTGTAACCAAATAACTTAATAATGAAAAATTCATAGACTGTTTTAATATTTTCTTTTGATTGTGATTCATAAGACAAGATGATGCATCAAACCGTCAAGTGTGATCTCCATTCTTTACCTTGACCAGGAAGAACGTGATACCATAGGTCTTCAGAGACCTACACAGGGAACAGTAGCGAACTTTGGCATCAATTTCACTGGAACCTATCAGCTTACGGTGTTCCTAAACAGAAAATCAAAATATTTTAGGTTTTGTGTTGAAACTTTTGAGGTATTTTTACTTGCTGTCTAAACAAAGGCTTATATTGTTACTTTCAGAAAATGCCTGTATACAAAATCCATCGTCAAACCACCAAAAGCTAGATAACATCTTCTGGTTTCCTGCTTGTGAAAGCAGTAGTCAATTTCACCAACTTCATTTGATTTAAAAAAAGTGTGGAAATAGGCCAAAATAGAGCACGTAAAAGTCTGATTGCTACAGGATTTTTTTTTACTTACTGCAAATATCTTCTTTTCGATTCCTTTAATTTTCATATATTCCTTGGGAAGGAATTCTTTCAACCTAGCAAACAAGATTTTTCACAAAATCAATAAAATATCCAATAATTCAAATATTTTCATCATTTTTAAGTAATTTTTTCCTTTAAAAAAAACTGAACTCTACACAGAATATCAAATTAATGATAGTGCCAGCAATAAATGAGACCCAACTGGTCTGACCATAACTTTTTCAGAAGATGTAAACTTCCTTTTCTACTTCACTTCACTTACAGTAACCATTATTCTACCATGTACTGCAATTAAAATTTTCCATTTAAACCCTTATCGATTTAAAAACAATCTTACTCCAAGAATCCAGACTTGTGTTTCTGTTCATTGTGATCTCCAAACTGTATCTGGCATTGTATTCCTCCGAACTGCACAGCCTCTTCCTGTGTGACCGGGTGAGTGCCATTCAAAATACCATCACGACTCTGAAATTTGTGAAAAAACAGATGAGGTAAAGGTTTCTTCTCAAAAGGCTCACAATCAATTGCTGAAATATCCCCCTGACATTCAAACACTAATCCAGGCCTTTCAGATGAATCATATTAGTCATTCAGTTTGTATTAGATCCAAACCTTGATTTTAACACGTGATCATTGAATGAAACTACTAAAACATGGGATGAAAGCAAAAGGTTCTCAAATCAGACATTTTTCTTATTACCTGTACATATAGCAGATTCAGCTGTACAGGATCCCTGGCATCCACATTCTGGTCAGAGAAGAAAAACTTCCTCCTCAATAATAAAGTTTCATTCTCCTCAACTCCTTCTTCTCTCAGGGACTTAGAATGGTCCAGCCAATTCACTGAAAAATTAAGATAGCAATTGGTGTTTTTTTTTCCAAAACTCTATTAAAATTGTGTTATGAAATATATACCAGCTAAATTACAAAGTTACATGATTTAAAAAATCAAAGACTCATGTAAAATTGATTAAATAAGAGATGTTTTCTCAGTTTTACAAAAAGTAATATCTTACTTTAATAACTTTTCATTCCTACTCACTAAAAATGACCACACCAAAAACTTTTTTTTTCATTTTCTTACCTGAAAAAAATATTTGTAAAAAATCCTGTATAACTTACATTCATCATCTGTATGCAGCTTCTTCTTCAATTCATCTAATTTTTTCTGGTCCCTGGCCAAAGACTGGCCTCTTCTCAATGTCAGCGTCTTTTCCTTCTCTTCCTCCGACAAATCTCTCACCAATGAGAACTCATCATGATTCGTTACCCCTAAAAACACATAAAATTTTCTTTGGCACATGCAGATCTACAGCATTTTACTCCAAAGCATAGCTATGGTTTCCTATTACATTATGATAACAGAGAGAGAACAAACAACTTAAGGTCCACAAAAGTACTGCAAAATGCAGAAAAATGAATCATATCTTCCAAATGGGTTGTGGCAAATCAAAATTTTCTACATCTTCTTTATATTCTGAATCCATCAGATATAATAAACATTTGAGACATTGTCCGCATTCACAACAGCAGACTAACTAGTCTGGAGATCAAATATGGCAAACCACTTAAAAGCCTTCCATCTAGTCCCCTAACAGACACTGAATAGATTCCCCGTGGGGATTATGTAACACGTTGATTTCTCACCTATTCTGGTGCAAATGGTGACCATAAGCTGTCCTAGGGTATGGCTGTCATCCACCTGCAGCGTCTTCACTGTACCATCCAACATACGTACTCGCAGGATACGCTGCTTCTTCTTGTACTCCAGCAAATCCTGTAGAGAAGCAATTTTAAAATTGTTACTGAGATTCAACATACAGGATTTAAAGCAAATTTATTAAGGTTCAATTTCAAAACCATGGAAAAATTTTTCACAAGCAATATTGAAAGCACTGACTGAAAATTCAATTGATATCAAAACCTTCTTATGTTTATGAACTGATCGTGTCCCCACAAAAGCACCTCAAACAGCTTTATTTTACAACAAGTCAAATCTTAAAATTAAGTAGTCAAACTGCTTTAACTTTTACCACAATATAAATTAACTAATTAAAAGTTCCTTTGTTTTTTCTGTGGTTTAAAATATTGTCTATGGATAACATACCCCATTCCTCAATAAATAATACTCTAGGGTCCTGCCCTGCTCTAACCACACCCCCTTTTTGGGATCTTCATCTGCCAGAAACAGGCCATAGTCAGCAGCTGGAATTGAAGTAAAAAATATATCTGTGACTTCTTACTCTGATATTGCCTTTGTAAGCAAGGCTGCATTCAAATGTAATAATAGTTAGGATCATTTTTTAGTTCTTACTTTTCAGCCTTTCCTTTTCTTTATTTCCGTTCTTTGTTTTCAGTCTATCCTGTTCTTTTGCCCTTCCTTAATCCCAATCCTTGTTTCTTTCTTTAAACAGTCTTTTTTTTTACTGGCAAAAGTCTCAACCCATGAGTTTTTCTTTTTGTCTTTTCATGAAGTTTTGTTTTAGTAGGACATTCTTCTTATTTAACTCTACTTTGTTAATTATTTATATAGTAATAAGTAAGTATTTAATTATGTTTTATTTTCAACTTAACTTGTAAATATCTAAATAATTTCTCTAAAGTCTTATTCTCTTTACTTCGTTTAGTCAAGCCACTTACATAAATTTACAGGTCTTGTAAATAAATATTTAAGTGAACCTTAACAAAGAATGTTTAATAACATAACATGAATACGATGGGAATTCATACATCTCTTACACAAATATTTCATATTTAATAATCAATTAGGACTCCTATGTGAAGATGTATATGCACAGTACAAGAGCACACAAGCATATGCAAACCCATGAGTATGTGCATAGGCATACAAACAAACAATACATACACACAAACTAAATCCTCAGACCAAGAACCTCTAAACCGTGGATAGCAGCATTGTCCTTACTGGACTGTGGCGACACCTATTGTTGGATGACCATGATTCACTTTTTTAAAACAATGCATTTGATAAAGACAGATAGTCTGCATCATCTCTGTTTGCAATATTATTTTCAATAAAATTCTCATCATTTGTCAGATCCACTGATATGAAACGCATGTAAATATTTTTCACAATTCAATAACAGATTAATATAATAAGATAAATTAAATCCATGTTGGTGTTTCATCATTGGTTATCCTATTTTATCTCACAATATACTTCAGTAGATGATAATTTGATTTAAGGCATGGAATTGTGTCCATAATCAAGAGTTGTACACACAAAATGTTTTTTCACCCACAAACTGGCTGACATATACATACTGTGGCTGTAATTAAATCAGAAATGTATAGGTATGAATAAACCACAAGAACAATGTCAATGCAATTCCTCTGCACAGTACACATTATAGTAAGTGTAAGACTATTGACAACTAGTTTTTAATATCGTTAGGAGGTATGTGATGAAGTTGTGGTTAAATTAGTTCCTCATACGTGTATTGTTATGAGTCAGAATACTCCAAAATGCAAGCAAAAATCAATGACACAACTCAAAACATCACAATTTATTTACAATGACTTATTTTAAACTAAATCAAAAATCAAACTCCAATTATACCAAGATAAACTTATCTTGAAGTGTCCACATCGGGGCTATCCTGTTTATTGTCCTTAAAAATTCCGCTCATTAACTTTTTTGCAAGTGCATCTGATTGTGATGACAGTCCAATATCCAACATTTACACACGTGCACTTTCAATTTCAAAGAAAAATGAGAATGAAAGCTAGTCCCCGGAGAAATATGTGATAGTTGTTAACAGTGCACTCCTTGAATCTCAAAGTTTCTGATCTAATCTCAGTGTCCATCACAAATACATAATTATCACAAATCTAGCGTTTTCCACTGAGTTTCCAGTATATCAAATCTTGCACTAATTGCCATAATGTAACCCTCATTGATGAATGGTTATTGTCTAGAAAGTACAATTAATCATAAACTGTCAGAGCATAGGTACTAACACATAACTATCATTAGAATATCAAATACAAGTACACAACAGTATCTATAGCAAGTGAGACAAGATAAAGATGTATTTATCAATTAAGAAGTAATCTAGTTCAGTCAGATAGTTGGGCAGCTAGAGAAACCAAGTACAAATCCACACTTTGAAACTGCTCTATTCAGAACACAAACAGAAGAGAACATAATTGGGTTTTCTGTCCCAGTTAACATCATATAAAAAGCGTAGGTAATTAACTGTAAAAATTCTAGTGAAATAAGTCATACATCTTAAAAGGTAGTCAGTTGAGATAACATAAGGTTCTTCTTTCTTAATTAATTCCCACGACCTTAAGAGAACCCCATCTACTTAACCTCAAACCCAATATTACAAAGCACTAAGAGGACTCGGATTAACACTGCTTGTAAATATCCTGATAATATTATAGGCTTCCTGAACCACTTTCCTTATCTGTAGTTTAACTGATAGCAGGGCCAAGGTCATATTGTCAGTCCATCATGTGAAGATTAAAGGTACACAAAAGAGGATGTTGGCACCAAAATTCATATTTCACGAATTATCCCAGGGTAAACCTGGATTTACCAACCTTTTTGAAATCTTCCTTTTTTGACACTCGCCATAACTCTGTAACAATTTTAGGAAAAAGCCAAAGATCAAAACCTGCACATAAGGGGAGGTTTTTCAAAAACGCTATTCATTTTCATTTACTCTACTTCCAGCATTACTGAAACTCTTGTACCATAAATCACGCTTTTTTCAAACTATGTTAAGATGGCTATCTACCGTGGTTGGACAGGGGACGGAGAATATGATTATCTTTTACGATATAGATAAAGGCCATTTATTTGTCAATTTATGTTTTAAAATTTTTGTCATCAAAAAAATGTTCAACAAGAAAATTCAACAAGAAAATTCCAAAAATTGTTTAATCATAATTATCTATTTGTTAGTTACTTAAATCTTAACCTGGCATTTTATATATATATTTTTAATACCTTATGGACTAGATATAAAGTAGCTTTACAAAAAAAATAATAATAATAAGTAGGGACTAAAAAAAATTCCCCTTTTCACACAAATGGTGCCAAAAAGTTCTAAAACTGGCAGTCAAGCAGCTGGATCTCATTTCCTCAACATCAGATGAAATAAGCAGCCCTATAAAAATAAATAAACAATTGGCTTTCTACATTGCCCAAAGCTATCAACTGCTATAGAGTGATTACAAAGAAGCCATATTATATGAATAAACCCATAAAACAAAATCTGTAAATCTTCCATACATAACCAAACAGTTCATTTAGAAAAATACCATCTAGCTGTGAATCAATTATTAATGGACTTCATGCACTGACCTCTATGCCTTTCTTTCTTCTCACATATGCTACTACGAGTAATAAAATGCAATAATTAAATACCTCATCAATTGCAGATTTGACAGATTCCACTGTCCATGCTACAGTATAAAAGAGCCTGGAGCATCTATGCCCAGTGCAGTTTTTTTAACCATAAGATTTATAGTGGTTAAACTGGCTGCTGCGAAAAAAATATCTATCTACTGTGGTATATATAACTACTGCTGAATGACATCTATTTTTTTTACTCCTGTTATCATTTTTCCTCAGCTTCCATGCTGTCTGTGGGCTAGCTAGTTCAGTTGTTTTCCCTGTGATGTGTGTTACGAGATAGTGAACCAGCAATTCTTATCACAGGCAAGCAGCTTGTTTTGACTTGGAAAAATCATGTCAAACCTGGATGCTGAATTCATAATGATCTTGTTTTGAGAGTGAGGGCTTTGTCCAATTATCAGTTTTACTTTCTTTCTTTCTTTCTTGAATAAAAAGTGAAATGTTTGGCCACCTGTTTTACTTTCTCTTGAAGCTTGTTTTCTCTAGACAAGAAGCAACTTGGCAGCCTTTTATGTGCAAGGTTAAACAGTGCACTTGCTCCAAATAGACTGGAACCACAATTACCAACTAAAATCTCAGTTTGACAAATAATTCACATTACATGTATTTATCATTGGAATATAGTGTATTTAGTCAGAGTGATGATTTTTCATTTTTTAAAAATCTTTTAAAATGCCAAAAATAAAGACTTAAGACTTTATGACCAGTGCCTTCTTCTGTTCACATTATACAATACATCTGTCCATACTTCACTGAAATCATCAGTCTGGACAGAAGGCTGAAAACTTCTATACCAAATGCTGTGCAAATGGTACCTTCTGTTCACCAATGTAAATACACAATGGCAATGAAATACCATCATTATTTATGTGCTCAATGCAACAAAAAAGTTTAGTAGACATGTAACATCAAAAAGGAAGTACACATTACGGATAATTATCCCAACAAGCCTAGAGACAACTAATCAGAACTAGGCTCGAAATTGTGCAAGACAAAATCTTCCAATAACACAATGTGATCACCAATCAGTTTGTGCTACAATATTCATATTAGTATCTATGTCCTCTTTGAAGATCAAAGAATTTCCTATCGCTCCCTATCTTTTGTCTAAGCCTTCAATACATCTCAAATGAGCATTATTTGCAGAATAAATTCAGTTATACTGAAAGTCTCTCTTGCAGCATACAATCAGATGCAATTATCAGATCTAAAATGCTTATCAAAAGAAACTGGATCTGAACTGCTTGCCATATGTCATGATATTAAACACCCCCTGTATCCCCAGAGCATTGCCAAGAATATACATAGTATAGTTCTACACAATACTGCCTGCTGGGATGAAGAATTTCTTTCTTAGTTCAATTTGCAGATAATATCACCTTTTTTTCCCTTAAAAATACATTTGCATGTCAGTAGTTGAGTAGTATTATTCTCTTTTAACATCTGTATAACAGCCTTGGTTTTAACAAGGAGTTATAACAGAAGGAGATTACACGCGTGGGGGCGGAGCCCGTATTACGGTCTCTCATTGGTCGGAATGAATAGAACCCAGAGAACAATGGATGCCTATCTCTGTTACGCTTAATTGCTACTCTCGTTTAAATCTCGTTTGTTAGTATCTGTGCCTTCGTCTGTTGATTTTTGAGGACAGAAACAGAAACGGAGTCCCAAGTTTCTAAAAAATGAGAGAAATACAGAATTTATATGATATTACGTTGGACAAGGTTTTCAAAAAACAGGTAAGTGCTTTTAAATGCATAAATACACGAAATATGAAGATAAATTGCAACTTTTATGTCGTAGGGTCTCACTGTGTAAGTGTCCAGCTACACGTTGATCTCGCGAGGTGGTGTGTGGAGAATAAATATTGCACGAAAAATATTTCCCACTCATAACAAGTGCCTATAAATATAGTATCAGATGAAGAAAGTTTGGTCTTTATACAGTTGCGAATGTTAAGTAATTTGTGGCAATAGCAAAGAATAAAACTTACGTGCACTTTCAGTAGCCGAATAACAAGCAGATGCTTAAGCCGCCATCTTGTTAATATTTCGAAAAAAAATTACTCCAAAAGACATTTTCCTCCTACTTTTTAAAACTTGTGTCACATGACAGTCATAAAATTTAACCAATTGTTATGTGTGCAACACACTTGCTTGAGCAGTATTTTTTTTTTTGCGATTTTACATGTGGTCTAGCTTGGATACGACAATTGACAATTTTCATGAGTTCCGATCAAAAAGTGTTACGCTTGTTACGGCCAAAAGCCTTACCGCTTTTTGTACTTTTCAAATGCAAGATTATAAAAAAATTTGGTGTGTTTAGATTCTTGAACATCTTGGTCGTGGCGTGGTATATATTGCATGGATACTGCTCCAATATTTCTTGAAAAAAATGACCTGATTTGTTCAGAATACCAATTTTTTACTCTAGTGTTATGGGTAAATGTACCATTTTGGCCTTTACCTTTTTCATGTTTAAATCTAAAAAGACTTATCATGACAGTTGGTCATCATTTTTCTTCTCACCATGGTGGGTGGCTTTGGAGTGGTAACTTTGTTGTTAAAGTAAAGTGCTCAGTTTTTTTGACTGGAAAATTTTGCCTCCACCCAGCATTTTCCATCATGGCGGTCTAACAGGAAGTTTGACTTCACAGTGTCTTTGGTATAGTTATTTTTAACTTATTTCGTCTTCTTTTTACATAATTATATATGTTTTAATTCATATTAAACCTTTGAAAAAAGAACACACATGAATCCTGGTGCTTCTTAATTTAAAGTCTTAAGGTTTTAAGTTCACCTAGGCTCCAACAATTACTTTACCTGTTATCTCACTACACATCTCTCTTTGAGTCAAGGTGTGTAAGACACACCTTATTGTGTAAGACACCTCTATAATTAAGGGGTACTTGCTTCTCTACTTAAATTATACTTCACTACTTTGGCATGTTAGGTGGCAAGCTTGGATGTTTCAGTTCATTTTAAGAAAGAAGCTTTGCCTTGGTGGTTACAAAAGAATAGAACTCTATTAAGGTTTATTCATTACTTGAAATTAAATATTTCATCTTGTAGTGTTGAAACAGAAATTCTCTCAAAATTGATAATGAATTTGACATGCATATCTTAACAGTACTCAAGTTTTTTTTTTCTATTATAGATATGGGAGAAGGCTGCATTGAATATATGAATTATGGTCAGGCTGGAAAAAATTAAAATATGTCAATGAAAAAAGGAGGTCAGTGTGTCTGGGGTAAGTTACTTTTGTCATAATGCCCAAGATGCATTAAACATTCACTAACAACAGTACCCTTTTTAATTTTTTTTTCAAAATACAACAACCTTGGGCATTTTCCTTTTAGCAACCAGCCTCTCTGAAATCCCCTTTTTGTCCTGTCAGAAGAGTAGGAACCAGGGCGGATTTAAATAATTTCTTGTAATAAGTACAATTTCTTTCAATTTCTTGGGGTTATTAGCTTGTGATCATGAATCTTGATGTTCTATATAAATTTAGTTGTAAATTGTTCATTTATGTGGTGAACATTATTTCAGTCAAGTCATAACAAGACACATTAAACTTCACTGCGTAATTCCATAATGTCTACATGGATACTAGTAGTTCATAATGCTATTATTATGTTTTTTTTTTCTAACCTACAGGTTTCTCTCTTTTCTGAGTGGTATGGCATTAGCAAGGCAGAAGAAAAGGCCCTGAAGAAATTCTCACTTGAGTTGTCCTTTTTGGAGAAGAAACTGGATAAGACTGGCCACCAGAGATTGCATTAAATTAATAGTGCTCCTTTATGACATTTTAAAATATTTTCAGTCACCTAACTGACTCTATACATTGCAAAAGTGGACAAAAATTTTATGTTACTGTTACGTGGAAAAAAATTCAAAACCTATATATAAATTGTTGAGTGCCATGGTATAACAGTCTACCTGATTGCCAGTGAAATTTCTGTTTCAGTGAAATTTCTTTAAAGCAGTCACTTACTGCTTATTTACCAGTTAATTTTTTCAGCTGTTACATTTTATAAATGTTCTTACTAAGTGTTGTCTTGATCTATAATAACCTTTTGAAAATCCCATGTTTTTTATCCTATTTGTAAGAATTAACCACTTTATCTTCTAGGATTTTTTTTTTCATTCGGCCCATTAGATTCTCAGACCTTGCTGGCCTGTAAGTGGAATAGTATCTGGCACAGACTGGTATCAGCAAGTCAGATAAAAAAGAATATAATTATTTCTATTTGCACGGTTGAAAAAAATGCCATCATAGACTGCATAAAACTGGAAAACTGTAGCAACTTAATCATTCTTTTGACTTCATTTATTACTGCTTATGTGTAAAATTTTTGTTTTTGTTCTTCTATTGATATAATAAAATAGTTTTACTCACAGATGCTACTTTCATGAGTATAGAGTGCTTGAGTATAGAGTTGACTTAAAAGATATTTTAAGTTAATATAGTAAATAATAGTTTGAAATTCAATATTCTCATCTTTATTTGTTTCACTTTAAAGAGCTCAGTGAATACTAAAATTTCTGATATATTTTGTACATAAATATATTTATGAATGAATAAAAATTATTCTTAATGTATAGCACTGTGCACTTGTTTACCGACAAATATGAACAGTGTTAGTACGTGTCAAATAATCCTGAAAAAAAGGGAAATTTCCAAGATAAAGAAATTTATAATGAGTTTTCAGTAAACTGACGTGTCGTGGCATTGCCTCAACCTTGGATTAAAATTTTAATTAAATGCATTATAATATTAAAATTATACCGAGTGAGAGAAAAAATACTTTAAGAAATTTAAAACCAGATACAAAGCGTAGGCACTGTCACAATGTATATGTTTATGGGACCCAAGGGCAGGAGGTTCCAAACGTTAATGTATTAATATTATGTCCTTTGGCAGTGAGGACAGACGTTCACTTGAATGTCATTTTCACAAACCACAGTTGGGACGTTTTCTTTTGACTTCTCCTTGGTGATTTTTCACCGGGTTGTGCCATAAAAAGCCATCTATCACCGACTAAAAAAAGCTCATGGCGACCATCCTCAGTCACCACCTTATAATCGCTTTCTATGATATAGTTCCCTTCCAGCACATCGTCCAAATAATTACCTGTGAAAAAAATCGTCAGCATACAGCGGCGCTTTGACATTACTGATCTCGAATTCTAACGCGAAATAACGCATATGAAATTTATCTCCAAGCGGAGGAGAGCGACGCAGACGAAACCTTGAGACCGGAGGCCCCCCGTAGCTAGCTCCGCCCACCGTAACAGACATCGGACAATAGAAAGGCTTGCGTGTAATCTCCTTCTGTTATAACTCCTTGGTTTTAATAAGAGTCATCTAAGGAAGTCATCAACTTACAGCTGATCAATAGGTATAACCCATCAGGCTGGCTTCCATTAAAATAATTTGGTAGAAATATCTTGTACAAAATGTTCCATCTTGACTAAGTATTTGAACATGCTGGAATTTCACGTGCAATTGTCCTATTATAACAAATGCTATTCAACTCACCTTCCCCTTTAAAAATATGGTACTTCTTTCAAAATGTTTTAATCTGTATAGATCTGCTATTTAAGTTGTATAAAAATATCAAGAAGCATTTAGCTGAAATATTTTTTTTGGCAATATGTATTTGTTCTTTAAACAAATTAAAAACCATAGTTAAAAATCTAATTAAAAAGTCTTTAAAAAAATTAAAATAAAATCTAGTCATTTACATATAATATAATCTATGATTTTTCATCTGTCAGTATGCAATTTACCATATTTCTTTTCTGTCCCCTAGTCTCTTGAAGCCACGTGTCTTCTATTTCCTTCTCTTCACTTTCATACCAGCAGTGTCTCTAAGCTTGCCATGTGCTCGTCTGTTACAACTTCCCCTTTCACCTACTTTTATACACCTTTCACGTCTCACCCACCACTTTCTCTCTCCCTCACTGTCATGTGACTACTTACGGTTTCCTTGGTTTGCCTCCTGTATTCTTTCTCTTATCATGCGACAGGCATCATATATGATGGTGGAGGGCTCAAACTGCATTGTCTTCACAATGTTGCTCCCCACGATGCTTACTTTCAGTGAAAGAGTCGCCATCTTGGAGCCTTGGCAGAGAACAGCCTCTCAGCCTAAAAATGGAAATGAATAATTAAAAAAACTAGAGGATCAGAGAGGCGATACCGCCTCCGAATATTGTACCACCAGCTGGAGCAAGCGCATTCGTATAGACCCCCACATACACAAAATAAGGGGTGCAGCCACCAGTCTTGTGCTTGACAAGCTGTAAAAATGCAATCAACAAGAATTTTCAAAATATGCAAAAAATATATATAACTAAAATGGTGCAATCAAAGTTAAGTTCATTGTAAGGTAGGTCAAAGGTCAATTTCAAGGTCACAGTAAATTGCCAGTATATGACTTCCTATCCAACTTCAATAGTAACTATGGACCTATCTCTGCCAGTTTTGGAGATAAAAGGGAAGCAAAATTTGCAAAGTTCAGTTCATGGTGAAAAGTAGGTCAAAGGTCAATTTCAAGGTCACAGTAAGATTGCCAGTATATGACTTCCTATTCAACTTCAATAGTAACTATGGACCTATCTCTGCCAGTTTTGGAGATAAAAGGGAAGCAAAATTTGCAAAGTTCAGTTCATGGTGAAAAGTAGGTCAAAGGTCAATTTCAAGGTCACATTTAGATTGCCAGTATATGACTTCCTATTCAACTTCAATAGTAACTATGGACCTATCTCTGCCAGTTTTGGAGATAAAAGGGAAGCAAAATTTGCAAAGTTCAGTTCATGGTGAAAAGAAGGTCAAAGGTCAATTTCAAGGTCACAGTAAAATTGCCAGTATATGACTTCCTATGCAAGTTCAATAGTAACTATGGACCTATCTCTGCCAGTTTTGGAGATAAAAGGGAAGCAAATTTTGCAAAGTTCAGTTCAAGGTGAAAAGTAGGTCAAAGGTCAATTTCAAGGTCACAGTAAAATTGCCAGTATATGACTTCCTATTCAAGTTCAATAGTAACTATGGACCTATCTCTGCCAGTTTTGGAGATAAAAGGGAAGCAAAATTTGCAAAGTTCAGTTCATGGTGATAAGTAGGTCAAAGGTCAATTTCAAGGTCACAGTAAGATTGCCAGTATATGACTTCCTATTCAACTTCAATAGTAACTATGGACCTATCTCTGCCAGTTTTGGAGATAAAAGGGAAGCAAATTTTGCAAAGTTCAGTTCATGGTGAAAAGTAGGTCAAAGGTCAATTTCAAGGTCACATTTAGATTGCCAGTATATGACTTCCTATTCAACGTCAATAGTAACTATGGACCTATCTCTGCCAGTTTTGGAGATAAAAGGGAAGCAAAATTTGCAAAGTTCAGTTCATGGTGAAAAGAAGGTCAAAGGTCAATTTCAAGGTCACAGTAAGATTGCCAGTATATGACTTCCTATTCAACTTCAATAGTAACTATGGACCTATCTCTGCCAGTTTTGGAGATAAAAGGGAAGCAAAATTTGCAAAGTTCAGTTCATGGTGAAAAGTAGGTCAAAGGTCAATGTCAAGGTCACAGTAAGATTGCCAGTATATGACTTCCTATTCAACTTCAATAGTAACTATGGACCTATCTCTGCCAGTTTTGGAGATATAAGGGACTAAATGTTATAATTTTGGAGTTACCATAATGTGCCATAAATTTCCTACAGAAAAAATTAATTAAAATAAAGAAAAGGTCATTTTGGTCAAAGTTCTTGAAATGGGAGGTTCTCTGAAGTTGCAGAAGTTTAAATTTGATAAAATAATGTCATTTTTGACCACAAGTTGTCTGCTTTGCCAAGCATTATGTTTTATTTTTCCGGAGTTCAAAATTTATTATCCATTACCGTACTGCACATTTTTACGGAAGCCGACTGGTGCCATATGTTGAAAAAAAAATTATCTCGAAATTTCGAGATAGCATTTTTTTTGTTCAAATTTCAAAATACTATCTCGAAATTTCGAGATAAATTTTTTTGCTCAAATATCAAAATGCTATCTCGAAATTTCGAGATAATTTTTTTTTGTTCAAATTTCAAAATGCTATCTCGAAATTTCGAGATAAAAATTTTTTTTGTTCAAATTTCAAAATAGTATCTCGAAATTTCGAGATAATTTTTTTTTCTACATATGGCACCAGTCGGCTTCCGTACATTTTCCTTTCACCACCAATATGTACTTTCTGATACAGCGTAACTCGAAAACCGTATGGAATACAAAAAAACCGAGACCACCTCCAGTGTTGGGCTTTACATGCTCTACAAAATGCAAAAAAGAATGGGTCTCTAGCATTAACGGTTCCCGAATTAGAGACAGTTTTCAGTTTCGGTATCTTATGGCCGCTACTCCTGTGAAAATGCACCGATTGACCCCAAATTCACGGAGATGAAAGATGACCTGAAGGGTAACACTTTCCAATAATATTATTGGTTAAGTCTGTGTGGCGTCTGAATAACAGGGCAAAAAAAATTTTTTTTCGTAAAAAATTTCATTTTTTTGAAAATTTTGACCCATTTGACCTTGAAGTAAAGGTCAAAGGTCAAATCCGAGGGTATATTTGAAATCTACACATATGACTTTTGGAAAGCCGTCTATAGAAATTTTTCCCGTAACTCCTTCTGTAGGGTAGATAATTAGCATTTAATTTTGCCATTTTTAGACAAGGGTGCATTGCAATGAGTGCCACACCCAGACCCCAATACCGACAAAGCCCAAATTTTACGTGGAACGAGTTGAGATTATAGGTGACCTAAATCCATGAGATGGGTACGGGGGCCCTTACCGTCTAGGAGGAGAAGCGGTAACGGTAACATGGCGGCGGAGCCGGCGGAACGGACCGGACGGGACCGAAACCATGTGTACCGCCAGCGCTAACGCTGGTGGTAAATTTTTTTGTTCAAATTTCAAAATAGTATCTCGAAATTTCGAGATAATTTTTTTTTCTACATATGGCACCAGTGGGCTTCCGTACATTTTCCTTTCACCACCAATATGTACTTTTTGATACAGCGTAACTCGAAAACCGTATGGAATACAAAAAAACCGAGACCACCTCCAGTGTTGGGCTTTACATGCTCTACAAAATGCAAAAAAGAATGGGTCTTTAGCATTAACGGTTCCCGAATTAGAGACAGTTTTCAGTTTCGGTATCTTATGGCCGCTACTCCTGTGAAAATGCACCGATTGACCCCAAATTCACGGAGATGAAAGATGACCTGAAGGGTAACACTTTCCAATAATATTATTGGTTAAGTCTGTGTGGTGTCTGAATAACAGGGCCAAAAATTTTTTTTTCGTAAAAAATTTCATTTTTTTGAAAATTTTGGCCCATTTGACCTTGAAGTAAAGGTCAAAGGTCAAATCCGAGGGTATATTTGAAATCTACACATATGACTTTTGGAAAGCCGTCTGTAGAAATTTTTCCCGTAACTCCTTCCGTAGGGTAGATAATTAGCATTTAATTTTGCCATTTTTGGACAAGGGTGCATTGCAATGAGTGCCACACCCAGACCCCAATACCGACAAAGCCCAAATTTTACGTGGAACGAGTTGAGATTATAGGTGACCTAAATCCATGAGATGGGTATGGGGGGCCTTACCGTCTAGGAGGAGAAGCGGTAACGGTAGCCGTCCGGCGGAGCCGGCGGAGCCGGCGGAACGATCCGGACGAGACCGAAACCATGTGTACCGCCAGCGCTAACGCTGGTGGTACAATTACTACTGAATTGAAAAGCCTCTGAAACTCGTTTTGACCTTTAGCTTTGAGAAAGGGCCAAGAATTTCTAACCCTCTAATTCCATCTTTTGGCAGAAGGACATTTTTATATACCTTTCTGTCCAAGATGATGAATCAGGCTTTTCCTACACAACAGAACTCCCATGATTAAGACTTTCTTCTGAAGCTGTTTGAAGCTATACTGCTGTAAGTGCATTTTCCTTTGAAACAGTCAGACCTGCAAACTGCCTAGCAATGAATTCAATGTGCCACTTCCAAATAGAATTTATTTATTGTTTAGTAGGTGCAAATGACTGAATGCATAGGAGGGAATTTTTCGCATCAAAATAAAGCAAATTTTGCAACTGATTGTCATTACATGATCTACAGTACGCATATATGCCATGTTAAAATCATTCTGATTTTTTTCTGATTTATTACTTAAGTATCATCAAAGGTAATACGTCCTGAACTGGTCTAACTGTGTGACATACATCTTTCCAGTATTTTCCAACAATCCTTATAACACCCATATCGGCCATGGTATTCATTTTCTAGTGCATGTGCTTCCTCTATATTTGTGAAATTAAAACTGAAATTACTTGTAAATTGACTAATTATTCCCATGGAATCCATTAATAAATTAAAATTCTTTCAATAAGAAGCTCTCTTATTTCGCCAGTCACATTGTGTAATATTATACTTTTATGGTGACTTTTATAATTCAGCTTACATTTTCTCACATTTGCAATGAAAGGTTTCATGTAACCCAGCCAAAAGAACAAAGCACTGTTTAAATTTCGTAGTATTTCACTTTCTGTTTATTCTTGATAAGTGGGTTTAGGAAGTTTCCTCTCACAAGATTAGCTCTTAAATAGTTCTGAAAGAATGAGTCATTTATTCTATAATTTAAGCTAAAGGATGTCTGCATAGATCCAAGCAAGTATTAAATATCAAATGCTGGATTTCGCTTTTGTTCATTATATTTTCTATAGTTTAAATTTTACAATAACTACCTACCCATCACACAAATGGCCTACTTGTATTTAAAAATTCCACTATTATATTTCCCAATTCCTAGAACCTTTAAGTTCAGCATTTTAAAATAGTTCAAAATTAATGAGAACCACACATCCAGCAAACAGCACACCTCTAAGCAAGATTGATGCTCTGAGCAAGGAGCCAGACGTCATGGTATCTATTTTTATATTCTAAAATGTTTTCAGACAGTGATGATAGCCATGGTGATCACAGCAGAGGCCTCTCCTGAAGGCCAGATCAGACAAGATTAGCTTGGGACTGAAATTCAGTCAAACTTAACTTAAAAGGAGCAAATCACACAATATTAAAGAGAAAGTCATTGAGCAAAAATATTCACTGTTTCTCAAAAATTCATAATCTAACAAACAATGAATGTCCTACATATTTTCGATCCCAAATCATTCTTGTCTGAATGCGGCCCTTCACTTCTGTGCTTCCAAAACCTAGTGGTATTTGCATAGTTAAAACAGCTTCTCCTTCCCCAGGCAGGTGATTCAGGTTACTGCTGCTGTTCTACCAAATGTTGATTTAAAGACTCAACTCATTAAACTGCATAAGTGTTGCCTGGGTTCTGTTACTTTGAGGCTGGCATAAAACCCTTGGATCTTGCCTACACATATAATATTCAATATCATAAATTGGGGTCCTTGATAATGTCGCCAAATCAAGAAATTTAGGGGTAATTTAATAAGTAATTTAAGGAAATTCCAAACCAAGAAACCTGAAATCTCAATAAGCTTTCAGTTTCTTGAAGTCAGGTTTTAGAACTTCCTTTTTACCGTTTTGCTTAAAACCATATGACCTAAGAACAAGACTTTCAAATTGTATTCCAATAAAATAATTCCAAGTACACATTTAGATAATGGTTAAAAAGGTTATCATAATTTAAGTCTATTAATACAGCTTCAAGCCTCATAAATGAGAATCAATGCTTGTTACTTGGAGCCACAAATTGGTGATTTTGATTGCTGTATTAATGACTTGAGCTTTGATTTCATCATCTGATTGTTTAAATTTGCACCGACAAGCCTGGATCTTACTGACAAAGTTCTGGTGAAACCATTTTGCCTTGAAATATATTCATAATCACAGATTCACCCTCTAGATCAATTTGTCAAATAAGCATTAATATGGAAATAAAGGATTTATACACTACAGTGTAAGTTTTAGCTTATGTGGATCATTTCAGTATGGCTGGGTTACCAAGCTTCAATATAAATATATAATAGTACTCTGTCAGCAACCACTAACTAAGCAATTAACTGAAATCATCAAGTTAATGAAACAGGTTCATAATCCCTGCAGAGATGAGTTCATTTAGACTGATAATCTCTATCAGAATAGAGTGAACAGGAATTGCCAGGCAGATGACCTTTGCTGCCCAAGCACTCCTGGAATTTCCATTTTTGGCTAGTGGCATTTGTTAAGATGTTCCTGCTTCAGTAACTCACTGGCAGAGGATTGGCTGACCTCTGCCAGAGAGGTCACTTGAGACTGATGGTCAGCCAAGAGTTTCTCTTGAGTCTACCCATCATTGTATGAAAGCTATACATGTACTTAGACTGCTCTTTTTTATCTACAACTAGATGAACTATGAAATCATCTGTAGTCTGGAAAACGTCAGCAATGATATTGATAGAGGCCAAGTAGCATCTACATACCATTTGCTGAACCACAAATTTCCATTGAAAGAAAAACTACCATCAGTTATAACTACTAAGACAATCCTGAATAGTACCATCTATTAATTATCTCCTCCATCATCTCCAACCTCTGGAAGAAGTCATATATTAACCACAGGTAACACAAATCTAAACTACAGCAGAAACATCTTTTTTCTCTCACCCTTAAACCAAGTCTTTGATGTTGTACAGCACCCCCCTTGATGTGAGTAGGGAGAAGACTAACTGCACTCACTGGAACACTAAGCCACTCTCTCCATTCACTACCAAGTCCACCTGAGCTCTCAGGTAAACATTACTGGGCCATAAAATATGTAGGAATCATACCAACACGACCTTAATGTGTTCTTCATTCTGGCTGAGTGCAAACAATACATCGCCTTAACATGGTGTCACAAGGTGAACCCAGTTACAGATTATAACTACTTAACAGTATTATGGATTAATGTTTTTTTATATCCTGTATTGAAAACACAAAGGGAAGTTAATGTTCATATGGAATCACATCAGATAGTACCATTGTATTACACTACCACATGTATTTATAACCTTGTTTGCATTCTCTCTTTTTTTTTTTTTTTTTGGTGGAAAAAATAACTTACTCTGCAAGAGGTAAAACAAATCAGATCAGTGATGGCATGTTAATATGCAGCAGAATTTCATCCTTCATGGTAATGATTCTAGGCCTATACCAGAAAGTAAATACTCCATAAAATGATTTATTTTGGCTAAACAAAACATGCTTAACTCATTTTCAGCAAGTCTTCATGGATTTGGAGAAGACTGTAGCATCGCTAAAACAGCATTACCTTTTTCCACCAGTGTAGCTAACTATAAGCAGTAAGCTAGAACCTGGCTGTGAAAATCAGAGGTTGTTTCAGTACACAAGATGAAGTGTCACTATCTCAATCAACATCCACGGAGATCTCTGTCAAACTGACAGCTTTCTTCCTCCATTCCCTTTATCTCCAATTGTCACCAAGAAAGCTCCTAAGATCTAGGTTTCCTTCAGCTAATAATAAGCGTGACCATCTCTTCCCCAGTGCATTGCCCTGTGGCTCCAGCAGATAGCTTCCTCATCACAATGAAATACTAGCTCCTCAAAAGTGATGTGTTTTTTGCGAAAGTAACACTTATCTCCTTCTCACATGCTCTGTCCTGTGCAAAGTTTCGTTTTTTGTTTCAGCATTTTTGAGGTTTATGTGGCAGGGTTCTGGATCCCGGGGAGCAGAGATAAGACATCCATTGGTGAACCTGGCCAAAGAGCATGACTAGCAGGCAAGATGGCCATATTTTTTTCTCTGATAATATTTACATTCCCACCCTTCCACACACAGCGATAGCAGCAGAAGGGTATGATAATCTCCAATGCACATTGCTATGGGTGGTGACTGATAAGACGGGTGCAGAAACCATATGTATTGTCCAAACTATCTGTTTTCACTTGGGAAGGCATACTGCTTACAGGAGAGGAGCAAACCAGTGCTTTATCCCCTTCGACCACATACTATCTCACCTTTCAATGCTAACACCACCATCCTCCCAATCTGGACCTGGGGATTTTCTGGCAGGAATCAACACTCTGTTTAATCATTCTGACATTTTGTCTGACTTTCTTCTTTTCAGCAGAGGCAGAACTTGTATTAACCTGAGAGCTATCTTTAGAAGCAAAGAGCAAGCATGAACTTTGTAGGATATTATACCAAGTCATAGGAACTTCTGCATTCTTCATTATTCAGTCATATCCTATCTACTTGTTCCTCATTCTTTTAACCATCACTTTTAAAATTTAAATGTTGAATGAACATCAATATGGGGAAATCTCAAACTTTTTCCATTTATCCTGTAGTACTTATTGAAAACAACACACTAATACTGTCCTATTTCAAGTATTCAACACTTTTCCCAGCATAACTTATGCTTACCTACAAAAATATTATTTTAAAAATAGATTTGGTTTCAGAAAAGTACCTTATCATTATCAGTTTGGCAAGAAAATATATATATTATATCTGACTTTTATAAAAGTATATGCCTGAATGTTACAAATTCTGATTAATTTGTCAGTCCATCTTTTCCTACCCCCAGCAAATTTTCAATTTTATATCCAATTTATATCCAAGTAATATATTACCAAAAGGGGGAGGGAGAGGAAATTTTTTTAATAAATTGGATGATGATGATGATTGCCTTTATCAGTGAAAGACAGAGAGATTAATTTCAATTTCCTCTTTTTATTTGATGACATTCATTCAACTTAGACCCCAATCTCTACATGCTCAGCTATACTGATTACCAGGACATGCATCCATTTTCCCCTTTGATAAGTGTTGCCCAATGATAAAGTATTTGGTAGAATGCATGTGACCCAGACATTTAATTGTGTAATCAAATTGTCTTCTTCCTGCAGTCTAAAAAAAGCTGCAGTTTGAGGTCCTAGATGCAGCTTGAAACCATTTCCAGTGAATATGACTGGTAGTGTGTTGGACAGGGAGTGGGATATACACATGCATCTAAATGACAATAAAAAAAACTTTCCTGGCCATTACTTTCCATCTACAGCAGTGATAATAAATTCCAACATTCCAGCTGAAATTCTCATTTTTTTTCATTCAGGTGAGCACAGATTCCGCAAACTAATAATCAAGCTAGCCATCACCCAGAAAACCCATTACTAACCAAACTAGTGTGTGTGTGTGTGTTTGTGTGTTATGTGTTTATGCGTCAAGCATGCGTGCATTTGTGCGTACCTGCATATATGTGTATGAAATCATCACCATTATCTGTCAGCTAGTTAACCAAGAATTTTGGGGCACATTCACAGGTGCATTTGTGGGTTTGAGTCATGTGTTCAGAGGCAGATTCCAGTATCTCCCCCACCACACCTCCTGCAAGGAATATTCTGATATCCAGGAATTTGTTTCACCTCAGGTCTGAATCAGAATCCCTTCATGTACATAAAGCATGAGCTAATATAATAAATAAACCATTTCTGAAGCTCTGATCTCCAGTCTCCCTTGTGTGTGTATGTGTGCCTTCTTACCATGTGTACCTCTGCTATACATTCACATACTGTACAGCTTCAAGATAAAGATCAATACAGTTCACTACAAGTGATGAACAATTCTTTGCCAGATCGGCATGAAATCTTAATCTAATCTCCCATTGTTAAAACAATAAATAATGGCCTTATGTCCTAATGAACAACTTAGTAATCTGTGATACTTTTGCTAATGTTATGTCACATTAGCATATATATATGGCTATCCAAATTTAACATATAAACCACAGCTGCCACTGCAAAGAAATATTGTAGAAGTAAAATCAAACTGGATTATCTTGTACAATATTATTCTCAAAAGTTACAATCTTAACATTCAGTAGATAAATGTAATGTATATACACATGTAAGTGACCATAAGTTTAATCATATGATACAGCTTATATCATAGTTATATCTCTTTTATGCAATTCTGAAATTAATGAAGCCACCACATACACTGAGCTAAAATAAAATCCAAGAAATGTTGGTGAAAGAGAGGCTTGTTCTTTCCTCATCAAAATGGCCATTTTTGTAAATAAATACAACTACACAGTCAGATACTAGGAAGATTCTGATAAATGAACTGTTTTATATCCTCATTCAAACCAAACTATCAATTTTAAACCAACATGCTCCAAGGAAGTACATAGGCCTAATGTATGTAATCACATATGGACCAATCTTCTGCAAAGTATACAACATTCCTTTTAAAAGACACAAAGAAGGAAGTTTTGATTCAACATTACTGAAGACAATGATGATGAAATAACCATTTAAACGCACATTTGGTACACAGAAGCAACAAAACACCGAGAAAATTTTACTAGATGGGAGATCACTGGTTATCACAGAGTATTAAATGCTTTATTATTGATACCAATGTCTGATTCACACTTTCTTAAGATATTGCTAAGGATTGAAACAAGTCTGTTCAGTGACTTGAGGCAATATAATATAGACTGATTTTCTTTAACACAAAATTATTCTGCTGATGCCTATGGCTTTACTCTTTAATGCTAGCATACAGTTTGGCCATAAATTGCTTGGAAATAATGGAGATGACATAAGAAAGAATGTTGCTACTGCGCAAGTAGGTAAAATGCAATTAACATCACCAATATCTACATTGAGGTCATAACAATAGATTTTGCTTTCAAGAGCTGAACCCAAGTGCCTGGGAGAGAGAGCATGCTGGACTCTGTTTATGTATACAGTGCTCTGTGCCATGCTGAGGTGGTAAAGACCAGTCTGTTAAAATGTTTGAGCCAGACATTCAATTATATGGAGTCTAGTCTGGAACTTTTTTTGCCACTTCCTGAAACTGCTGGCTTGTCTTGAAGGTATGAGTTTTTCTTGTTGTAGCACAGATCTTTTTCTGATATGTAGTTAAATCAAAGCTATCAAACTGCCATGGGGAAATTTAAAGAGATTTGCTGAAAGATTATATCTACAAAAATCTACCACAAAAGTGATACATGACAGCATGTCCTAACCAGAAAATTAATCAGCTATCATTTTAACATACGTTCACCCAGGTTTCACATTAGAATTTTTTTAATTGGTGGTCATTTTTCATAACACTGTAGTCCTTGAAGAGTAATAATAACACCAACAGAAATTTTGTCATCATTTTGATCACAAGTCTGCAGCAATTTAAACTAGAAGCATTTGGGCAGCCAGTCAGGAGACTCAGAAATGCTAGTCTCTATCATATGAATTACTGTAAGACAAAAACGTTATTCCCATTGTGCTATTCCCCATTGGTTTCACACAGACATTCTTTTTGATGTCCCACCCCCTCTATGTCAAACTCGCTTTTTTTCAGGATTTTTACCAAGATTAATCATTAATTCATTCTCTAGCAAAGAAACTTGCAAGGCTTCTGATTTAAGCAAATATACCCAACTCTAAAAAGTATTGCATGATTCATTTTATTGCATTTATATTCAGTCTGCCATGATTTTTAAAATTCTTAATATGAATTCTGTACTGGTATATAGAGGCCAGGCTGAATAAGATCAGGAAATGAGTAAATGCTTATAAAACAATCACAATCACAAAACGGCTCAAAACTTGTTGACAAAATACTTTTGAAAAAAAAAAAAACATTATCACTTCCTGGTAAACTTTGTCATGTTCCATTGGAAGATAACTTCATGACTTGTGGTAAATGTTGAAATCAGATTCTTTCTTTTAATTCACTATTTCTTTTAATTTTTTTTTTTTTTTTTTTTTTTTTTTTTTTTTTTTTTTTAAGGATGACTAGTAAATTCAATTTTTCTTTCATTTTGTCTTTTTATCTGGTACACTTTGTCATGTTCCATCGGAAGATAACCTCATGACTTGTGGTAAATGATGAAATCAGACTATTTCTTTTAATTCACTTTTTCTTTTAATTTTCTTTCCTTATTTCTTTTTTTTTTAGGATGACTAGTAAATTCAATTTTTCTTTCATTTTTATCTTTATTTTTTACCCCCACCGCCATCTCTACAATAAGCATGTTACCATGTCCTCATGATCAGTTATATAGACATTTTGCTTAAATACATACATACCAAGATCTTGCCAGAAGATATTTGCAAAGAAAAGCTTGTGTGAGAAGTTGTTACTATTATTAATGTCAAACAACAAATAAATTTAAGATAAATTATATGGTATTGGCCACTCTATCTAAATTTGTCTACAATGATTTATAACTTTTTAAGTAATAAGAGAAGCATTTTTTTTATTCCAGAGTAAAATTTCAAGCACTGTATTTCTATTTGAAAAAAAACTTTATATAAATAAATGAAGAGCTTTGTTGTTTAGATTAGAATAACAAGTCACATTTATTCCTGCCTCTGCACATACTTCACCAACTGTAAACATAAATCCAGTGACTTGAACAATATACATCATATTTCTAAATTAAGGAACAACCCAATTCTTATCTAATGTAAACCAATGATTAACTATCTCGATTCTCCATGCCCTCTTATATCAGCAAAAACCGACCTTCGTTTCTCAATCAAAATAAAAATATGCCAAAAAATATCAACTCGGAGTTGATAACAGTGGTATGATATATGGCATTTGTCAGTTTGATTTTAGTATGCAGTTTACAGCAGCCTAATGTAAACCCTTCACTAAAAGCCCTAAAGCAGTGCTGACCATAGCCTTTGGGACTGCTTAGGTAAATCACGCTCCGCACACACACTAGACTCCAGTCAATGTTGATTCACAATAAATTGATTTTTGGCAAGCCACAGTATTTATAACGAATGCCAGATTTCAGAAAGCTTTTAAAATGCACGGACGTTCTTTTTATATTCACAGCTGAAGAAATATAGACTGTAAAACATACAAACATTCACACACACACACTGACTCAACCTGTGCGGAAATGAATCTACCGTTCAAGCAACTGTGTTTGGAATGGGAAGAACCACACATGCTTCAAGATTAGACACGTTCTCCCTCGACAGGCATTTCTAATGACTTACAGTCGCTGCAAGAGGAGATAATAGTGTAATAAGTTATTTCTTGCAATATTTTACTTACCAATGACAAGACAGCTATATTTTTCTTAGATTTATACTGGTGCCCGTGGCACACCCTCGTTCAGTGCTCTAGCAATATGGCGGAGGTTGCACCGGAAGTTTACAATTTGCGGATGCCGCCAGAGGCGCAACAGTCTTCCAAGAAGCGACACAAGCGACATTCATGTGCTGGTATTACACGTACCTATTTGGGTTTAGAATATTGATCTGATGACCTGAGCCCCAACTTTATTAACTTTATGCTGTGCATTTCACACCAACTCAAAAAAGTAAAAAGTATTATTTTTCTAAGAATCAGTATGCAACGTTCTGTTCTTAATGCATTGACGTGAGATGAAATGGGCTACAAACCCTGCTACAGACCTTAATACACAAACTATACCTATACATAAACACTGATATAACTATGTAACGTTACACGTATAACACACATGTGGAGAGAGGAAGAGGGGGCAGGAGCTGGGGGAAGAAGGAGGGTTATTAGCGAAAAGGCGCATCAGTCATTACTCGCTAAAACATACATGCATTGCATCTCTCTCTCAATTTTGACTCTTTGGTTAAAGAGCCCATGCATGTTTATTTTTTCGACGAGTTGCATCATGAGACCAGCGTTTAAGTAGGACAAATTTAATAAATCGGTTAACGAGCGTGATCCAGCCTAATTTTGAGTTATTGGCTTTTATTTACCGAATCCTTTTTTTTTTTCCTAACAGAAAATGCATTGGATATAGGTACACTGTATCTTAAGTTGGGAAAACTTGTTTTTCTACATAGGCTACATTTTAAAATTACCAACACTGTAATGAAGGAAAGAAATCCACCTTAAAACTTAGCTGCTATGCTCGTTAAACATCATATTTCATGGGCGGATCCAGGATTATTTGACGGGAGGGGGGGGGGACGAGAGGCCTCGGATGCGAAGCCGACCATCATTTGGTGTTTTGGAGAGCAAACATTACCCTTTGGTACGGTTTAGAACTATGATTTAGCTAGTCAAAATTCTCATTTTAAGAGGGGAATATTGGTGTCATATTTTTTAGAAACCGAAGGGGGGGGGTCAGGACCCCCCTGACCCCCCCTCTAAATCCGCCACTGTATTTAAATAATGATGATTAGATTTCTGCTACTCACCCTGTATTTATAGAGTCACTTCTCATTAAACAAGTTATCAATTTTGAATGTCCTAATCGCAATTTGGTGGGAACAGGTTAATTACTCACCAGGCACTGGTAGGTGCAGTCAGTAACACATTCATCTTAACTAACACAATACTGCCCACAACCTCAGCGATGTGACTGAGCTTCACAATCTACAACACTCAACTAACTCAATGATAGACAGAGCCCCAAATAAAGAATTTCCGTTATACTCAATTCATGCTGTGGAGGCCTTTATGTAAGCAGGGAATTATATCGGATATAATTCCCTGATGTAAGTAACTCTTATTTGGCACTTAACAGCAGTGATTGAAAAATTAAAACTATAGGCCCTACAGTGCATGGCGCAATGCATTTAAGCAGTTTTTAAGTACATAAACTGCTGCCCTATCTCTCTCTCTCTCTCTCTCTCTCTCTCTCTCTCTCTCTCTCTGTGTGTGTGTGTGTGTGTGTGTGTGTGTGTGTGTGTGTGTGCACAAAAAGTGTGTATATAATTGTATTTCCAGGACACAAAAAAAGACAGAGATTCTAATAAGAGAAGGAAAGAAAAGTACGTTAGTGTATATCTGGGACTGAGACATCAAGATTCTTGATAACAACATCTACCAGTTTACGTCTAGAGATGGTCTTTTCTTTAAAGTAAATTACACTATTGCACAAAACTGTTTTTGCCTCTGTGCCTATTTTGAAGACTGAAGTTCTTAGTGGTTTGGTGAGTTTCTGGCGCTTTAGATTTTAAAGATACGACCAAAAGCCGAATTAAATAATGATTGCTAGGTTTTTGTGTATATAAAAATGAAAAATATCGAATTTATGTGAGAGGACATTTTTAAAGTAAAAAATCCTAAAAGGTAGCTGAATTCCCATTTATAAAACCCTAGACACGTTCCTTGGATATAAAGCAAGAGTTTTTGTGATGAATCAAATACTGTAATTCAGCAAAATAGTAAACTGAACGTCTTAATTTTTTGCATTAGATGCAAGTCAAGTGGTATGTACAGGTAAATCATGTAAGAAAAGTCTCAATATGTAGACGTATGCGTGTTGCGACCGGAAAAAGTTCTATATACAACTTAACACTTCCATTCTGAAATATCCGTGATTTATTTTATTGCATGCCAATAAATGTTTAATAATTATTCAACCACATGATGAATGCACAGTAACACCAACCGCTAGCGGTATATCATTTTATAACAAGGAAAATATTTCCCATATTCATATCTATACAGAACAATTTGTATATCACTAGTCTCTCTCTCTCTCTCTCTCTCAAGAAACATAACACGGTGCTCAAAAATATTATGCAGTAACGTATCATTTGTTTACACAAAAGATAAACACGAAATGCATATTTAATATGCATGCAAGGTTATTTATATACGTTCCATGGATACATAATTTTTATCATCATTATCATAAATATGTTTTCAAAACACACCAAACATTTCTTCACCTAAAGGCTTCTGTACAATATTGCAGAGGTCTCACCTAGGTGTATTTAAACTTGGCACTTTGGAGTGATCTGTTTCTAACACAGTATATACAAGTAGCACTAGACCTAAGCGTCAAAATTCTACGTTACGCTACTACTGTAACCCTGTGCGATAAAACAAACAGTCATATTCTCTTCAGTAATATTTTCTACGTTTAATAAGGTGTCCTATCTGGTTTGCACATCCAAAACACCACATTAATATTGCTACTTTAACACCATAACATTTGGCATTTTGCAACAGCTCGTTTTACTGTCATACTTGTAGCCTTATATTTTACGCAATTACGTCTGTTCCTTGAGTTAATCATATTCATATCCCATTTTGTGGAGGCGACTCAGAACACGCTTCCTTCTGACGTACAAGCCTCGACTTCTGCGAGGACATCGGTTTCTCAACACCGTTTGAGCCATTTTTTATTTCCACTGGCACTGTCTGGGTAGGGTTAAGTCTCATACAGAGCTCGTACATTTCATTAAAACACCCTTCCAGCGTATAACCGAATAAATCGGAGCTCGTCTTTTCGCTGTCCTTGAGGGACGTGATGGCGACAAGGATGTAGTCTGGGTGAGGGTTGTAGGCGCAGCCATAGCCGTCTGGGACCACAGGGCCGTAGCACATGAAGGCATCCATACTTGTGGGAACCTGAAGAAACGATGTAATTTTAGATTGGTATGTGTGGTTTAACGGCTGGTTATGTCCAAAGGTTGGCCACCGGTCATTTGTTAACACAGTTCTGAAGATCAGAAATAACTGACCAAAAAATTAAGCATTTGATTTTGTGCAGAACAATTTTGAGGTCGTGGACATTACATTATGCAAATGGCGTTTTTACAGGTGAAATAATTTGATTGGCAACGGTGTCGATCATATCTTATTAACTGTTTCTATACTATTGTGTATGCGCTCCAGGAATGAACCGGGATTTTTTAGTAACGTGAACATTTCTTGCGGTCATAGATTGTAAGTAAATAAAATGTCATGTCAACATTAATTGCTCAACTGCAGTTTGCATAAAAGTATATGTACTCCAGTAGCCTACTGATCTTTGAATTGAATTACGGTACGAAATTAACCCGGTGGAATGATTTATTACTGTTTTTACACTACTACAAGTGAATCTTCGTTTGTCTGATATCTATTTGGCTGGAGTGTCTCCATTTCAAATAATTCTCGCCAAACTTTTCGATTGTCTTACCTGGCTGGTGGAGAGGGGGAACTGATTGGCAATCGTGTAGGTCTCATCGGTAAAAAGTTCGTGGAGTGGACGCTCCAACTCCAACGCCAGTTCCTTCAGGCCCAGTAGATGGCAGTCTATGCCGTGACCCAAGATTGTCTTGAAGGGAAAAAATAATAAAATTCTTAATGCTAACACCATGTGTCTTAAGACAATTCTAGTTGTTTCTTTTGCAATAGTGTATTTGTTATATTTGAGATAGTGTACAATAAAAAGGGCCTACTTATGTTCACTGCCACACGGTTCCATTTTTTAAACCACAGTTCATGGTCTTAAAATGTCTTTTCATTTCATTCATCTGTATTTGACAAAAGGATGAACATTTATTGAAATAATAAGTCTTAACATCATAATGTATATATAAAGACGAACCTGTATCATAAATTCTTGTTGCGACTCTAAAGCCTCTCGGAATAGTGTCATTTTTTCTTCGTCCTATAAATAAGATGATTCTTTTTGTTTAAAATCCAACAATATAGATCTATTAAAACAAAAGGGGTTGACCTTAGACAGATATTATGCATACCGATTTTTACGAGTATTATATAGGAAATATATATCTGTACCAAGGTATCCAACGTTGACCGTATCCTGATTTACTTTCCTTTCTTACTTTATAAGATTTATGAAATAATCAGTTTACACTTAAAGGGATAACAACTCTTCGTACGAGATCTATATTTTACAGTAAAAAAATTGTAAACAACTCATAGAAGTATAATATATATATTCTATTTTACCACAAAAACAGCAAGTTAAAGCAATAATTTTGAAATCTGTGTTGCCATCGGACCATGTGACCTCCACAGATGGTTATACTCTGTAATAATCTCTTAAGAGAGTATTAGAAAAAACAATCTTTTTAGAAAAAAACATGGACTAACTTTGAATGTAGAAATGGATTCATTAACTTTTGGTGAGCATGGGAAAATTGTTGTTTACACCAGGAAAATTCATTTTTTGACCAAAATGAACAGTTGTTATCCCTTTAATATACATGTAAGTTAAAAAGGGCCTAGATAGTCACTGCGCTTAGCAACTAACCAAAGGTGGAGCCTCCCCTATCGTAGCCATAACCCAGGCCCTGGGACTGAAACGAAGGCAACCCCTTACTTTTCTCCCTTCTCTCCCTCCTCTCCCGTTAAAGAGAAAACCACGTTCACGGTGTTCTACATACCGTGGCTGTTACCTCCCCCGTCATAGTCTTTACCCAGGCCAGCGCCTGGACAGAATTGGCCCTGATGTTATCCACCCTTCCTTCACGGAAGCGGCGCGTGGAAGCACTCTCGTACGTAGACACCAGCCGACCGTGGACTCTGTAAAATGGAGAATAATGAAAAGATGCACGAATAAATAAATGATCTGAATTAATGTTCAAAGTAAATAAATTAACGAATTGATAGACAGAAAAGAAAATAAAGGTTTCACTGGATACCCATTTATGCAATTGTATTTTGTAATTTGTTTGTAATTATATCTTATGCACGAACGATTCTAATCAAAGTCTTTGTATTAAGGACAAATTAAGTAACACTTAAAAAAGAAAAAAAAATTAAATCTTACTTGTACTGTGTTAACTGGAGGGCTAGTTGAATGAATGAATCTGGGCTCATCTTTTGACTTTTGGGGAAATCTCGACCAAACTTTTCATATCGTAGCACAAATAAATCGAGATTTGATATGATTCTGCAAAAAAAAAAAAAAAAAAAAGAGAGAGAGAGAGAAATATAATATTTGAAAAAATTAATTTCTCGCAATTATACTAACATCATATCTTTATTTGACTACATGCATTAGCTTTAACTATTATTTTTTAAAATCTATTGTTTTGTCTTTTTATCCATTAACTGTGTTTGGGGTTTAACCTGTATTTTACAATGAAAATTAAAAAGGTTTGTTATTTATGACATAGAATATTTATGTTTTGACCACTTAAGTTTTTACAGTACCAATGCGATAACTGCAAGTATTCAAAATTTTAGTTTTTACAGTTTGACAATACGAACTTGTTAAGGTGAACATCGGCCGCGGCAATGTCCTGCGCGGTCTCTGGGGTGAGTTTCCAGTGCAGCTTTCTGGGATACGGTAACTCGCACAGAGAATGCATTCTTACCAGCTTCTTCACTCGAACTTCTTCCCTAGAGCATAATTATACATAACTGCTGTTTAACATTGTAGATTTTACAAACAGAATTTTGATATGACCCAGTATTTATCGATTCCATGACGTTCGCGAAACTTATCTACTCAGTTTTAAATCTTATGGATAAGTTATGGAAAAACTGGATACAGGATGCAAATTTTGAAACGTTACTCACATATACGTCAGTAAATGTTCTATTAGTTTGATGACAGCAATGCCCTCTGACGGTGAATGCTCGTAGTTCAATCCGCAAGCGCCATCTTCGCATACGATAAACTGAAAAAGCAATAGACTATAATCTGCAGAGAATCAATGAATAATCTTCTATCTATTCGTTGCTTTGACCTTCACTGATTTTCTGTAATTGCATTGAAAAATCAACAGATTCTTTAAATCCGTACCATTTATATATGGTACTTGAAAATCTAAAACACCGTACTAAAATGACTTTTCTAAAACCACAAATTGAAAGTGATAAATGAAATGCCTATTACAAGTCCGTCACCCTGTTATTTACTCGTGTCATACCTGCATGGTCTTGTCAAACCATCTATTGGCACTGTTCAGTTTGCTCCCCATACCGTGTAGCATCTGGCACGCCAGGGACACGTCGTCACGAAGATTCATAGACGTTTCGTCAATACTGTTCTGATGGTTGAAGGACAACGGGATTCCCTTGTCTAAACTGAGAATGAATATACAGCGCTCTATCATGTCTAAGGAATCTCGATTGGTGGAATCTGAAAAAGAAGAGTTTCCAGGAGAATCAATAAGCATGTATTGGATCATTTTTAATTAATGTTTTACGTGACTTTTTCAGTAGTCCAGGAGGGCACAATCTGGGAGTAAACAGACATAGAATTGGGTGCAGTCATGAGGTAGGCAAGAGATGTGAGTGGAATGGAAGGGGCTGGTTGTCAGGTCATCTGTGGTGCCCACAATGGTCCACCAGACTACGGGATAGATATGAATTCAAACGAGAGTCAAAAGAACATGACAAGGAAAAAAAACGAGTATTTGCCTTGCATGAGTCTCATCCTCGCCCTGGCCCAGCTGTCCCTATCAGCACTGGTGAGCAGCCCCACCATCTCGTTGTTTGCCTCGCCCTCCCCCGCTATAGCTTCTTTCATTATCCGCTCCAACTGAGAGTGGAGATTGTCCTCGCTCAGCCGCATAAAGTTCACTATCACATCTAACACAAAATACTGGAAGAAAAAGAAAGTTTTTTAATGTAATACTTTGCAAACTTCGGGTACAACATTACTCACAAAAGCACATGCAAACTATTGTATTGGGATATTTTAATTAAAGTACGTGACAATAGTAGTATGTGCACATTGAATTCCCACTGAAAATACACAAAGTACATTTTCTTAGTCGATATTAATGTCACAAAGTAAGTTATTTAGACTAAATGTTCAAATACCATTTACCTGGTTTCTGCATATAACAATAATATGTTCTGGTTCCGGCAGCAGTTTTCCACTAGGAGTCACGAGCGTGTCTTTATTAACGCCAGGTATCCTGTAGCTGGAGAACAGTCTATAGTATTGCTCCATACACAACGGCTGGCCTTTCTCTAAGTGGTTAGCCCTGTCCACTGGCAACCCTCGTCTAAAACGGCAAAGTATACGCCATAGCGATGAGCAAAAAGTGAACTCCACAAGCGTTTTTTTTTCGACCGTACGCAGTTATCTTTATTTGAAACAATACGCCTATCATTTAAGATGGATACGCTTGTAATTTTACGTAATTTCATCTGAATTTGATTAGATAAAAAACAAAAGTTATGGTCTAAGACATTACCATATATGTCACTGTGTAAATTTGGTAACTTTTTACTCATTTAGGATTATATACTATGTTATGTTAGCCTATAAATTAATATCAGTAATGGTGTGATACGTACGCGTCAATAATAGTTTTATAGTCTAAAATTCCGGATATCAGTCGTGCCGCAAACCTGAAAATGATCAAACAGGAATCAGTATATAAAAAAATAATACCGCGGTATTTTTACGTGCACAAGTGTAAGACAGTATTGGTCGTGAAAACAAAAAAAAAACTGATTTGAATTATTCCCTTCCCAACTGATTGAGAAAAAAGACATCATTTCGCTAAGTCACGAACTTCCATTTACGCCGTCAGTGTTACCGAGTTATCTTCTTTCCAAAAATAAAAACTATAAAAGACACATAATCATATTTCATTGCTAACTTGCACTTGAAAACAGTGGTTTTAATTAAGATTCTAACGTACTTACTCCAACTCCCGCAAAATACGATCATTACACAACAGCGACATATTTTCTACTTTACCTAAAGTGTTCTTTCTGATCTTGGAAATGTACCCGAGGGAACACCATTCCTGGGTTGGAGTTGACCGGTAGAGGGAGCCTGGCTTTCATATACATATCGTCCAACCACCAGTTATAAGCCTACGGAGAGTATAAAAAGGAATAAAATGAAGGAAATATACGTACCAGTTTTTCTATTTTTCTTTGTGTAAATCATCTTCAATCATATAAAAAGTGGATTAAATCCCACTACAAATGAAATTAAAGGAAAATATATAACAAATACTACCGATGAAATTAAAGGGAGATATTGTATATTGTTTTTTTTTTCAGTGAACAGAACGTAAGAATTTCGTGGAACAAAATACTGCGCAGTTTAATCCTTTTAGTGCAAAATTGCAGGATACATGTGGAGCGACTGCTTAGTTTAACATGATTATATTATTGTAATCTCCCTCACTGCAACTGGTCTGTAATTGTTTTTCGTTTTTTATTCCTTGGAAAATATATCATGTTTTTATCCAGTTCATAACACAAGATTTAAGAATCTCCAGGGACGCTGGTAATAGTGTCGGAGCCCCTTGGGCGATTGATCAAATTGCTTCATGCTTGTTTCATGTACTTAATGTGTAACCGGAATCAAACAAACTCCCTCGGCCTTTTTTAAAATGTCATTTCGAATAAAGGGCCGAAAAGTCGAGGATATTTATGTTTGCTTTTATTTATCTCAAATGAGAAAAGAGAAAGAAAACAAAGAGGCAAAGTAACAGATAGTTTCTCTGCTAGTTATAAATTCTCCATAAGTTACCTTTTCATGACGCGAAATGCAACTTTATCAAAAGACATGCAACAGTTATCCGGATAAATGACCATTTCAAATTTCTTAAATCCAAATCATTTAACTAAATGTATTATCAAGCAATGTTACCGCTTTGAAGTTTATTTTAGGCAGTTTTGCTCAAAGACCAAAATCAATAACGGTGATTAATTTGAATGTTTGAAATTTCGTTCAGTTCACTGTTCTGAAAGAATCGATGTACGGAAGGCCTTTTTTTTTTTTGGCCATTTGTAAATTATCTACAGTATGACGCGGTGCCTCAAAATCACTAAAGTGAACAAAATATCACGTACCCAGTTATTTTGTTCCTTTGAAAGTTCCTTCAATTTCGTCTGCAGATACTCGCCCTCACCCCCGTCCTTGCAGAAGTCCGTTACTAGCTCCTCTACCCTCTTGTACTGGTCCTCGGGTATAATGGGCTTTAGGACCTTACAGTATCTATCCATAGTGCGACGGAGATCCGGGACAGGCAGCTTTGGAAGCGGGGTCTTGAATTAAAAGTAAAAATAGATATGAGGCGTGATACCAAAGGTACTTCGTGGTTTATTCTCTCTAGAACATGCAAGGGAATCATGGGCAATGAAAAAAAAGTTATGCTTTTTTTCAGCATATATCATACTATATGCAGTCTTTGATAACACAGTAAACGGAAAACTGGTTTACCTGTTAATTTATCTTTAAACTTTCAGAACTGATGAATATTGTTTAAATACAGATCAAGTGTAAGGGTATATAGGGGAAAAACTCACGCCATCAAACATAGAAATGCTGTGGACATAAATGAAAAGGTAATTTCATTGGTGCAATATACATAAAACATTAGAACACAAAATAACGCGACAAGAAAGATAATTGACTATTATAAAAGTATAATATTATAATAATATAATTACGATGAATTAAATATTTAGTTTACATATTTAGTGAATTAAATATTTAGTTTACATATTTTTAAGTATTGAGCCGTGATATCGGACACTGCGGTACGGCGAAACTTATTCCAAGCATCAGATTTGCATTTCGTGTTGAGGAAATCAAATAAGAAAAAAGTCAAATCTTCGCGTCGTTGATTTTTCTATAGTTAACCACTGTATTAACACACCGTCAGGTAAAAGGAAGATATAAAAAATGGATTGATAAGATTAAATTAAAAAGCGTTCACAGTATTCGCCTCAAATTTAATAAAATATAATCGTAGTAAAAGGGAATGCATAATGAATTGATTGCTTATTTCCAGTCACATTTATTTTGTAGTCTCATGAATGTGCATTGGAAAAATGTTGAACATTTATTCGACCTGATAATTCAGCTATAAACCAAAACGAATGTAAATAAATCATGAGTATATAAATGTTTTTGATCATAATGGAAAATCAATTGTTTTTATTGAATGAACCCTATTTGACCGTCTGAGTGTCTGTCCCTTTTAAAGAAGGTACATTTTCGATACACAAATCAGGAACGACTTTTTGCTGAGAGTGCAAAACAAACTCGCATCTTGGGTCAACGAATTTTAAAGTTACCAGCTATTCTACCAGACGAGAAAAAAATCCACCGTTTATATCTATATCGGATGTTGATTGGACGTGTGGGACTCTCAGATGCACATTTACATTCGTCCCATCAGCGAGGCGATCAATAAACTGCACGAAATAAGTTCATTTGTTATGATTGCATTTCTTAAATTAGCGAGAGACAAGCTTTGATTTCTGCCCGAGTGTTTTGTTTGCCAGAATTGACTCTTCACGATGTCTAACAACACTTTTTTTTACTTTTTTCTTGCAAACCATCTACAATTTGCTTTATAATATCACAAAGTGGAAAATAGATAACGTGCATATTTTTAAGAATTGAAATATTATTTTCTCACGAAAACAATGCTCAAGCAACCTGGCATGAAGTTTAATCAAATCGGGCATAATTTGATAAAGGAGTTTATGGATACATTTCTATCATTTTGAATAAAGATTAACTTTCATTAGAACAGTGTTGGTCCCCTTGGTATTATTTTACCGTGAATTTTATTGAGGAGAGCACACCCCCTATTTCACATGCAAACAGCCATAATTGGAACTAAGCCGCAGCGCGACTGCCGTTCGGCAATCAAAACTACTCCTACATTGCGTAAAGTATATAAACATTAACTGATTTGTTCTGAGTTATTCATACCAGTTGCAATAATTATTCACAGTATTGAATGACAGAATAAATATTGGAGAGGGATTACCTCTAACTTGGATTATTTCTTTTCTAAAAATTACCCTCATAACTACATGAAATGATTGACACAAGTTACAAAAAATTAATAAAATGTTGGAGCTGCTCGAATAGAAAAGAAACCTACCGGCAAGTTGCAATTTATTACGCCCGTTTTCCCACAGAAAAAAAAGATACACCGCAGGTTATTAAAAAGTTATCATTCTATAAAATGACAATCTGGAAAATTAAACCCAACGGGCCTTTTGTCTTTGCGGTTTCAGTTTGGGAAATTACAGATAACTAGAATATAAATATTTAGACTAAACGCTGACCATCAGATAAACCCTCTGGCAAACAAGCTGATTATATATTTTTTGTAATCTTTAAAAGAGGAAAAAGGTTTCAAAAGCTCCATTTAAGACAAAACGCAGAATTTTATTTGTGAAAACACGAATAGAACTACCTCCAATGCTCTGAAATACTGAATCGACTGATAAACTCTAACATGGCTACTTAGACCTTCTTTGCAGCACTTCAAATAAAAACAATAGCAACTCTAGCGACATGAATAGAACTGAAAAAGACCAAGCCGCTTGCCGTATCGAACGGGGTAAATAGTGCGCAGAAAACATCTAAAACGTAAGTGCTATTGATGCAAAGCTGCTGTTTGTACATGTATTTGTACCTTGAAAATACACGGAAACTGGTGCCCTTCCACTAGTTTATATGGTGGGGTAAGTGAGCAGGTTAAAAGATTGCTTCATGAAACTCGTCAGTGTATATTCCTCTGATCTGTATATCTTCAATTTTAACAGCTTGATATCATTAGATATAATGATGAGTCTCACGCGTATGTAAGAAGGGTGTGGTCAACTTGTATGAAACGTTTAATGTATGATAAAGCAGCTGTCCTCATAAACGACCGTTTTTCATCAAAGTTCGATTGTTCAAACTATTTTTCCTTCCCCATGGCAACTTTCTGAATTTCAATGCACCTTTTTGTGGAAAAATGAACAGCTGAAAAGTCGGTCAAAGATTAAAAAAAAAACGGCCCTCCCCTTCCACCTCAAGTTATTTGCAAAGATCATAAAAATTTTAAATAACAGAATAAATGTAAGGGCATTTCAAACTTACCGCTAGGTCCCATTCTGGAAAATTTTCCTCGTCAAAGGAGGCCACCCTGGTGACATAATCCTTCACGGGATGGGGCATGGTGCGTGTGCGGTGCCACGTCCGGTAGTAAGCAGTGCAGGACTTCAACCGTCGTCGGTCTTACAGAAGCGGGCAAATATCGTCGACAGCATCGGCCAAGGATTACCGTCTCAGATCTCACGAAAGGAAAGGCTTCTGTGATCCTCTATCTTCTTGGCTGATGGTGCAAAAATTTAGATTTTAGTAAAGGTTTTCTTTAGCAGTTCCTTTGAATGGCCACACGCTTGATAACGATTGCCTCATGCATGTTGTTGTTTGATTTGTAAAATTTGGCTGAAAATGAGACGTGGTCGCTTAACTCAAGTTAAAAATGCGTGAGTTTCAGATCAAGTTAATTAAGTAAGTATCTTACTATGTCTCTTAACCTCACGACTTTGGCATCCAGTCATCACGCTCCTATTGGCTCTACCCTTTTTGAACGCAGCTATGCAATGACAACATTGCCGGAGAAATGGATTTTGAAATAATTTGATTCTATCGACTTTCGATGCTGGCATGACTGGTTCATAATAGAATTGGTAGTGAGGAAAGAACGCATGAAGAAAAGTCGCAGCAAGTTTGTCGATTGGGTTTTGTTTACCATCTGATAGTTTCGCAGCAGATCAATAGTGTCGTAAATGTTCCAAAGGGCGGTCAATATTTGTCCATGATTTCACTTGCAGACAGTAACAGGGGTGGATGCTCCAAACTCCCCATAACAATGTGTTTTACTGTTGTATATCACAAGTTTCGCTTTCATGTATTCTCATTTTGATCTAGAATAACTTTGATGTAAAGGTGTTAAACCATTCTGTGAACAGTAATTAATCTGTTCCACTCGGCAACTATGTTATGTGTGCACACAAACTGTATCAGGTGCAGCTGTTCTTTTCTGAATAATTAACAAACTATTTCCCCTATTTGATAATTGTCTGCTTTATCTTCCGATATCCTGCCGTAAGTGCATTCAACAAATTCGATTGAACTGGTTTAAATAATTGTATCTTATCGCGTGTCTTTTATTTTGTCAACAAAAAGCGATGGATATTTCCATTAATATTAAAGCGAGCATTGTGATACACAATGAAGGCCATGTTTTCCTGGAGGGGTGAAGTTCAGAGAAGATACATTCTAAATGCTGTATTGTTCTTTATAACTCAGGCACATAAATGATTTAATACTGTTAAATGGCATTTCTCACGTTGGTCACCTCCAAGCATCCTGTGAATCAGTAGTGGATGAAAAAAGGACATAAAAAGGAAACCACGTATTGCTATTTTTGTAATTTTACTATTGTGTGTGATGCTAAAATGTCAACGATCTCAGTATTTCTTAAATTCCAAATTGATATTGTTCTAAGAGCTGGAGAAATCTAACACGATTACCATCAATAAACTTTCCCAGAACTTCAATTAAACCTCATTACTAGATCGAGACATTTAGGATAAATTATTATACACGTATGTACCATTATGATTTATAAAATAATACTATACAAAACAGGCTATTTTCATATTGTGTGATCAAATTTAAATATGGTTTTTTCTTACTCCTAAAGCATTTCAATAAGGGGAAGACATGTTTACATTCTCTTCTCACTTCCACAGGCATTAACATCGAGAAGAACAACAAGCTTAATATCTCAGCGGCTTAATAGATTTGACTTTAGTTCATAAATGCACTTCACTGGAATCAACATCCCTTTCATTAAGTCTTGAACATTAAGTCGACAACTTATTAATGTGTTCCGTAGAGGAAACGATGTAATGCCAATAATGTCGCCGTTGAGGATTGGGCTGGAGCTTAGTCTTTAATCAATCCGTGTCAACAAAACACCTTCCAAGATCAATTTCAGTATATTTTAGGTATATTTGTCGATTTCAACTCCAGGCGTGAACATTTCCCCCTTCGTATTATTGCCCCTCTAGGAATATTGATATAAAACTTTGCAAATCCTTCCGAAATTAGTTTTTATCAGAGTGCAAAAAAAAAAAAAAAAAAAAAAAATAGTCCTGCTATTTCCATGAACACTAAAGTTAAAATCCACAAATAAAGAATTACACAGTGTATTGATCAGGTTATCCTTCTTACTTTTTTACTTTAGTAAATACCTAGCCTGCAAATTAAACCTTTGGTTGATAATTAAATTATATCAGGTCTGGCAAATAGTTCAATCCTCTTGAAATACCCAGTTTTCCTCTCGTTTTTGTCGTATTATTTGATTCCAAGGTCCACGAAGGTGCTTGTGAGCCAAGGGGCCCGAAATACAGCAGGGAAAATGCCAGTGATGCAAGTGATTGAAAGTCAGTTATATTTGAATAAACGTATCGGTTCAAGTGCAATATTGTTAACTATGATTTATGTTAAATTTGATCTTAACGAACAGGTCACAAGGCATAAGGGATTGACGGATTTCTTTATTGTAGTTAGTTTCTGTTTTACATCACATCATCCTGATAAACGACCGCCTCTGCTCGCACTTTGTTTAATACTGAAAAGTCGTCTAAACAGAGAGAAATACGACATCCTCTCCTTGGTACGGGACTTAAAGTTTCTGGCAATCAACCTCCGAAATCAATTTTCGTGTTCTGCTCTGCCTCTCAAGTAATTCACTCATGCAGCACTTCCTCTTATTACCAACTAATGAAGAGATTCCAAAACGGATGGAATCCCCTGTCACCACCCTGTGCGTGCTACTTCCTTGCCTAACATCCATGGGTCAGAAGAACACATTCGAAACATTTTATGAAATAAAAAGTGAGCATTTGAATCCAGTGGGGGAACAAAAAGGCCGCGTTATATTTCAAATATATACATATTTTTAATGTTGACCCAAAAGAAATTGGCATTTGCCAGTCTTTGATTACCCTGTTGTATCTTTTTTATTTGTTAGCGCAAAACATTATCGGTGCATATCAGTGCTAAAGGCAAACCATGCTTTGAACCCTTTTTGTGTTTTCTCCATCAGACAGACACGTTATTAGTTCAACTCTCTATCAGATATGTATACATCCTGACGCCATTGGGATATAGTCGTCTAAATGAAGACAAGAAAAACAGAAAAATCATTTGAAATAGGTTTCATTTCTTTTTATTTCTTAAAAATACACCTACCGAAAGGTAAAACTATAGATATTAACCGCGGTCTATACATTACTTTCGTACACTTATAATGCAGGATCTTCTTACATCGACGTGTTCCGTGCTAGCAGAGCATGTCCGATCTGTATTAATGCTTTCTACTTTTGGATCCCAGCACGACGTTTTTGTTGATTACTAGAGGAATCCCCGGGGGCCCGGCGGTTCACGCTTGACACACAATTTAAAACTATATCGATTTCAATTGCCAAGGAATGCTTAATCAATGTTTTACAAACAAACCAGTCGGCATTTAGGGAGTAATGCTTATTGCACTTCTGAACCTGGTTTCGAAAATAAATTTATATGTTAAATTTTCTTTAATTTCTAGAGAGAGATATGAGATCTCTGTTGAAGCACACTGCACCGTATGTGGTATATGGTATGATATGAACAACCTCATCTCTCTCTCTCACTCTCTCTCTCTCTCTCTCTCTCTCGCTCAACGAAATGTAATCTGATATATATTCAACCTGCGTCAAATAAGGCGAAAAAGACGCCCCACTTTTTAGTCTGATAAATTTGACTTCAGTTCCACGGAGCAATACGGGCAATAAAACAACATTAAATGAATTTTATTTAACTTAGCTCCATATTTACAGAAATCGTTATCTTCAGTGTGACTTCTCAGCGAAAATAACTTCAACTGTGTACTTTGAGGTCCCGTCACTAAAGCGTCTACAGTTCATCTCTCATTCTTCCTCTCATAAACTTGAGATTTTGCAGGCTGACTTCCAGTTGAAATATCAATACTTCAGCCAGGCATTATTTCACTTAATTAAATGTTATTTGATTTGCTGGAAATAATATACTTCATCCTTAACTTAATTTCACATCACTCATCCTAACAACATTCTATCCCTAATTCAGTTTTCTTAATGAATTGAGATGGAACCATATATTTGAAGTGGCTATTATGTATAAGTCTGCAAAAGTGGGCGAAAGAGAAAAAATATCAATTGACGACGAAAGATTTAAGGATCATGTTTACGTTGGGTAGACTGAACGTTTTTGATAGTTGCACAATGTTATTCATTTTTGGGAGATACTTGAAACGGTAGCATTTATATTCAAAAGGAAATCAAAAGTCAAAAGGCCGAAAACCGAATGTCAAATCTACGCACGAGAAGCATCACTTGAAAAGCGGTCACTGGTTCTTGATAATGAACACACAAAAACAAACTAAAACAGAACATGGGAAATAATGTGATTTGCTTTATTAGAATGCACCCTATATACTAGAAGGCCTGACAGTTTAATTACAATAATGCCTTCCTAACAAGTGCCAGTTATAATTATAGTGATGAAAATAACTTGTGATTGACTTAATTTCACTTGCTGATGAGTGTTTAAATTAAAAGCAGCTACTGCATCTTAATTATTTTGAAATGCTGTTTGTCACCGCATCACCAATCAGAGTCTGAAGAGTCATGCTCAACGCGCGACGTTCCACGCGCACGCACATGCGAGCTAGAATCACCATTGGCTTCCGTGCTATCACCGAACAAAATCTTTTCAGGGTTATAAAACGGATTAACCGCTTCTACTTGTTTAGGTTCTGCCTTCATTTCTTGATAAAGAGGGGGTGCTGCCCAAGGGTCATTCTTGGCCATTTTAGTGGGCATCCATGGTTCATTTGTGTCCAACTTTTCCGAATCTATAAACGGGTTTATATTGCTTGGTTTTCCCGTGTTGAATGGGTTGGAGGTGCCGTTGATGCTCTCATATGACCTAGTACCTTGGGTATACTCCAGATGATTTTTCTTTTCGTTATCCACTAGCCTCGTCCCGTCTGTATTGTTCACCATATATGTCTTGTAGTCCATATTGGGAGCACCGTCTATTAAAACACCGGCTTCATTCTCAAAAGGTTTGTATTTGTATATTACTTTCAGAATTATCAAAAGCGGTGCATAAAGCACGTTACTAAGACAAATACCGATGTTCAGGGACGTAAACCCTATACTTTGAACAATCTGCCCGGCTACTATGGGACCAAAAGCATATGCAAATGAATAAGATATGTCAGCGATTGCGTAAACGCTGCCGTACACAGAAACATGGCGTACATCTACAAGGTAACCTAGTGTTGGCAACAAAGCCGTGTCTACTAAAGCTATACCAAAACAAATTAGACAAATGGGGACAATGAGTATACCATACGTTTTGCAAAACGGAATGGCCAAACAACTCAACCCTTCCATAGCCAAACCAACGGCAGCCATTAGCCATTGATATTTAGGGTAGTTCTTGGCAAGTTTAACTGTCAAATATACACCTGTCACGTGTGGAATAAATGCCGGTAGCCAAATGAAACCCATCTCCCATTCTGTGGCGTTCATAGTGTCCTTCATCCAAATAGCAATGGTCGGTTCCAAGAAGGCCAGAGAGACGTTTGACATGGCCAGAGCGCCAGCGGCAATGGCGATGAAAGGGTCCATCAGAAGACGCCATATTGGAGTACCTTTTGGCAAATTCTGCGCCGCCTTCTTGGCTTTACGCTCCCGACGGATAGGTCCCATTACGAAGAGCAAAAGGGCGCCGTCCAACAGGGCTACTGTGGCAAGAGTGAGGAAGGGTACCCTTTTACCCAGGAACTGGTACAGCCCTCCGCCGAACGGCGGGGCAACCAGACAACCGAATGAAATGAAGGCTAGAGCGATACCAAGGGCCTGGCTTCGCTCCCCTTCCTCGTGGTACCGATCGGCAATCATGGCCAGGCCTGAGGTGTCGGCAAATGCGGATCCTACCCCCTGCAATCCCCGTGCCATGAACAGCACGGCATAGGATTCTCCAAAGGCAAACAGTGACGTGGAACAAAAAATGACACCAAGTCCTATCATCATAGGTATGTCATACCCGATTCTGTCTATCAAAGCTCCGGAAAACGGGTTTATCATAAGCTGAATGATGGCCTTGATGGCGAAAAGTACGCCAACGGAGATGTCTTCCGCGCTATAGTCAAGCACTGCCAGCAGTTTGCGCTTATGTGTGGTGGCGTTGGCTGTGGCATTGCACGGCGGCAACAAGGTTGTTGTGTCGGAATTGTTTAACATAGACACGCTGGTTGTTTCTGTAAAGTTATCAGTAGAATTATAATCTACAGTATAGTCTATTGTAAAGTCTACAGGTGACTGTGTAGCGTTAAGCGGGGTACAGTTTACTTGTGGTGCCATTGTCGGGGCTGGTGTTCCCCCCAGTATCGCGGGAGGGCCCCATGCGTTGATACTGCGAAGGTAGTCCGGAATGATGGGGACTATGACCATATATAACATATTGTCCAGCAAGAGAACTATACACACAATGACTAAGATTATTCTTCGCTGGCTGACTGGGTCTTCAATTTTAGTCTTGATCCTCCTGAACAGCTCCGACACTTCCACGTTGAGAATGGGTACGACAGGCATTTTGATGATGTGGTTAATTACGGTTTTTCTGTTAATATTGTTTTCAAACCTAAAAATAAATGTAAAAAGTTCGTCAAAATGTTTGGCAATATAAAATATCCCTGCATATGATCAAAATGTTATTTTTAAATGATGCTACATTTTAAAAATGCTTAGGTTAACTTTTCTGACAATTTTTGAATGTGAAAAATACCCAATCTCACCTTCACTGTTGGTTCTTCGTTTCCCCCTTACTTGTTATCTTAAAGTTAAAAGCTTTAGAATAAAAATCAACTTCTCCAAATTGGCCTTTTTCTGACTCCCGTTTCCTGTTTAAGTCAGGGTGATGTATTGCTTCCAAACCAACATGAGTCCAGAAAGGTTCGTATTGACAACTTTCGCTCTCAAATGATTAATAATTCAGGATTTTTAAATCGATGTGTTTTATTTTCCTTACTTTTCTTAAGCCGTATCCAAACAATCCTTGTAGGAAATATTGGTAATTTGACAGCTGGGCCGACGCCTTCTCTGCCTTGGAGTCAAGTTCTGCTAATGGTCACCTGATATTTTAAGCTTGCGCATGCGCGGTTGTAGTGGTCGCTGTCGACTCCTCATTCCTGTCAGTAAGCTGTTGGTTTCCTTAAAGAAGGAGAATAACATCCAATGTAATTCAGTCCTCAATTCGTCAAAGTTTGTTCGAATTTTATTGATTCTGTGCCAATTCGATTCAGCGTTTGCTCACATCCCCAACGTTTCCAGCCATAAGTATATCTTCAGTTTGCAAAGTCGTCCCAAAAACATTTGGGCTGCGGATATCTAAAACGAACTTCTATCAGCAAAATCACATCAAATTATCAATCAGAAGTTTCTTTCCAGACTCTGTTATCCTGGAAACACGACAGGCAATTAGAGACCCACACAGTTTTATAAATTAACAGCTAGAGTCGCAGCAGTGTCTCAGGGGACCAATAAGGCAATGGTATATGAGTATCAAGAAACTCTTTAATTAATATCTGGGATTTATAAATGGAAACTGTTTTATAGCGTGAGCAGACTGTTAGTCAGTTACTTCTATCTGGGGGTTGATGTATCATTCTTCAACCACTGTAACCCAAAGTAACGGGATTTGCAGGCACTAGGGTCCAATAACTCAAGAAATTATCCCAAACTGTGACGTAGAAGAATGATTCGCACGTTGGAATGTTCGATAAAACTAGGAAATAAGATTAATTAAGGCACGCATTTAACAACCTACTCACGAAAGTAATATATACGTTCTTTGTCTTTGCCAGGTCTTAGTTTCCCAGGAATTTATTGTTTTGTCAAAACATCTACGCAATGAATTTTTTGTTCAGAAGGGAGAAAGGCTAAGATCTGGGAATGTGTGTTTTTCAAGTGGTTTTTCAAACTTGAAATTTCCACACTTGAATAAATGAATACAGTATATAGATAGCAGCTCGGGTTTATTGCTACAAGAAGACATATACAGTGGTAATAATTGAAGTGATAGCTTGATAAGGACTCGGGCTTGAACTGCCTATTAATGTGCTCAGCGGTATTAGTGTAAAGTCGTAATAATAGTCACCCAAATCCGTCAAAGTCGTGCACAAAAACCGACAGTTTAGTGGGGAGCGTCAAAGAACTTGACAGCACTCGAAATAGATTATACATACAAATCAGATTAAGGCACAGTAATTTTCAAAGTAATAGACAATCGGATGCTAAGTAAACTAGATGGTCTCAGCTGCCAGATTCCCAATTACATCCAAACAGCGTATAAAGTAATAGATTTTGAGCTATATGCTGTCTCATTAGACTGCACCGCTCGATAGAAAGAAAACAGTATCGACCCGAATATCGGCCAATTTATCTCGGTGAAGCAAGGGACCAGCGTCAATTGCAGATGAGAGAAGTTAAGATGTGTCGAGGGCCCCATGAGAGGCTGGCCTCTTTAACTTACTCCTCAAGAGGGTGGGGTGCGTCCCAGTTGATTCACACAATGTACTTCTCCAAAAAATTGAGGAATAAGTATAAATTTGTATTGAGTTATTTCAAATTCTCCATGGATTAATCAAAGCAAAAAATGAATATTTTGACTGTTTGAAAATATTGTGACATAACGTTTGCTTCGTTATCAACATATCGGAAAGCCACATAATTAGGTTATTGTAGAAAGTCTTTACATTGCCGGTGTGACAGGTACCATATTCCGCTAAGAACCGTAGTCCGCTCCCCATTACTTTGTACAGGCGTCATTCGTCCCATATACTTATTAACTAGCCCCAATACTTTGACTAACCTTAACCTGTACTAATCATATGGGACCTCAGACTTTCGTTCGTAGGACTACCATTCCTGTAACACTGGTGAGATGCACCTTCTCCCTTTTTACTCAAACGAAATGCTGGATTCAGACCCGGGCCTTTCCCACGAAGAGGATAACAAAATGATCTTCGGTCGACAGAAAAAGTGTCAAATTCTGCAAAATTCATTTTTACAGCTGCTGTGAAAATGGGGGCATAGGGATTGGGCACTCATTTCTTGATGTCATTCATACGCCAGTGACATTCAATATACTGAGAGTGTTTGTCAAAACTTTCTGCTGAACTAAAACCAGTATGCCGTTTAAGGTAGTTTAAAAGGCAATTTTTACTTTATCAGAGAGTTTATCCATTTAATATATGTGTATAGTATTGCTGTTCCTTGAAATTAACATTATTCAACCTGAACAATTAATTTTTATGCTATTTCGAACATGTACAGAATACAATGTGCATTTGATACAAAAAATCTTGAGAATCTTATCAGCTTAAATTGACCTTTTTCTTAAATTGTCGGGGTTTGTACTACATTTATATACAAGAAGATTAGATAATAAGGTTTTTATAACAACAATTTTTTTATAATCTATGACATCATTAAGATAATATTTTTTTATTTTCAAAACGGCTTTTAACTATTCTTTAACATCTTTATTTATAGAGTGATTTGAATCGAACATCGATTTTGGACGAAGAAATTCATGATTATACACAAAATATTACGTTTAGCATGGTAGTTAACTGGTATAACTAATGAACAAAGCTTACTTCTTACAACATCATCAGACTCACGTTATTAACGCAAATCTAGCTTTTACAAAACAAAATCTCTTGCGAAATCAACTTTCAACCAGCGGCTCAAACAATCGATTAGCAAGTTTAGGGCTCATCTTATTCAATTGGATTAGCAAGTTCCCGAAATTGTGTTTATCTAATTGAGTTGCTGAAGATAAATAGCTGAATTAACGCCAACTATGACGCCGATAGCCTCCAAGTTCGTGGGACTTGAACGCCCTTCACGCGTCTCAGCGTCTTAAGGTACACGCTACCAGTGCTGGTTCAAAGTGTAAGCGCAGTCGGCACGGGCCGAAAAAAAAAGAAATAGTCCATCATACCTCCGCCCTAGGTATTATGGTAAAAACGTTTTGAAACCTCTTGAAATGTATCATTAGATAGGTTATTACATTACAGATCATTAACGCTGCCCTCATATTGTTAAACTTTTTCATAATTGGGATCACAACAATGACCCTTTCTCAACACGGGTTAAACGGGTCAGTCGTTTTGACGTGTAATCGAGTAACAATCAATAATACGGTCAATATTCTCTTTTATACTTGCAGGCCGATAATTTCATTATTAGTTCCCCTAACTATGATTTTTCTATTGAAACAAGGAGAAATTGGCCGGTAATCAAAGTCGATTGCCTATTCATTGTATCCAACAAAATCGCTAACGATTTCCTTTGTAGCGCCATTGTTCCTTGTACCGCCAGCCGTTACCCGTTTCCTGTCTCATGTCGCCCTGTGACACACGATTGCCGTAGTTTGATATTTTGATACGGACTAAATCGATCACTCTTTGAATGCCTTTACTGTGCTGGAGTTTAGTGTAGGAAAGTTCAGCGTTGGCGATCTGTTTTCTGTGTTTTCGCCCTTTTTGAATAGAATATAATATAGACATTGTAGAATTACTGGCAAAAAGCAAAGAACCTTTTGCACAGGAACTGTCACGCTGTTGCCTGTCACGAATACTGTGGGATCATAGAGTTGGGTTAAAATGATAAAGACTTCATATAAATAGTTAAATATACATTTTGAAGTGATGCCCTGCGAAACCACCACATGGGTTAAAATCAGCATATCGTTTGAAATAATGAAAAAAAAAAAGAATCGGAAGAAAAGTAATATAAAGTAGTACATGCCTATATGAAACTAAAGCTTGCATGATTTAATAAAGCAATGAGTCTGCTGCCTACACGAGACTATTCACAGTCGAAGTTTAAATTCTTTCTTGAAGAAAAGAGTGGGGCGCGCTGTAGCTTCAGAGATGCTTTATCTCATATGTGCACAGATTCTTGGTTCAGTGGTTCACAAAAGAATCATATACAGCTGAATGGGTATGGGGTTAGAACTGGACTTTCACCAACAGGGAAGGGATTTTGGGCTTATGAACAACCCGCTAGAATGCTTATTACGTTGGAAATTTCCTCCAGCCGCAAAACATCTATTTGACTACCCTTATCAGTAATGCACAGAATTCCTCCTCACACAAGAAACTTCGGCCATTGTGCGATCCTTGCACTTTCACATAGGTCATTGCGCTCAGCTGGGTTCTTTATTATACAAAGATGATATAATAATGGACATCATTTGATGCCACACCTATAATACAATATATCGCACTCGGTGAATGGTTTGGTTAACCTTGCATCAGCACTTTTAGCATTTTGCTCTTTACTGAACTTCGAGACTAAACTCAAATTCAAGGACGGTAGTAATACAGTATAAGGACTTTCTATAGGAAAAAACAACAGAGTAAATATTCAAATACAATCGAAACTTGTTTGAAAGGTTTCATATTGCGTTATTGTTGATATTTTGAGGTTTAAATTTCAGTTTTTCGTGGGGAGGGGGGGGGGGAGGTTCTATTCCAGAAGGACGAGGTATAAGCGGTGCATCAACAGAATATTGTGTTGGAGTAAGACTTATTGAGATGATGTGTGTTGGCATTTTTTATGGGTTGTGAATATGTGAATGATCCGTTATACAGTTTTTTTTTTGTAATACTTACGATTTGTAAAAATACACATCGTTAAAGTGGGATTTTGCCTCGAAGGGCAGACTTAATGGTATTCGACTGTTTATTAGAACTATTTCTAGGAGTGGCAATAAAGAATCCTTCGATTATGTTATCGTCATTATTATTTTATGTGGGAATTTAAGCCCAGATGAAGGAATGTCCAAAGCTGAGGTAACTTATCACTATTTGCTTCAGGAAATATCGACAAAAAAGCGCTTATTAGCACTGTACAAATATTAGCTGTGGCTGAACTCGATAAATGCTCCGTCACGCTACTGAAAAACGCTGCAGGTTACCGATGGAATAATTCACAGACTTAACCCCACATGTTAACACCGGAAGGTGAAAATTACGACAAAGCCTTATAGAGGATCTTTTAAAGAATGGAAGCATTGAAAATTTTAAACAAACGAAACATAATATTCAGGCCGACATCTGCACCGCTTTACACCAAGTTTCTCTATTTGTAAGGAGAGGGACAAATTCATCTTGTCTTTTGTATTTTTGTCGCTGTGACATCGTAATCGATAATTGTATTTTCTGCCTTATCAGCATACTGTTCGTACACGTGTTGTTGTTTTTTAAATAGTTGAATTTACTTGACGCTGTTTATGCTTTGGGTTTGTTTATCTTGTTTTATTCCCTTGCTTCAAAAAGTGAGGCAAAAACCTATGGACACGAGAGTGAAAAACTATTCACATTCATGAGGCAAATGGAGTTTAAAATTTTCTTTCAATAATGAAAGTTTTTTCTATAATTTAACTTCGACAATAACCGCTTTGAGCGTTTCTAATGGTTCGTTCAGGGAAAGCTATACTTAAGGCAGAATTAGAACTAAAGACAATTTGGTAAGTCAAAGATTGGACCCATTATCATTATCTGTAAGAGGTCAAAGGCCAAGGGATTGAATGTCTGATAGACATTAAAATACCTGTCTAATTAGCCAACCTGTCTGTCTGTCACTCAAATTATTCCGACTTAAGTTGTACAGCCATACCCGACTGACAATTTTTGAGATAGCGCCTTCCAAACTTAGCTTCGGGGAAGGTATTGCGGGCACTGCCAGTCAATGCTTCCCTTGTGAATTATAGTTAAAGGGCACTAGCTATGCTTTCAATGCAGTACACGGTGTCCAACCTTTTCTTCAACTCTGATAAAACATATTGCACCAGGAAATGTTTTAGATGAAAAACTATAACCATCGGATAACCCCTTTTTGTCAGGACAGTTCAAAATGTCAAAAGATCTCTGAATTACCATTTCCTTGTTTGGCCCTTACAAATGATAAGATTGGGTAGGTCTGTTATGTATGTTCTACCTACAATATCTCCAGCAATATCTCCAGTTAACCTAGCATGACCGAGGTGTGAATGAATCTTTTGTGCATAACTTGCCTGAACAATCCTCTTTTTTCTGCATTTTTAACTCTTAGAAAAAACAGCCTATACAGTGATAATTATAATGTGGTATTTTCTTATATAAAGAGAGAAGTTTGACTTTCAAGATTAACCGCGTTGTTAAAATGGCGCGCCTATCTCTAAGTAGATATAATTTATCTGACATCACATGATGGCTTGAGTGTCCGTTGGGGGTTTTAATTCTTAAGCGCTATAGGGGTTCCTATTTGAACTGTTCGTCGGGTGACGTCAAATGGAAATCAAACGAGACACTCAAAGTATCGCGACTAAGCGTAAAATCAAGCGAAATTTCTCGGCATTTGGAGAGGAGTGGCTTGAGAAATAATGGCAGACTAGCTTGTGCTGTGCGTCAAGAAATAAAAGCTGACAGAATTGTCAAAAGATATTTGCATAGTTGTTTTCTCTGAAGTTCTGTCGAATTACAATTTATCTTCACAAATTCAACATGTTTTATGTGTCACTTACACCTATTACATGTATTATTTTTTAAGACGGTCGACATTCCGTCTTTCAGAGTCACGCGGATTTTGGCACATTTTAAAGCCTCGTATGAGGTCACCCGGTACCGAAAGCCTCGTTTTAGGTTATCTCGGATGAATTTCATTGGCTATTACTGTTTTAAGTTACAAGAGTTTTGAATGCGTCCTAATTGAAGTATGATCTGATTTTATTTATTTTTCTGGGAAACGCCATTTGACATTTGGGTCGAACCATGCACATCGTAATCTTTTCCTGAGAAACAATATATCATCACTAAGAAACAATATATCATAATATGCCGTATACACAGGCAAATGGACTACCTCATTAATTGGTTATTCAAAAGAGTCTAGAATGGAGGAAGGAGATCTCATTGGGAACGATAAGACCATAACGGCATCAATATTTGGAACGGTCTTTTCATATACTTTATATGTGTCATTTTATGCCTATGGAATATCTAGCCATTTTATGTTATCTATAACATTTTAATTATAAGCTACAGTACAGTTACAGTAGTTGTTTGTAAACAGTACATTAAAGTTTTGCCCAGTGTATTTTTATAATGGTATAGAGCTAAATAACTTGAAACCCTGTAGGTCTTGATATTGAAATAGCAATAAAACGCCTTTAATATTTACGTATTCTGTGTTGTTGTTGAATTTAAAAACCGTAACAATGGAGCTTTTTTGTTTGTTTGGGGGTGGGGGGGTGGGGAAGAAATACAAAGCCTGTAGACTAAATTGGAGAGAAAAGTTCTTGATAAAGATAATCATTTCCCAAAACGAATCTTTTAAAAAATGAAAAATTTAATCACTTGAAATGTATTCAAAGAATATGCTTTTTAGTTCACTTTAGCAAAGGACAACTCTTCCACCGTTACTTGACCAGAGCACAAGGCCATTCAGTACGTGGTTCAGAGCAGTTTTTTTCTTTTACAATGCCACACTTTTGCATAGTACCAGAATGCACAATCAGGGGATAGAAGGGCAAGTAAAACATTAGCTACCTCAGTCTCCCTATGGACACTTCAAAATAACAAGCATGGCTAATTGAATCATGGAATTGAAGCAGCCCAATCTCAGTGTTGTATGGGGGTGGTCGGCTCGTGTCGTAGATAAAATCTTTCTTATCAAGTTATAGTTGCATAAACATTACGCTTAGGTATCTTATTTAAGTAGAATTGCATAGGTGGTTTTAACTATTTTATCTGCCTTTAAGTTTCTAGTGGAGATACTATTTTCAATTGATCCGGAGGTCGAAAATGGGCCGATTTGGGAAGGTTACAGCTACGACTACCTTGTATGATCAAAGCTTGTATGTAGTTGTGGATTTAAGTGGGCGACTTACAAGTGAAAAGTTAAGTCAAGATGTCGAAATGCCGAATTAAGAGAAATTTGCTGAACATAATGCTAGGGAGTTAGGTGCTTGGCTTTTAAGCTTGGACAACATCCCTATACCTTTAAGTTCTCCTCACCACTGACTTGTCCTTGAGTAAATGCTTCTCTTACGCCCCTTGCGTGATTTATCGAAACTGAGCACCACATGCTTTCATTTATGCAACTTATTATAATTTAGATTGCAATAAACTTTGAAAAAATTATCCACGTTGTTTTATTAACACATTATTGTTCACAACACAAATATACATGTTCAAATTCGCCTGCCTTTAAAAGTACACAGGCATTGCCAGTGTATCCATATTAGAGTTGAACCAAATGTCGCAAAATGCACTTAAACTCGTCCCATTGGTGTCTTTGGGTTTACGACATAATTAAGAAACAATTGAGTTGCAAATTTAATTGCTATGGGAAAATAAGGAGAGAGGCTGATCTAATATTAATCACAGTGCCTCGTGAACCAGTGCGGTAACAACCTGGGTATCTTAATTTGTGGTTTTCGTCCCAGTTGAAACGGGTAATAAAGCAGCTCGTTTGTACATTGGACATTAAATAAATTAGTAAGTTCACCTTTGTGTTATATGACTTAAATATTATTATATGAAGCAACAAAGCAAAAAAAGACTTCTATAAATCTTGGCATTGTTAGCCAGTTTGAAGTAACAGAATGAAGTTCACAATTTAACGACCTGGAAATGGACAGCGATGTTCTCGTCTAGCAATTCTAGGAGTGTAACTTCCTATTGTTCATTTGGACTTTAGCAGTTCTACTTAAAATTCAAGCAGCTTAATTACATTTGTACATCACTGATTGATTTCAAAGCGCTCTCCTCTAATTTCTCTAAATCGGGTAGTCCGGCCATGTTCAAATAACCCACTCATGCACAAAGTCAATTACAATTTGACAGCTTTCAGTTATGTATGGTTACTTTCAGCGACGTTCTGAATATTTTTTGTATATGTTACCTCACTTAAGCAAATTATGTGTCAAAAATAGTAGATTAATGCAATGATAATATATTTAGTACAAGCACAAGTTGCCTAATCACTTGTGTATGACATTCGAAATAACATAAAGTACATGAAGTGTGCATGTCTACATAGAGGTGCTAGATATGAGCTTTCAGTTCCTTACCAACAACACTAGCGTTAAGATATTGAGCATACACAAAACTGTCAGTTCGAACTTAATCATTGCATGCTTTCGGTAGGCTATGTGCATATACAGGCTCTTACTCCATTCCAAAAACAAAAATCCTTCACAAAAATATTTGGTCGATTGCAAGCCTTTTCTGCTCAGCTTCTGAGAGGATGGTGTCAAGGTGATAAAAGTACATGGGTCCTATCCCATTTGTTCGGCGTGATTTCTACAAATATAGTCTTTGCTTGAAGCGAGATATGCCTGCTTTGCCTGAAGGTTTCAATTATGTGTTAGACGTGTCCTAGCGATGGCTAACATAATGATATGTGCTCTCTCTCTCTCTCTCTCTCTCTCTCTGATATAACTGCAATATGCAACTTTTTTGTTGTAGAACTATTAAAATCAGAATGAAATATGCACCACATTAAAAATGATCTTATACTTTCAAATAATGAAGTTCGTCGTCTTGAAAACCTTTTGTTAGTTATCTAGAATATTAAACAACTGTCTCAAGGTCTGTCTGACAAATAATTCTTATGCAGTCCTAAAGCAAAAAAAAAGTACGATAGTCTGAATATAGTCATTTGCAAGTTTCATACACACATACACATGTACAAAACGATAACCAGGATCAAAACTACCACCTAGGTTTGCTTTTGTACTCTGCAAATCTTTTCATATGCAAGAGAGCGCACTAAAACTACAGTGTCTACTTGGTCCCCACGTGACCGCCATTAAAACGTCCTGGAAATCCTCAGCAAATGACTCCTGTCTGGAAATGACTGTATTAGTAAGACAGATAGCCGCAATTAATATTCAAAGTCAGTAGAAATATAATGGCATCAACACTTGGTCGTCCAACCCAACAGTTTCGCACTACGTACACACTTATTCCTTCACGTTTTAACGTATGTGCTTGACCCACTCAGGTACGTTTTCACACACACGTGCATCTGCATCCCATTCGCGCGCATGCAGTAAACATCTCACGAATAAGGAGGAATCTAATCAATGTGGTGATTTCTTTCTTTTGGATGGAGGGATTAATTCGATTTGCTTAATCTGTCGGGAGTAGCAATATTAAAGTACGCAGTAGGCGTAAAAAAATTAAAACGTGCAACCACCAGAACAAGGCAACGGCACTATATCGACCTTCCTGGCATGTGGACCTGTATGTCCAACCACCTGCTCTCTAGCTTAATAAGTTGATTGCCGCTAACCAGTATTGTTTTTGTTTTATCGAATTACGATATTTATTGCTGTACAGGGACTGTATCCTCGCTATGTGGCGTTGTACTATTACATCAAATGCGCCATTATGTTCCTTTCGGGATAACAGAAAGCGCCAATAGACACACCTATCCTGCGGCTTTAGTTTCAGTTAATAAAATATCGAACAGAAACGCAATTTGCTTGGGTTGTATTGTTTTATTGGACGAAGAAAAGAATATCCTTATTTGAGGATAATCAGACCACGTGACTTGTTGAGTGTTCCAATATCTCTTGATCCTTAAGAATTTTTAGAAAGGCCCGTGAAATGAGAATGAAATCAAAAGATGGTCGCTTTGAAGTCCAAAAAGAAAATACATTTGTTCGATTAAAATTGCATGGTTTGATTGAAGACCTAACTTGCTACATGTAGGCCTATTTTGTTTTCTATCAATCCTCCGCTTCAGGGAAAACCACTTAGTGTCACTCCGACAGGAACCCTACTTATTATTCATAGGTATATATATCTCAGAAGAATTAATTCCGAGGTAAAGAGTAACTGTAACATTTTGTGGCTGTACCATTATAAATATTTAATTTACCCTTGGCCATTTACCCTTGGCCAGCGTAGATGTCGACTGGTTCTCTGGGGAGATCGCAAACCCGTTAACTTCTGTTAAATAGGCTGTTTTCGACAACTGTGGAAAGAGGATCTAATTAATCGTTTGACGGGAGTGTCGGCGGTGCTATTACGTGTCACAACAAACGTGATACAAATCTGGTTGCTCTCGTTGTTAGAATGAAACATACGTTATTAAAATGTGAGATGTAACGAAAACATAAGTTGCCTCGCATGATGAACGACCTTTTACAGTAACAAAACATTGAAAGCGTTGAACACGGGGCTAATGACTGGTGAATTAGCAGTGGGAAGATCTAACATTCATAACATGTCTTCATTCATAGTAAAAAGTGTCCTAAGCACCAGAGCGTTTAGCTTACATGGACTAGCAACCTGTCTTGATTCTTGTGGGTGTAACGCTCTCCGCCAGCATTAAAGTTTCAGCGTTGGCTAGGAGCTCAACTCTATCATCAGCGAATGCCGTTGCGTCATGGTAACGGAGAGCGTTGACTGCATAGAGGAAAATTGCCTTCAGTACTCTAAAGCTGAAAGCGAATTCACTTAAAAATAAAACTACAGTAAGATACTGCTTTTATTCTATTTCACGTCTAAATACACGTAAATTTGACGTTTATACATGACCAAATCACGGAAGTCAATATGCATTCTTAATAGACTGGTGTACCAGTGTACCTACTAGATTACTTTTATCCTCAAGGTGTATGTCGTTTCTCACTCTGCACATGTGCTAAAAAGCTGTTTGCGAAGCATAAGGAGTGGACTATACTTTCAGATGACAACACACACACACATATATAAATATTTTACTTCTGTTGTTATGTCTGCCGTCACATATACTCCAATAAAATTGACAATAAATACGAGTTTCATGTTTTGGTGTTAAACTTGCGATCATGACAGCACATACAACTTCAGCGTTTGTCTTTGTGAAGTAATTTCTTTGGTGCACAGAATGTTAGTTACACGTCTTAGCTTATAACACGTAATTTGGTTATTAATCTGTCAACCGTCTGACTGGTCCCACAAATGATAACTTCATGACACCCACAACACACGCACGTATTAACCGTTGATTAAATATCCAATTTTATTGTCAAAATTGATTTTTAAGATTAATACAATTATTAAACTGAGCTTATGATAAGGATATGGGTAACATAGGAGTTTTTTACTTCGATTTTTGCACTCTATTTTTAAGACAAACTTAAATAATATATAAAATAATCGTTTTCGTTCCACGTGACATACATGCACTTACAACCCCTGTAACCCAAAATGTGCCAATACGTTTCAATACATAAGGGGATATTGACGGCTTCTTGAGCCTATTCTTATATCTATACTTCAGTTTTGGAAAATGATTGAGATGGCAAGGAATGAAGCCTCTCCATGGGCTTTTGCCTGAAATGCATAATGCTGTAATCAAGTTTTTTTTTTGCTCAGCAGAGTGTTGAGCCCCCTCCTTCCCTCATCTCTCTCTCTCTCTCTCTCTGACACACACACACACTTCTTTTCACAAGAATATGTTACAAATAACAATACCATGCTGCTTTTCTAAATCAAACTTTCAAAGGAAAACGTATCATCATATTGGCCTTAACATAGCCACTTTGGTCGTGGTTGATAGGATGCACAGGACGCAGTCCGCCAGCTGCGCCGGATCTCTCACTTTATGTCTCCACTCTCTGAATAATTTGGACTTTTGGACTTATCCAGAATGATAAATAAACATAATTATTTCCAAAAATGACAATGTACGGTGTTGTATGTTTAATGCTTGTTTTATTATTATGTGCATGTCTATACAAATCTGAACGATCAGAATTATTGACAAGTTTTGTTTTTGTTTTTTGTTTTGTAGGGACGAGTACAACCTGTGCACGCGTGAGGATTCCTTGGCAATCTATGCAGAATGCAAATGAGGCATTTTAAAAAGCATGTCCGAACTAAAAATAAAACACCCGTGGGTCGTCTTTGGGAATATGCCCAATGGCCCAGTATTCTTTTAACACAATTATGAAAGGCACTAAAGTGAAGTTATAAGGGAGACATGTCTGCACGCGATAGACATTGTAGTGCCCAGATTTCAGGATTCCCCAAGGCCAGGTGCGCCCCCTTTTTAATACAAACATAAGCCTCATCAGATAGATGCACCTTTTAATTCATATTTTCCATTTCAATTTTGAAATGAAACCCAAAATCTTGGAATTATCAGGATTATCACGAACAGCTTTAAATTACTATGCATTGTTTAACCACAGAGTGCGTGTGGACAACCTTTGTCAATGTAAGCCATGATAAGCATAAAAAGTTTAATTCATAGTAACTGTTTCAGACCCACATACTGGCACGTGAAGTCCCTGTTCACCATTGATTATTAACAGAAGCAGATCATGGTCAAGTAGAATAAAATCGTCCAGCCTTTTCTGGACGCAATGTAAATTATCAAATTACAATAAAATTTTCCATTTTTATGGGAACAACCTGAAAGCGTCATACTGCTGAGTTTGTAGAACATTAGACAATAATATTTTAACAAAGTCCGAGGAACTATTTTACTTTTCATGAAAAAAAAAACAATAACAACGATTCACACAGTTCTCAAAAAGGACATAATTGAAATCTCATTTCTTTACCACTTACCGATTTAATGCATTTGGTTTCCTAGAAATGCTCCCTGTACTTTCCTTGTGTTGCTACTCTGTGTTAATTAACAAGCGCTCACAATGCACAGACTGTGCGAATACTGAGGCCAGAGACGAGCCACAAGACGAGGTATTGGAAATGCCACATCTGCCTGGTGCCTATCATCTATATATGGTCTGAAATCATTGATGAAGTACGGAGACGTCACGAAACTACAAGATCTCATTGGATAATAACCAGCGACTTCTGTGATTCCTGAGTAAAATGGAATATTTAAGATTTTAGAATACCTTTTAGGGAAAGTTCACTTTATGATCATGTATTGTTTTTAATACGATGCCTAAATATTGATTTTCGCACTTCCATTTTTATAATATAATATAATATAACATAAACCGCGAATGAAGCTATTGTTTCTACCATCAGCTTGTTTTTTAATCTTTTATCCATATTTAATATTTCTGGTCAACGTCAGTAGCGAAGGAAAATGAACGTGAAGTGTTGAAACATAGGCATTGAACCCAAGGTGATGGCTCATTGCGCCCGTCTTCTGATTAATGAAAAATCGTGGTTCTCGAATCTAGGCAATTCGCATGAGTTTTGTACTGAAGTGCTAAGCAGTGTTACACTGTGTGTGTGTGTGTGTGTGTGTGTGTGTGTGTGTGTGTGTAACCTTCAATGCCTCCCACAAAGAGTGGAAAGGAAGAACCCAATTGCATTGCACGAAAGAAACTTTTCGAACAGAATTGAATATTACTTAATGTCCGAAAGAGTTAAAAACTTCAAGATAAGACCATTTAAAATAAGGTTAATGATTTGACAAAGGCAAAGGTGCCTGATCTAAATAGTTAAATGCATATAATATGAAATTTTATGAAGTAAAAGAAACAGTGAAGAGCTGAAATTTTTAAAAATTGCACTTTATTAATAAGGTCAATCCTATCCAAAACTATTCAGAAAATGATGACCTAAAACCCCGTTTCTGGTGTCTTAATTTTTATTTTTACCATTGTATTTTATGTAATAATAATAATTATTATTATTATTTGAAATTCAAAATTTTACGAGCAATATGTGCCTGTAAGGTGCTGTGTGATGTCATAAAGTTACAGTGACATGTTTTATTTGAAAAAAAAAAAGATAGAGAAGACATTGTAACAAGACATTGATGGGAATGATGGTATGTGATCTACAACAATGTGTTTCATAAATAGAGGACAATAGCATCAAGAATTAAATTTGCTATCTTTTTTATCAGTTGCACCCATGTTTATCGTGCCTTCTCCTTCTTCGCAGATAAAAAAGTTCCAGATGGTGCAAATGCCGTCAATTTATAACCGCTGATAGATCCATTTCAATAATTATTGATAATTACTGTTAGCGAATCCCTGACACTGTGGTGCATTAGAAAAAGGTATCGGGAATTCTGAGTAATGCCAGCCATTAAAGTACAAGTACAAAAGAACATGTATATAATCTGTCAGCTACGCAGCACTGGTGCAAGAACTGTGACATTCTCTGCACCAACTTTCAGATAGTTGTTGCACTGAGTGATGCGTGGATTTGGCGTTAATTACTTGAGGAAAGAATGCTATGTCTTAGCTAGTCACTGTCTTACCATTGTGTCTTCATCAGTGTTAATCATATTGCCATCATATTCTATATATTCATAATAATTTAAAATGATCTTGAATAAGTCACACATTCTACAAGTCAAGTTTGCCTTCTCTTTGTTGATTGTGTTGTGTTTTATATAAATTGCCTATTACATTGTGCCAATGTCTAAAACATGTTGGGACGAGGACTGACATATTAGGACTATTTAAAGGGAGCACAAAATGACTCTCAAATATGCATTAAAACAGAAAAATATTTTACAAATACCATGAGCACACTCTCAAACAATGTATATCAACAATCCTTGCAAATAAGGAAATAATTCCATTTGAACATGTGATTATAACATTTCTTTTCAACGGCTTAGCCAAGTGAGTACCACGTGACTAAGACCTGTAAATATGGCGGTAGCTGCAAAGAACTTTTGGACATGTAAGAGGAAAAGAAGAGAGAAAGAGTACGATACTTAACTTGCAAAATGTAGATATTACATTAGAGAGGCTATGCCTCATATAATGTATTTTCATTATATACGAGATATGTGGTAAAGACTGCGTTACACTTTTGCTACATAAAAGGAAGTAGGCAGGTAGAGAGGGATTGCAGGCACTATAAGAATGAGAAAACACTTTATAAGGTCATGCTTTGTATCTAGCTTTGTGTCTTGTGTCTAGCTGCGCAATGCTTTAAACTGACAAAGTTGTCTTATACTTTTTGGTCAAGATTCAAGATTCATGCTTCATAGAACGAAGGCATCCAGCAACATTTCGGTGGTATCTGCCTGACTATCACGAACATCAATATAACCGTTCCTTATTTATTTCGCTATCTTTAATCGGCTGTACATTGACGCACAGATTTAGACAAAGATGACACGTTCTGATTCTAAGAGGGCGCTAGATTAATTCTTACCACAATATCGTAACAATCTTTATGTTGTGCACGTAGAAAACGCTCCTGTGTAGAAGTGAATGTAACGTTCCGCAGAGGCTGTAGATAACGTATCGACTATCTGCCAAAAGAAGTGAAAAATGATCATAAATGACTTTTAATTTGGTACCGGGGCGCTTTTAGACAGTTCCACATTCCTACACGCCAATATTGCATTTACATGTTTGCATCTGAGCTCCTTGCGGTAGAAAATAAACTCATAAGAGTTCACAACTGTTTTAATGTCATAACTACCTGACGCGTACAATTATACACTTCTAGTAATCTAACATAAAGAAGTATAGCTGTGCACCTGCACCAAGAAGCAGTGCTGACAACTAATATAGCCATTGCCCTTAAAGCAATCCATTTACTTAACACTGACATAACGCCCGTAGTTTGGCCAGTGCAAGTGAATGTCGTTTTCATGTTTAATTCAAACTGTCAATGTAATTTCGGGATTACAGAAAATAATAGGAAACGTTCCCCGCCCCCAGAGACATGTGAAATGCACTGTAGGCGTCTTATATTTGACAGCAGCTTTTTTTGTTAACAGTAAATAAAAAATAGTAACTTGGCACTTTAATCAAATATGGCAAAGCGTAAATCAAAGAATATCAATAACATTGTAACATCTTTGTTTTTCTCTCTTGTAAAAAAGTATATTAAATTATATGTGTGTGTGCGTGTTACATATCTCTCTGTGTGTGTGCGTGTGTGTTCTTACATAGATGAAAGGGTTTGAGGCAAGTATTTCTATAAAATTGATATTTGCATTAATTGAATAATTTACGCATGAAGGATCTTAACGACTGGCTTGAGCCATGAATTATAAGTACTCTCTGGCCACAGGGTCCGATAAAAGCCTGTTACATGTACAAAATTATTGGATACTTTAAATTTGATAACACTTAAAGAAACCCGTGAAATTAGGGGGTAAATTCTAAGCTGTATTCGCTCCAACGCCGGCTTATACTCTTACAAGAACTTAATAACATATCATAAGCCCAGGCAGATACCAAAGCCTAGTTGGGCAGATGCATTTTAAAACATTTAATCTAGATTTTTTAAAAAATTGTTCTTATTGGTCAAATCAGACACACAGCAAGTGAAACAATCGTATCTTTGGGTATTGTACAAATGTAGGACCTGGCCAAGATTTCGTTTATAATTAGTTAATGGCTGGGGCATGTTTTTTAAATTTTTTTTCTGAATCAAAAAAAAATATTTGTTT